>NC_133382.1:18239321-18375658 GCF_049309525.1 Garra rufa
AATATTTATGAGCCCAGCAGCCTGTCAGACTTTAATGCTGTTTATCATTATTAGCAGTAGCTTTTTATATTATTTTATTTGTATTATTGTTATGACATTTTTACACTGAATAATAGTCTCAAGTACTACCAGCCCATAACTCTATTAAAGTTTAACATTACAAATATGCATTTGTATTTGGTTAATTGCCACTTTTTAGTTTATTTATTAAGTTCTGTTATATAAAATTGCTTGATTGACTGAAGTTTTAGTTTTGCTGTTATGCTTTCAAATGATCCCATACAGCAGGGGTCCCCAAACTTTTTTCTGAGCGGGCCACATAATTTTCTTTCCTTTAATGGGGGGCCGGGTCGGTTAATAAAAGAAAATTCCATGGGCCGGACTGGCTACTATTATTATTATTATTTTATTATGATTTTACCTGTTTGTTTTTTTATACCTTTTAATACTAGAATAGTTTATTATTTTGTTAAGCACCACACATACAAATTATCTTTTTTTTTTTTTTTTTCAAAAGATATACAGGTGCATCTCAAATTAGAATGTCATGGAAAAGTTCATTTATTTCAGTAATTCAACTCAAATTGTGAAACTTGTGTATTAAATAAATTTAATGCACACAGAGTGAAGTAGTTTAAGTCTTTGGTTCTTTTAATTTTGATGATTTGGCTCACATTTAACAAAAACCCACCAATTCGCTATCTCAACAAATTAGAATATGGTGACATTCCAATCAGCTACTCAACTCAAAACACCTGCAAAGGTTTCCGTCAAGCTGTCAGAATGGATTCTCAGTTTGGTTCACTAGGCTACACAATCATGGGGACGACTGCTGATCTGACAGTTGTCCAGAAGACAATCATTGACACCCTTCAAAAAGAGGGTAAGGCAAGGCAAGGCAAGTTTATTTATATAGCACATTTCATACACAATGGTAATTCAAAGTGCTGTACATAAAAGGAATTAAAATCATAATAGCATAAAATCATACAAATGTATAATTGTTACAAACGGGATGACTGAGAGTGGGGATCCAAATGCAAGGCTTTATTAGACGAGGTCAAAACAGACAGGGTCGATCACCAGCAAACATAAACAGCAAAGATAATCCAATAGCGTAATCCAAAGAACAAGCGTGAGTCAAAATCCAGGTGAGCAGTCCAAAGGAAACAATGAAATGAAGACCAGAAACTAGAAAACTATGACTAAGACTAGGAATAAACTGACTAAGACTATGACTATGAAAACAGGGAAAACAAACAGGGAAAAATGCTCAGTAATGTCCACAAATGTAAATCAATACTTCGCAATGTGTGTGTGTGATGAGCTGGCTTTTATGTCTGGTAAACAGGAAGTAACCATAGAGGCAGCAGAGGGAGCAGCAACAGTCAGTGGGGGTAAGGGCTCCCTCTGCTGGCCTGGCGTAACATAGCCCCCCCCCAAGGAGCGGCTTCCAGACGCTCCAAAAAACAACAGGAGGAAACAGTCCAGGGGAGCGGTGGGGGGGCCAGGAGACTGAGGCAGAACAGGTGGGGCAAAGGCCCTCCAGAGCAGGGCAGGAGATTCAGGAGCCCTCCAGAGCAGGGCAGGAGATTCAGGAGCCCTCCAGGGCAGGGCTGGAGGCAGAGCAGTCCTTTGAGGTGGAGCAAGAGTCTTAGGAGCCCTCCAGGGCGGAGCAGGAGGCTTAGCGACCCTCCGGGGCAGAGCAGGAAGCGTAGAAGCCCTCCAGGGCGGAGCCGAAGGCGGAGCAAGGGGTTTAGGAGCCCTCCAGGGCGGAGCAGGAGGCGGAGCGGCCCTCCAGGGCAGAGCAGGAGGCGCAGGAGCCCTCCAGGGCGGGGCAGGAGGCGCAGGAGCACTCCAGGGCGGAGCAGGAGGCGCAGGAACCCTCCAGGGCGGAGCAGGAGGCGCAGGAGCCCTCCAGGGCGGAGCAGGAGGCGCAGGAGCCCTCCAGGGTGGAGCAGGAGGCGCAGGAGCCCTCCAGGGCGGAGCAGGAGGCGCAGGAGCCCTCCAGGGCGGAGCATGAGGCGCAGGAGCCCTCCAGGGCGGAGCAGGAGGCGCAGGAGCCCTCCAGGGCGGAACAGGAGGCGCAGGAGCCCTCCAGGGCGGAACAGGAGGCGTAGAAGCCCTCCAGGGCGGAACAGGAGGCGCAGGGGCCCTCCAGGGCGGAACAGGAGGCGTAGAAGCCCTCCAGGGCGGAACAGGTGGCCGCATCATGGACTGGGACCTGGGGAGAACAGGGATAGAGGAGGCAGACAGAGCAAGGAGAGAAGTAGAGAGTTCACGGGAGAACGTGGCCTCCATAGCCGTGACCAGGCAGACGAGAACTTCAGGACCGACTTTCGGGGCGGTTCCTGGGCAGACAGAGACTTCTGGAACGGCCCCAAACGCCAAGACAGAGATGACAGGGAACCTAGGCGGTGCAGGCAGAGCAGGGAGTCTTGGCGGGGCAGACAGAGCAAGGAACCTTGGCGGAGCAGACAGGGCAGGGAATTTTGGCGGCGCTGGCAGAGCAGGGAGCACTGGCGATGCGGGCAGAGCGTGAAGCCTTGGCTGAGCGGGCAGAGCGTGAAGCCTTGGCGGAGCGGGCAGAGCGTGAAGCCTTGGCGGAGCGGGCAGGGCGCGAAGCCTTGGCGGAGCGGGCAGGGCGTGAAGCCTTGGCGGAGCGGGCAGAGCGAGAAGCCTTGGCGGTGCTGGCAGAGCGAGAAGCCTTGGCTGAGCGGGCAGAGCGTGAAGTTCCGCTATGGACGCCACCTCCGAAGGAGGTATAGGCGCAGCGGACATGCGTGCAGAAGAGCTCTCCAGAGCAAACTTGTGGGCAGACTCATGGGCAGAAGAGGCCACTGGGGCACAGTGTGCAGCCCACACACTCAAAATGGCGATAGCCATAACAGGTAACACAGTTGGCGGAGGAATGCCCTCCGGGTCATTGGGCGTGGGGCTTGGGAGCGTTGGCTCTGTGTGACTTGGGAGCGTTGGCTCTGCATGGCTTGGCAGCGTTGGCTCTGCATGACTTGGGAGCGTTGGCTCTGCATGGCTTGGGTGCGTTGGCTCTGCATGGCTTGGGAGCGTTGGCTCTGTATGGCTTGAGAGTGAAGGCTCTGGATGCTCAGGGGAGATGTGACTTGGCAGTGAAGGAGTAGCTATGACCTGACTCGTCATGACAGGAGCAGCAGTGACTTGATTTGGCGTGAGAGGGACAGCTGTGGCTTGACTTGGCTCGGAGGGAACAGCTGCTTGACTTGGCCTGACAGGAACAGCAGCTGTATCTTGACTTGTCCTGGCAGGAACAGTGACTGTGACGTGACTCGACTCGGCAGGGACAGCAGCTGTAACTTGATTTGGCGTGACAGGGACAGCTGTGGTTTGGCCTGGCTCGGAGGGAACAGCTGCTTGACTTGGCTCTGAAGAAACGACTGCTGCGACATGATTTGGCCTGACAGGAACAGCAGCTGTATCTTGACTTGTCCTGGCAGGGACAGTGACTGTGACGTGACTTGACTTGGTAGGAACGGCAGCTGGTGCAGGTTCGAGAGAAGCAGATATGACGTTCACAGGCAATGGCTTGGTTGACGTGGCGTGAGCAGACGCTGGCTTGGTTGACGTGGCGCTAGCAGATGCTGGCTCGGCTGACAGTAAGGGACCAGCTGAACGAGCCGACCGCAGTGGTGGGTCCTCCAAGCTAGACATTAGTCTCTGATACATCCTGGGAGGGTGAGAGTCTGACGCTGTAGCCACCCTGTTAATAACAGACTCAGGTATGGCGGCCATCTTGCGTGCAGGTTCAAGCGTGGCGGCCATTTTGTGTGCAAGCACGGGCGTGGCGGTCATCTTGGGTGCAGGCTCTGGCGTGGCGGCCATCTTTGCAGCAGGCTCTGGCGTGGCGGCCATCTTAGCAGCAGGCTCTGGCGTGGCGGCCATCTTAGCAGCAGGCTCTGGCGTGGTGGCCATTCTGACCGGGAACTCAGGAACGGAAGCCATCTTATGAACGGGCCTTGGAACGGCGGCCATCTTGTGAGCAGGGTCTGGAAGAGCGGCCATTTTGGGTGCAGACTCAGGAAAGGAGGCCATCTTATGAGCTGACTCGGGAAGGACAGTCATCTTGTGATCGGGTTCGGGGGTGGCGGCCATCTTGTGAACAGGCTTGGGGGTGGCAGCCATCTTGTGAACAGGCTTGGGGGTGGCAGCCATCTTGTGAACAGGTTTGGGGATGGCGGCCATCTTGTGATCGGGCCTTGGGGTGGCAGCCATCTTGTGAGATAAGTCAGACGTGGTAGATTTCTTGTGAGCTGGGTCCAATCGGGTGTCCATCTTGAATGCGGACTCAGGAAGGATGGTCCTTCCGAAAGCTGATTCGGGAAAGGCGGCCATTTTGTGAACGGGCTCCTGAAAGGCAGACATCTTATGAACAGGCTTTGAACTAGCAGATATCTTGTGCTTGGGCTCGAAGCTAGCAGACATCTTGTGCTGTGGCTCGAAGCTAGCTGACATCTTGTGCTGTGGCTCGAAGCTTGCAGACATCTTGTGCTGTGGCTCGAAGCTAGCTGACATCTTGTGCTGTGGCTCGAAGCTAGCAGACATCTTGTGCAGAGGCTCTAGGCTGGCAGACATTTTGTGCTGTGGCTCTGGGCTAGCAGACATCTTGTGCTGTGGCTCGAGACTAGCAGACATCTTGCGCTGTGGCTTTGGGCTAGCGGACATCTTGTGCTGTGGCTCTGAGCTAGCAGACATCCTGTGCTGAGGCCCTTCTAGTACTCCCACAGTGAACGGAGATCCACAATGCGACAACACAAACTCAATAAACTGTGCGAGGGTCCAACTAGGGTCCTCATCGGGTAAATTGTAACCGATATCTGTGTCCAACCCACTCCAAAAACACTCCTTCATTAAGGTCTCATCGTAAGGTGCCAGATAACAATAAGCAATGAAATCCCTCACATAATGCTCGATGGGACGGCCATTTTGAAAGATGGAGCAGAGCAGACTTACGGGGTTGGACAAACTTCCTGCTGAATCCATTCTTGATGGGTTGTTCTGCTGGTGGTGAATAAAGCCGCTGGATCCGGGTGTGGCGAAGTATTCTGTTACAAACGGGATGACTGAGAGTGGGGATCCAAATGCAAGGCTTTATTAGACGAGGTCAAAACAGACAGGGTCGATCACCAGCAAACATAAACAGCAAAGATAATCCAATAGCGTAATCCAAAGAACAAGCGTGAGTCAAAATCCAGGTGAGCAGTCCAAAGGAAACAATGAAATGAAGACCAGAAACTAGAAAACTATGACTAAGACTAGGAATAAACTGACTAAGACTATGACTATGAAAACAGGGAAAACAAACAGGGAAAAATGCTCAGTAATGTCCACAAATGTAAATCAATACTTCGCAATGTGTGTGTGTGATGAGCTGGCTTTTATGTCTGGTAAACAGGAAGTAACCATAGAGGCAGCAGAGGGAGCAGCAACAGTCAGTGGGGGTAAGGGCTCCCTCTGCTGGCCTGGCGTAACAATAATAATCACAACAATAAAAACAAAATTTAAGAACATTTAAGATGATTAAAAAAATGATTTAAAATTAATTAATACAGTAAAATGATTATACATAAAATAATGCAATCTGTTCGGATGTAGCACAGTGCTCATTCAATAAATGCATAACTGAACAGATGAGTTTTGAGTCTGCATTTAAATGTGGCTAATGTATTAGCACATCTGATCTCTTCTGGAAGCTGATTCCAACTGCGGGCGGCATAATAGCTAAAAGCGGATTCCCCTTGTTTTGTGTGTACCCTTGATATTACTAACTGACTCGATCCTAGTGATCTGAGTTGTCTGTTAGGTTTATATTCAGTGAGCATATCTGCAATGTATGTAGGTCCTAGGCCATTGAGTGCTTTATAAACAAGTAAAAGTACTTTAAAATCTATCCTAAACATAACTGGAAGCCAGTGTAAGGACCTGAGGACTGGTGTAATATGCTCTGAATTTTTGGTTCTAGTCAGAATCCTGGCAGCAGCGTTCTGTATGAGCTGCAACAAGTTTCTCCAAGTCTTGACGGGAAACAAAACATCTAATTCTTGCAATGTTTTTGAGATGATAGTATGCTGATTTAGTTACTGCTTTGACATGGCTACTGAAACTGAGGTCTGACTCCAGAATCACACCCAGATTCTTGACTTTATTTTTTGTTTTTTGACCCCTAGCGTCAAGGTACACATTTACCTTGTGAACTTCATCTTTGTTTCCAAATGCAATGACTTCTGTTTTCTCCTTGTTTAACTGCAAAAAGTTTTGGCACATCCAACTGTTAATTTCATCAATGCACTGGCAGAGGGAGTCAATGGGGCTGTAGTCATTTGGCGATAAGGCTAGGTAAATCTGGGTATCATCTGCATAGCTGTGATATACAATTTGGTTCTTTCTCATTATTTGACTTAGTGGGAGCATATACAGGCTGAACAGCAGCGGGGCTAGAATTGAGCCTTGTGGGACTCCGCATGTCATGGACGTCCATTTAGACTTATGCTCTCCTATACTTACGTAATAACCTCTCCCTTCTAAGTATGACCTGAACCATTTGAGAACCATCCCAGAAAGCCCGACCCAGTTTTCCAGTCTATCTAAAAGAATGTTATGATCGACAGTGTCAAAAGCAGCACTGAGATCTAGTAATACCAACACTGATATTTTGCCAGAGTCTGAATTTAGGCGAATATCATTTATTATCTTTATGAGCGCTGTCTCTGTGCTATGATGTGGTCTGAAACCAGATTGGAAATGGTCCAGGTATCCATCTGAGTTTATGTAGTGATTCAGCTGATTGAAAACAACCTTTTCAATAATCTTGCCTATGAAAGGAAGATTTGATATTGGTCTAGTTGCTCAATATGGTGTTATCAAGATTTTTCTTTTTCAGAAGGGGCCTAACAGTTGCAGTTTTCAGTCCCAGAAAGAAGTGAGGTGTTCACCACTTCTAAGAGATCTGCTTCTAAACAGTTAAGCACACTTTTGAAAAAAGATGTGGGAAGTGTGTCAAGGTGGCAGGTTGACGATTTGAGGTGCTGTACTGTTTCTTCCAAAATGTTGCTATCGATTGCTTCAAAAGTAGACATGACTTCTTTTTGAAATTGCGGTCGAATCTGTCTGACCTCTGCATAACTTGAGGGTGTGCTAATTGTCTTTCTGATATTATTGATCTTCTCAGAAAAGAAGGAAGCAAACTCATCGCACTTGCTGTCGGAGAGCAGTTCACTAGGAATCTGACTAGGGGGGTTCGTTAGTCTCTCAACGGTAGCAAAAAGAGTGCGAGTGTTGTTTAAGTTCCGGTTTATAAGGTTTGAGAAGAACATTTGTCTAGCTTTACCTAGTTCAGCATTGAAAGCATGAAGGCTGTCTTTATAGATGCTATAGTGAATTTCGAGTTTCGTCTTCCGCCACATCCGCTCAGCTTTTCTGCATTGTCTTTTCATACTCTGTACTGCTGTTGATTTTCTCCACGGCGATTTCTGTTCGCCAGAAATTCTGATTTTTACAGGTGCGATGTCATCAATGACATTCTTAACTTTTGAGTCAAAGGACTCCAGGAGAAGATCAACAGAGTCTGCAGAAATGCTTGGCATTGAAGATATAGCCTTCATAAATAGCACACTAGTGTTATCGTTAATGCATCTCTTTCTGACAGAGACAGATCTAGATTCATTAGGAGCAGAGATCAATATATCAAAGAAAATACAGAAGTGATCAGATAGTGCTACATCCTTGATAACAGTGGATGAAATGTTTAGACCCTTACTGATGAGTAAATCAAGAGTGTGTCCACGATTGTGTGTAGGCCCATGCACATGCTGAATCAGGTCAAAAGTGTTCAAAACCGTTATAATTTCTTTTGTGGTTTTGATTTCTGCATTTTCTATGTGAACATTAAAATCCCCTGCAATAGCAAAACAGTCAAACTCTGAACAAATCATTGATAGCAGTTCTGTGAACTCATCAACAAAGACTGGACAGTATTTTGGGGGCCTGTAAATAATGATAAATAGAATACGTGGAGCACCTTTCAGCACAATCCCTAGATATTCAAAAGACATGTACTGACCAAATGACACTTGCTTGCATTGATAGACATCTTTAAAAAGAGCTGCTACACCACCACCTCTTCTGACAGCTCTGCAGACACTCATGAAAGTAAAGTTAGGAGGGGCTGCTTCATTGAGTACTGTTGCACTGCAGCTGTCTTCTAGCCATGTTTCATTTAGAAACATAAAATCCAGGTTGTTTGTGGTTATAAAATCATTGATCAGAAGTGATTTATTTTTTAGTGAGTGAATGTTTAAAAATGCTAGCTTGATGGCATTACTTTTTGTCTCTAGAGCAATCTTAGTTTGATGCAGAATAGGCCTCAGATTAGATGGGTCAACCGTACGGCTTGGGATGGCCTTAGACTTTCTATCACATATTAAAACAGAAATAGGGAAAACTACAGGCACACTGGGTTCCCGCTTGTTCTGTAAACATTGCTGAGTGTTGCTGTTATCATAGCGGGGACCCGACACATATCACTGAAAGCTGTTATCAGTTGTTTTTGGTTCACTCACAGCAGACGGAGGAGGGTTTGTGCCCTGACGTTGTGGCAGTGGCCGGAGAGCTCTCACAGGAGGAGGAGGAGGGCGAGCTGGACCCACAGGTTTTGGTGGTTGTGGTGCCCGCCGTTTTTTAGTTGATAACTGGGGGCTTGCAGCAAAAGAGTGGGAGAGTCTGGTTCCAGCATATACCAGTTCCTCCATTTTCTGTGAGAAGCTTAGAAGTGGAGATGCTGGAGAGAGGGATAATGTGTCTGGTGAATGGAGCTCTGGCTCTGGTGTTTCCAGTGGCTGAAAAATGTTGTTGTTGTTGTCCTGGCTTCCCTGGCTGTTTACCAGAAAGTCGTCCTTCGGTGCTGAGTCTTGGAGCTGTTGCAGTACGTCATAGTCTGTCTGTGATGAGCTCTGTGGGCAGGACTCAGCCAGGAAAGTGTCCATAAGCAGTGCTTGTTGTGGCTGTGTGGCGTTGTCAGTGTCCTTGTGGGTTGTGTTGACCATATGATGACTCTGAAGCTGATAAGATGTCCTGTCGTCACGCAAACATTGTCCAAGTGTGTGTGTGCCATTCATGCTGGGTAGACTGGCACATTCCACTGATGGATGCCGGAGTGAAAAATAGATGTTGTCCTTTAGCACTCTCGCACCAAGTTTGTTTGGGTGGAGGCCGTCCAGTTTGAACAGTTGTCTGTGGCCCCAGAAAAGGTTGAAGTTGTCAATGAAGTTGACTCCTTTTAGACTGCAGTTTCTTTGTAGCCAGGTATTCAGTCCAAGCAACCGTGAAAACATGTTAGTTCCCCTTGCTGGGAGTGGTCCACTGATGAACGACTGAACTTCAAGTCTTCGAAGTGTTTCAATGAGTTCACCAAAATCCTTCTTTAGGAGTTCTGACTGCTCTTTCCGAATATCGTTCTTTCCCACATGGATGATGATTCGATTTGCAGTCTTGTGCTTCATTAGAATGTTCCGAAGTTCCTTGTTCACATCAGAGACGGTTGCTTGGGGAAGGCAGCATGTAGTTGTAGTTCTGCTACTGATATTTCTGATAATGGAGTCACCCACTATCAGAGTCCTGGGCTCGGCTGCGCTCTGAGCTGAGTGCCGCTGTCTGCTCGAACTTACACAAACATTCATTGCCAAAGAAGAGTTCTGTATTCAAGCATGTTAACAGAAAGTTGAGTGGAAGGAAAAAGTGTAGAAGAAAAACACCAACTGAGAGAACTTCAGCCTTGAGAGGCTTGTCAAGCAAAATCGATTCAAGAATTTGGGTTAACTTCACAAGGAATGGACTGGGGTCAAGGCATCAAGAGCCACCACACACAGACATGTGAAGGATTTTGGCTACAGTTGTCGTATCCCTCTTGTTAAGCCACTCCTGAACCACAGACAGGGTCAGAGGCATCATACCTGGGCTAAGGAGAAGAATAAATGGATTGTTGCCCAGTGGTCCAAAGTCCTCTTTTCAGATGAGAGCAAATGTTGAATTTTATTTGGAAATCAAGGTCCTAGAGTCCGAAGGAAGGGTGGAGAAGCTCATAGCCCAAGTTGCTTGAAGTCCAGTGTTAATTTTCCACAGTCTGTCATGATTTGGGGTGTAATGTCATCTGCTGCTGTTGGTCCACTGTGTTTTTTGAATCACACGTCAAATTCCTCAAATGCTATTGAGTCATTTTGTCATCGCTCTGAATTTTCTAGCTGCCTCGTGCATCACCTGTTCGATTGCGATGACACATTACGTTGAATGTACCATTCTGTTGGTGAATTTAACCAATAATTATGTTAATAACTAAGGGAAATTTTAGTTTGAAAGCCATTTTTTTTATCAAATACCAACATGATATAAGTAAAACATTTAAAATTACATTTTCGAAATATGTCTCTGGCATTGTTCAGAGGGCCAGTCCAAATGTGGGGGCGGGCCGCATCCGGCCCCCGGGCCTTAGTTTGGGGACCCCGGCCATACAGTATAATTCTATCTTTGTAAAAGGCTGTGTCATCTTGTAAAAGAGAATCTGATTTGATTCGGAATGTAAGTAAAATAAGTAAAATAATCACAATGTTTTTATATGCAATCAAACATTCGTGTAAAAATAATCATGTAAATTAAGTCAGCTTAAAAATGCCAACTGTTCCCTTTTTGTTTAAAAAAACAACAATATTTACAAATTGATGGTGAATAAAATCTAGGACTGATGTTCTGTCATGTTTTAGAAAGACAGCAACTGTTCAGAAAATCTGCTACAAGGCAAACTGACCTTATAATGTCCTTTTTCTGAAAAAGAATACAAAAAACAAAACAAAACAAAAAACATTGCGACAGGGGAAGGGATATAAATAGCCATTAGGGGTTTGACCAAGCTGTGTCAACACTACCACACTTAGATGGCTGTGCCAACACACGGCCAGTAAAACAGCTTGGCCCAGGACATCCCGCCGGCCTGAGGAATGGCAGGACAGCAGGCTGGACCTCTGGAAGGGTTTCAGCCATCTTTACTGTCTCTCTAATGTTCTGCCAGCCAACCACCAAGCTGGATATGATAGACAATCTGGCCACAGACAACAACAACAGCCATGTCACGAAGATTTCTGGGCTCTCCAAATCACAATGCATTTGAATACCTGAGTACATAAAATATGACATGATAAACCTCTACACTCTTCCTCTTTGTCACAAATAGATGAAAATTACACAAATAGTAAAGCTAATATCTGAACTGCCTTTTAATGTGTGACCTAAATCAGAAGCTCTTTGCATAATCACAGACTATTAGCAGCCATGCTGCCAACGTGCAAATTATGCAGGGACTTTTTAAAAGGAATTTCAATAGGGTGCAGTCTGCTGGGCTTCATCTCAACCAATCCAAAATGTTTTTTTTTTTTAATTATGTGAGATCTTTTTTTTTCTTTAAAAAAAAGCAAACTTTTTGTGACATGTTTTGTGGTAATAAATTGATAAATGATTATATTTTTTTTGTTTGTTTGTTTGTTTGTTTGTTTTTTCATTGTGCAATCATAAGCCTAACAAAAAGTGCTTGAGCAGCCTATTGCTGCTATGGTTACCTTGTTCCAGTCTTAAGAGAAGCCGTAATAACTGGGAAATGGATTAAGAAATGGATTAAGCCTGAACCTAACCCAGTGGTTCTCAAACTTTTTTGCTCGCACCCCCCTTTAAACCTTTTAAAAAATCTGGCGCCCCCTCCCGAAAATACCTATCCCACCTAAGACTAATAAATGATTTTACTAAACATAATGAAAAATGTATGCTTAGTTAAAAAAAAAAAAAAAAAAGCTACAGGACAAAAACACATGCAACACTTCAAACATTAAAAAACAGCACAGGGAGAATAACTGTTATTATTATAATTCTCTCTGTTATTTATTTATTTTTTGTGGGTTTCATTCTGTCCTAAGGCATAGCAGGGCTTGAAATTAACTTTTTTACTTGGTAGCACTGGTACTCCCAACTTCAAAAAGTTAGGAGCACCAAAAAAATATAGGAGCACCCAATTTATTTTTAGTAATGTGCCGATCTTGATTCTTCATGGCTGATTCTGATTGCAGATGTTTTTCAAGCAAATGGGCTAATTCTGAGAGCCTTTTTTATATATTTATTTTACGCCTTAAACAAGGGACAGGAATGAATGAAAATATGAGTACACGAACAAGATGTTTATTTTCTCTATTGTAAGTACAGCCGTTTAAATTACAGGCAGCCACTGCATTTTTAAAGAATCTACAGTATAAATAACAAAAAATAAACGACACAGTTCTTTCTTAGTCGTGTAGGCAATAAATGCAGCCATAATCAAAGTAGGCTACTGTTTCAATATTCAAAGTGCAAATATAGAGACCGAATTTTCCCATCATGATACAGAGCTATAGAAAACTAATAACAGCCTAGATATTTTATGTAGCCTAATTTGCGCGCATTGGGGAGTCGATCTCTAAACCAGTGTTGTTTTCGTCAACGATGACGATGACGAAATCATTTCGTTGACGCCACTTTTTTCCATGACGATAACAAGACGTTGACGAGATAAAAATGGCTCGTTGATGACTAAAACATGACGAGACTTGTGTGAGTTTTCGTTGACGAGACGAGAATAGACGAAAATGTTAGTGGGTGGTCCGTCAGGCGTTTAAAATGCATGACATTTCTGCTTATTGTGCATGCCAATTAAAACCGAAAAATATCTGCCGCTATGGCAAGCCGTTTTAGCATTAAATACTCTTTGCCATACTACTATGGCAAGCGGTTTTAGCATTCCATCCTTGTTTGTCTTTTATGTTTTAAAACATTCCTTCATTATTGTAATTATTGGTAAAAATAGTCGATCCGGAAGCTCACATTGTGTTGAACTATAGATCTGCTATTTTCAGAACTTATAAGTGACACTACCCAACAGCAAAATACTTACTGACCTACATTAATTTCTTAAAAGACTATTTTTTCCCCTTTTTTTGACTAAAACTAGACTAAAACCTTTTTGACTTTTCGTCGACTAAAACTAGACTAAAACCTTCTTGACTTTTCGTCGACTAAAATTGGACTAAAACTATCACATATAGAAGTGACTAAAATTTGACTAAAACTAATAACCATTTTAGTCCAAAAGACTAAGACTAAGACTAAATCTAAGATGGTTGTCAAAAACAACACTGCTCTAAACGTGGGGTATTAGAATTGCTTTTGAATGCGTGTGCGCGTTTCACTTTTGGTTTCATTTTAACGATCGTGCGAATCAGCGGCGCTGTGCATGCATTCTACAATACAAGACATTCATTTTACAAAACCATTTGAAAGTGGGAGGACACAAACAGGATTTTTAAAAAGCCCCAAGTGGAAATTACGCCCCTGCGTTGAGTGGAACTCTGCCGCTGAGTTATCATTTGTGAATGTATGCTGTTGTACAGTATACCGAGACTGAGGCGCCAGAATGCCGCAGTTCAGCGGAGTGCAGTGTCACTGACATCTCTGCTGGACGCGACAGTTGCAAATCATTTAACTTTGAAGCCGAAGTTTCTGCATTTAGCTTTTCTGCATTGAGCTTTTGAATGACCAGAACCTGCCTGGGTCTGTGCGAATTCATCTATGGTTTTATCTTCTCTTTCACACACCGATCCATCTCCCATTCTAAGTGACGTTGTTTGGCTGTTTACGTTTTTATACTTATTTTTCTGCTGATGGCCCGCGCCCCCCCTGCAATACTCGTGCGCCCCCAACACCCTGACTGTGGGTACTTGACATTGGACTTCAGGCATTTTGGCATTTCCCTCTCCCCAGTCTTCCTCCAGACTCTGGCACCTTGATTTCCGAATGACATGCAAAATTTGCTTTCATCCGAAAAAAGCACTTTGGACCACTGAGCAACAGTCCAGTGCTGCTTCTCTGTAGCCCAGGTCAGGCGCTTCTGCCGCTGTTTCTGGTTCAAAAGTGGCTTGACCTGGGGAATGCGGCATCTGTAGCCCATTTCCTGCACACGCCTGTACACGGTGGCTCTGGATGTTTCTACTCCAGACTCAGTCCACTGCTTCCGCAGGTCCCCCAAGGTCTGGAATCGGTCCTTCTCCACATTCTTCCTCAGGGTCCGGTCACCTCTTCTTGTTGTGCAGCGTTTTCTGCCACACTTTTTCCTTCCCACAGACTTCCCACTGAGGTGCCTTGATACAGCACTCTGGGAACAGCCTATTCGTTCAGAAATTTATTTCTGTGTCTTACCCTCTTGTTTGAGGGTGTCAATGATGGCCTTCTGGACAGCAGTCAGGTCGGCAGTCTTACCCATGATTGCGGTTTTGAGTAATGAACCAGGCTGGGAGTTTTTAAAAGCCTCAGGAATCTTTTGCAGGTGTTTAGAGTTAATTAGTTGATTCAGATGACTTGGTTAATAGCTCGTTTAGAGAACCTTTTCATGATATGCTAATTTTTTGAGATAGGAATTTTGGGTTTTCATGAGCTGTATGCCAAAATCATCAATATTAAAACAATAAAAGGCTTGAACTACTTCAGTTGTGTGTAATGAATCTAAAATATATGAAAGTCTAATGTTTATCAGTACATTACAGAAAATAATGAACTTTATCACAATATGCTAATTTTTTGAGAAGGACCTGTATATACAGGACTGTAAGTTTAGGATTGGTAAGATTTTTTTTATGTTTTTGAAATTGTCTTGCTCACCAAAGCTGCTTTTTCTACTTTTCTCCTCAGCAGCCATCACTCCAGTTTTTAATGAACAGTGTTATTTGAAATTGAAATTTTTTGTAACAATATAAAAGTCTTTACTGACCCCCCTCCCCTCCCCTCCCTCTTTTTTTTCAATTTAGCATGTCTTTGCTGAATAGAAGTAATAACTTCTTTTGGTGTGTTGGTGTATGCTAATACACTATACTCACTTACTTTGAGTGGGTTCAAGGTGACGTCGTAGTGACGTCTTTTTCATGTCATTTTTGGACGTCCAATTTCCGTCCATTGATGGGGTTGTTTTGTAACGCCAGGCGACGTCTTTTTTCGACGTCTACCGCACGTCTAATGTTGACGTTGGTGGGACCTCCATGTAAGGGCTACTCCAAAAGTGGTCCAAACGTGATTTTTTATATATATAAAATATATAAATATATATACACAGTGTATGTAACCCCTCACACACAGATCCTACCGCACCCGCTCCGTTTTCGAACCCGGGTCTCCGGCACGGGAGGCGGACGCGCTCACTATGAGGCTAGTGCATCTCTTGAGATCAGGAAGTGCGGTTTACCTACTCATCACTTACTAGATGGCCTCTGTTATATATAGCATAAAAAAAAAACTTGATTATAGGCTACTTTAGATAAAATAAAAACTGTTAAAGGAAAACAGGAAAATGTAAAAAAAAAAAAAAAAAATGTAAAAAAAAAAACATATGGACTACCAAATAAATAAATAGTCATACAGATAATAAATCTTGTTTATAAATAATCTGTATTCGTATGTATAATCATGTTAATAGGTTCTATTTTGTAAAACACATTTACTGCAACTGCCATAGATGTCCAAATGACGTCCAAAAAAAACCAGATCAAATGTTGAACGTCAAAATGACGTCTAAGTTGGGTCATGGATAGACGTCCAAATAGTGGACCTAGTTTGGACGTTGAATAGATGTCCAGAATTGGTCCGACCGACGGTTCCAAAATATAGACATGATCTGCACGTCTATCCGACGTCCAATGTGTATATCACAACTGCCATAGATGTCCAAATGACGTCCAAAAAAATAAGCCAGATTAGGTCAAATGTTGAACGTTAAAGTGACGTCCAAGTTGGGTCATGGATAGACGTCCAAATAGTGGACCTAGTTTGGACGTCGAATAGATGTCCAGAATTGGTCATGGACCGACGGACCCAATATAGACATGATCTGCACGTCTATCCGACGTCCAATGTTTAGTGGGATGTTTGGCACAATGGAGCCGGCTTTTAATCCAAAGCCTGCACTGTAAAAAAAAATCTCGTAAAAAAACGGTCAAATGACTGGCAGCTACGGCTGCCAAACAAAAACCGTAATATTACAGTAAAATATGTTAATTGAAATAAAGTGCAAAAACAATAATTTTACAGAAATTTTCATTAAAGGTTTTACAGAAAAAAACATTATTTTACAGATTTTTCCTTGTTTCAATTACGATAATTTACTTTAATTTTACGGTTGTTGTTTGGCAGCCATAGCTGCCAGTCATTTGACCGTTTTTTTACAGGACTTTTTTTACAGTGTAAAACCCTTATTTTAATGATTTTTCCTAGTTTCAATTAGGATATTTTACTTTCATTTTACGGTTTTTGTTTGGCAGCCGTAGCTGCCAGTCATTTGACCGTTTTTTTACGGGACCCCTTTTACAGTGTAAAACCCTTATTTTACAGACTTTCCCCTTTTTTAGTTACAATATTTTACTTTAACTTTATGGTTTTTGTTTGGCAGCCGTAGCTGCCAGTCGTTTGACCATTTTTTTACAGTGTAAAACCCTTATTTGACAAATTTTACCTAGATTATTACAATGAAAGCACTAAATGTTCAACAGAGAAACACTGTTATTTTACAAATCATTACAATAAAAAACCTTCAATAAAGTGTCAAAGCATGCTCAAGGTGGAAAATTAACAGTTTTATTTAAAAGACAAAAAACAGTCTGCAATACAAACTCTGTGCAAATGCCATATAAAATTAACATTTTACATTTCAGCAATTTTTTAAGAAATACAGCACAATTACATTAAGAGAACATGGGACAGTTTCATCAAAACGTTTAATTAAATATATGTTTAACTTAAAACTATTAGAAAATATTTCCTGATAATTCCACATGTAATCCAAGATGTTCATATCTTTCTTTCTTGAAGTCGAAAAGAAATTAAAGTTTTTGAGGAAAAGATTTCAGGATTTTTCTCCATATAGTGGACTTCAGTGGGATTAAGGTCAAGGATGAAGGTTTCAAAATTTCAATACAGCTTTCAAAGGGCTTTACAAGTTCCCAGTGACCCTTATTCCTTGGATGGGATGATGTAGAGCCCTTTGAAGCTGCATTGACAATTAATTTTTTATTAAACAATTAATTTTGGACCTTCAGCCCGTTGGCTCCCATCGAAATATGGAGAAAAATCCTGGAATGTTTTCCTCAAAAACCTTTTCGACAGAAAAAGAGACAGACACGAGCATCTTGAATGACACAGGGGTGAGTAATTTATCAGCAGGAAATATTTGTATCAGAATTGAACTAGTCCTTTAGAACTGAATAAATACAAAACCAGTACATCTACAAAATTGTCAAGATTAAAAATTTTATTAGTTTCAGATCTAAATTTAGATTATTGAATTTTTCATAACCAGTTATTCAGAGCTCCAAGGAGAAACTGACTAAAAATGCATTTCTATCTCATCCACATCATTTTATCTTAATCCTTGGGCTCCATATACAGTGGCGTCCAAATTTATTAGAACACTAGTATTTTTACCAGCTAAAAATGATTTTAATTCAGTTATGTCTATCTTTTGCTGTAGTGTTTCAATGGGTAATTTTATTTTTTATTTCTAAACATTAATTTTGCCATTAAATGTAATGATCCAGTAAGATTTTTGTTTGACAACAGCCAGTGCTCCAAACAGAGATCTGATCTTATCATCATCCATTCTGCACAGAATGACATGAAGAAACAGAACAAACTGAGACAGATTAAATCTAGAAGAACTGTGGCAACGTCTCCAAGATACTTCAAGAGACCCACCTGCAAAACTATCTAAACTAAAAGTGCACCTAGTGCAAAAGCTGCTTTAAACACAAGATGATGGTCAAAAGAAGTTAATTGATAAAGAAAACATAACAATTTTGACATTTATGATATTTTTATCAACATTCTCATTTTACAGAATTTGTACACAAGTGCTTAAAACTTTTAACAGTACTGCTTTGCTGGTAGGTTTCTTTAAGCATCTTGGAGATGTTGCCACAGTGACACACTATAGCAAATGATAGAAATAACTAAGTTTAAACCATTAGTTAAGGTAGTTAAAATACTAGTGTTCTAATAATTTTGGGCACCACTGTAGCTCTGATAATTAATGTAGTGTGAGAATAAGTAAAACCAAACCATACAACAAAAGGTCCATGACTCTGCACCAGAAGTGACAGACACACCAGATAAAGAGCAGTCCTCCTCCAAATGGTCAGTAATCAGCTTGGGGTAAAAAAACAAAACAAAACAAATTGAAAAAACATACAAATAAATTAATGTTAGTGTGTCTTAATGTTAAGAATGACATGATGTAGAATCTTAATGTTAGAAATGAATACTTACTTCCTCTGAAGATCATGTAGAAGATTTTCATTCCCAAAGCTTCAGGATCATAAGGGGGAAACACACACACAAGCAATCAATTAAATTAAAATGTATTTGTTTGATAAAACACTATCTACTTACTGACAGACATGGGCTTGCAAAAATGTACTCACCAGCTCCATAAAAATCTGCACAGTTGATCCAAAATCCTGGTTTACATCTAGTATTCTTCTCCATGGAGTCCAATGATCATGCTTTCACTCAGGTCCTCTCTCTGTCAGATGAGTTCACAAAACAGTGTTCTCAGATTACTCATTTTGAAGTTCTGTCACATTTTGTGAGTTTGATCTTAAAACTAGCATGGGTGCACGATATGACCATATTATTTTCACAATACTAATATATTACAGAATAGTTATTTATTATATTGTATTTCATTCAACATACGATCAAAGTAGCAAAGTAACGTTACAAACAATAGGACTAATACAAAGGCAAGTGCTTAAGTAAACTGTCTGTATTTGACTATTCAAGTGAGCTGCAGATTTCTTTCACTCATATATTCAGCAAGACATAAATATAATGTTACCGCCTAGCCGCAGCTAACAGTATTAGCTCATACTAACAAAACACAGTAGCACACACTGGTAAGATATTAAGATATGTAATCGCGATAGTATATCACTTCAGTAAACTGTCTCTTAATATAACTAGTGTTACAGTCTATAGAACTTTATTACACGGCTCTTTGGAATGCTTGATTCTGATTGGTCAGTTGAGACATTTGCAGGTTCGTTCTTTTCAAATAATCACCGCTCCAAAGTAATAACGCATAGCCGGTACTACTTGTATGTTTAAAATCCCTCCGTGCCAACAAAGATTACCGTTTGGCGCCATCTTGTGACAAACACTGGACAACCACAATTAACAATGGAAAATTTCGACATTAATCTATTTAAATTGTCTTACTAACGTACATAGTTTGAAGGTTAGTCACGTGGTACTATATCGTTTTGCGGAAGGATAAAAATGTTAATTTAAAACAAATATGCCAATAAAAGGTTTCAAATTCATATTCATGTCCAGTTTTTTTCCTTATGTGGCAAGTAGCCGTGTAATAAGCGGGATAATGTACGGGCAGCCGGTAGTTATCGCAGAAATAAGCCCCGACAGTGTGATCAGGACCCGACGCGAAGCGGAGGGGCTTATTTCTGCGATAACTACCGGCTGCCTGTACATTATCCCTTACTTATATAATAGTAAAGGGTACTTACCTTTTGCAGTTTACATGATCTTTAGCTGCTGGAAAAAGTCCATATTCGCATTTTCTCAATCTTCATTCCACAACCGAAACTCGCTCAAAATATGAATTAAACAGTCAGACGTAAATTAATCCATGTGAAAGCCGTTGCAGGAGGAACGACCGAACTAAAGCAGACTGTACAAGAAGCCGATCAGCATATTCAAATTTGACCGGGAAACGGCTCCCTACTAGTCATTGGCCAGAATAATTAACGGCAGCGATAATCAAACGCTCATTGGCTGTCGCTGGACCGTCATAGTTTGCGACTTGCAGTGTTTCCGCCGGTAATGCGTGATTTAAAAAGGAAAAGCGCGTCAACTGAGCGAAAGTGATTAGTGAATTCGGGATACTAGTGTTTTGAGCGTTTAACAACTTAAATGATGCCCTGCTCCTCACACTAGCACATTATTATCCTACTGTATATTCCACCTGAGAGGACTACAAACGTATAGTCATTTGGACTACTGTGGTATTGCTTTTTGACTTGACTTCTGCAAATAAATTATACACTCGCTCTTTATTGGTTAATTTGTTCTTTATAAAAATAAACAATTTTTAATGCAAAATTTGTATTGCATGGTTACAGGATTTGTGGATTTTAAGACTGATTTTCTATTTTCTATTTATTCTACTTCTGTTTTATTTAAAATTACAGAGTTTTAATGTAAAATACACCTAAATATAAAACTAATAAGATTTACTTTCAAATTACAAAAAGAACATTAAATTGTTAGTATGGACATAAACCTTAATGAGCTACATTATTTAATTACAGATTGTCTTTGTAATTTTACGTCAATGTGTAAGTAATTTAGGAAACAGAAAAAATACTGTAAAAAAATACAATAATTTTTTGTATAAAAAAATGAGAATTCCTGTAAATTGTCATTAATGGAATAATACTTAAAATAACAGTTAAGTTGTTAATTTACAGATATTGTTTGTAATTTTACAGAGTTTTTAACATAATTTAAAATAACACAAAAAACACTGTAAAAATAATACAGTATTTTTTCTGTATAAAAAAAGAAAAAATACTGTAATTTGTCTTTAATGAAAAAGAACCTAAAATAACAGTCAAGTTGTTAGTTTACAGATATTGTTAGTAATCTTACAAAGTTTTGAATGTAACTTGAAATAACAGAAAATTACTGTAAAAAAGTTACAGTTATTTTCTGTAAAATTAGGTTTTTTTTTAACAGTGTGTCAGAGGATTATCACAGCCAATAAAAACCTCTGAGAAAGGTGCTTCCAAACAAGCTTCAATAACATTAAGCCTTCCAGTTCTATATGAACTAATCAATCGAAAAACAGGACATGGACGCTCAGCTGAAACCCACAGTGGGCCTACTACAGAAATTGCAGGGAAGTGCCAGACTGGGGGCAGCGACAGCATCGTCTGTTATGACTTAGAATCCAATCAGTGAACGGAAGGCTAAAGCGTGTTCTGAGCTATGCACTTGTCACTTGAGAAAAAGATACACTGTAACGAATTGCTGTAAAAATTACAGCAATATTTTACAGCAGCGGGTTGTATTTCTTATAATACAGCCAGAGAGAGACTTGTGCGGGGATTCGGCAGTGCAGTCGCGGGAGGATTTTACACATTCCCCGGCCTTATATCGGCTATAGACGTAACATCTCTATGTTCCTACGCTAAGAATTACAAGCTTCATTGGCAAAAGATGTGATTCACGGCGACGTCGTGCTGATCAGCACACTTTCTCGTGATTATTTTATGATGTACAACAAATTTGCACAGACAGCCATCTGTTAACACGGGCACCGAAATAAAACGCGTACTTAGGGCTCGCGATTCGCGGTCAGCCGCTCACGGAGGATGTGTGTGTCACGTAAACTCTAAACTGTGCTGTTAAAGTGGTTAACATAAGCAGTGAGATGTACTAGGACCTTTGATAACTTGCTTATTCGCTTATTGTTTGAATGTAACGTTAATGCTTTTTGCTAACTTTGATTTGAAGAATGCGTTAATCCAGCCCATTGTCCTGTCTGGCCTGTTCGCAGCATATTACATATTCTGGACTAACGTTATCAAGAGGAGACAGACGGAGCTTTTGAGTTCATTCAGAGGTAATAGTTGCATTCAAACAATCTGAGTACCTGCATTTTACATGTAGATATGATAGAATATGTTTCTCAACTCAAGAAGAGAGAGTTTTTTTAGGGAGAATAATTCAGATGTACAAAAGCTAAAACTAATGTGAATTACATATTGTCTGCTTCCTGACTGTTTTGTAGATATTTATCCTGAGAGAGAAACAAAGAAGTTGAAAGGCAAAGACCCATCTAAAACCACAGGGCACAGAAGAAACCAGTTAAAGTGAGCCCAAGTTACCAGTCTTCTTTGCAATGCGAAGGATTTTCAGTGGAATTACTGACATGTAAGTACACATACACCAAGATCTTTTTCCTTTTATTATGTTCTTTTATCCTTTATCTACACTAGTGTTCAAAAGTTTGTGATCAGTAGGTTTTATGTTTTGAAATAAGTATCTTCTGCTCATAAAGGCTGCATTTAATTGATCAAAAATACAGAAAAAAATATAATGTTGTGAAATATTATTAAAATGTTTTATCCATTTTAATCTACTTAAAAATGTAATTTATTTCTGAATTTTCAGCATCAATAGTCTAGTCTTCTAATTACTCCAGTGTCACATGATCCTTTAGAAATTATTGTATATGCTGATTTATTATCAATGTTAGAAGCAATTGTGCTTTTTAATATTTTTAATAACTTGTGATACTTTTTTCAGGATTCTTTCATGGATTTTTTTACTTATATCCAACAAGTATGTTACATTGAAATTGATTGTAAAGATTTATATTTTTAGATAAAATTTATCTTTTAAATAACTGCTGTTCTTTGAAACTTATTCATCAAAGAATCCTGAAAAAGTATCACAGGCTCCAAAACATACACTGACAACATTGACAATAAATCAGGATATTGATAATAAATGAGAATGATCTCTGAAAGATCATGTAACACTGGTGTAATGATACTGAACATTCAGCTTTGCATCTCAGAAATAAATTATATTTGAAAGTATAGTATAAAAACTTGTAATAACTTGTAAAAATTGTAATATTTTTTCAAAATTTTAGTGTTTTACTGTTTAATATCATACTGATCTAACTGTAACAATCATCACTCTCTCTGCCTTTGACTGTTTCTGTCATCCCTCTGTCTTTGTCTGACTGTATCATTGTTTTGTAAAATATCTAATATATTGCCCTTTTTGTTCTTTTCTATATTTTTAGCCACTCTTTGCATCCTGGGATGGAACAGCATCTGGAGCTGAACTGTTCTCCTTTTTTGATCAGAAGTTTTGTTGGACTCACTTGAGGCCTTGTTGTTTGGCCATGTTGGACTGTTCATGAAGTTGTGAAAATTCATCACTGTCTTTGTGGTATTTTGAACCATTTAATTATGACCATGCTGGTTAACTTGATGTTGGTTAAACTTTGGCTAAATATTGGTTAACCTTAAAATTTAGCAGGGCAATATGTTTCAAGTAAATATTTTGATGCCCAATTTATTTTGGAATTCAGAATAATACTAAATACACTGTTCTATGACATTTCTTTCATGCAAATTTGAGAGTTATTGAATAAGAGAGTTGTTAAATAAAATTGGACCTGTTTATCAAGATTAAGATATTATTTTTGTTTTTATTAAATAATAGGTGCACTGAGTTTCATACTATACAACACTTTATGCAGTTAAATATTGTTTAAAGCTTATGCAGTTAATAAATTGTTTAAATTGCTAGTCATTATTATTCAGCAATCTGGAAAATAAATACTGCAAATAAAAAATTAAAGCAGTACAATATTTTTACAGTGAAACGTTATTTAATGATTTCCAGTACACTTGTAAAATAGCAAACTATTGCTGCAATTTCACAGTAGCAGCTTTAAATAATGTATATATCGTTGCTTGTATATATAGAAAAAATTGCTGTATTTTAACAGTAAAACTGTAGTTAATCATTTACAGTGCACTTGTAAAAATTTACAGTATTACTAGCAACCAAGGTTGCCAGTAACTTGCTGTAAATTTTACAGTAAATTTTTTACAGTGTAGTGAGAGAGAGGATGGGAGGAACGAGGACTAATGCCAGCTCCTCCTTTGCTCATCTGTATTCATGAAGCACAGCGGAAAGCTTTGTGCTGCTTATGGATGGAGAGAGCACAGCGAACTTTCCCATCAGGCTGCAGATGGGATTTTTGGGTCATGTTGCATTATGAGAAATGTGCATATTCAAGTACAACGTAATGGCTTATTCAACAAGCAGATAAACGTTTAGTAAATATTTAAGGATTTTGAATCCTAAACGTTCCGAAATCTAATGCTAATATAAATTATAGTGAAGAAAAAAGAAAGCACAGATTAGAAAAAATCTTTGTGTGATATAAGACAAATAGAAAATGCTGAAAGACCTCATTTTACAGAAGTCCCAATTATAAAATCTCTACCCCAGTTTATCTAAAATCCTAATTAGGTTTTGCATTATCATTTAACTATTGCTCCGAGTCCTGTCCCTGACCCTTAATAAAATAAAAGTTTCCTTCAAGGACATGTCTGTAAAGACCCAAAGTAGTTTAATGAAAGTTTTGACAGCTGATTAGATGCCCTCATTACAGACAGAGAGAATTATGTCAATAATTCATACATCTATTACCCAAAATAATTCACACATCCATTATCTAGCTTTGCAGAAGCCGAATCCGTGCATTTTAGCAAATCTCAGTGAAAGGGATAGTTCACCCAAAAAAGAATAAAAGATGTTTCAAGAATTTTTTTTTTCTCTCTTCAATGGGCACCAAAACTTTGGTTTGGTTACAAACATTCTTTAAAATATCTTATTTGTGTCATACAGGTTTCCAACAACATGACAGAAAATTTTCATTTTTATGTGAATTGTCCCTTTACGTTATGTGAATTTGCCCATAAATGTCAGTTTCACTTTATTTGTATATCACGATTAAAACAACACGTTAACCAAATGTGCTTTACATAATTTGTACATACATCACACCACAGTAAGATATATAACAGTAAGTCAATGGCTGTAATTTTTAAGATGAAATTAAATTCATATACATTAGTGGTGGCTCTACCATAATTAGGCTCATGGGCATTTTGAAAACTATGTCTTTTTAAATTCTAGAGACTATAGAATACCCAAGACATGTCACTCGTGTAGTTTTGAATGGGGAAAAATGCAACGCTCATTATGGCCGCGAAGACCCGCCTTCTTAGTGAAAGAGCCAATCGTTGATTAGAAAAGTCAGCGCGTCACTGCAGCTGCCGTTAGAAGTCCCGGTTGGCGCTCTAAGACGTGCGCTCAGTACTGCGCATGCGCACTGGCTCATCTAGCCAGAAAAATAAGCATTTTTTCACGCTATTGGAGCACAAGGAACCATATTTATGAGGCAGTTCTTGTTGGATTTCTTTGGAGATTTAAAATATGAAATTTAATCGTAAGCTTGGTGAACAGTTTTGGAGAATTTGATGTTTCCCCATTCAAACAGATAGGAGCTGACCTTGTATGCCCGAGAGGCGTTTCAAAGATGGCCGCCGAGTGACATGACTTGCCTTAAAGGGACTTTGACCACTGTTCTAGATGAACTATCTACGGTGGCCGAGAAGTGCAAAACACAACAACAAATCGCAACACAAAAAACAAATCTGAAAACCAAATAACAAATCCAGAATCAAAATTACAAATTAGAAAACGCAATATCAAATCTAAAAACAAAACGGCAAACCATAAAACACAATAACAACTCCGGAAACAAAATAGCAAGTCGGAAATCACAACGACAAACAAGAAAACAAAACGACAAGTCAGAAAACACAACGACAAATCAGTCAAACCGGAAAAGGTAGGTATTTTGTGAGACCAGCGTAGTCGCTGCTGATTGGACGGAACTCCTGTCAATCAAGACAAAATGCTCGATCGTCACGTGATTCACGAAGCCTCAAATAGTTCAAGGAAGTTCATAGCGGAATACATTGAGTTAGAGAGACAGAACTGCGATTTTTTGGTATTTAGTGACAATAAAATACTTTATTGACATTATTTATAAAATAATGTATACACGTATACGTAATATAGCCTACATATGTAGTTGTATAAGTGTTGTTTTTAAAAGATAAAATCCGCTAATATTTGAGGATTAATGTGGTCAGCTATCCTCACCTGCCTTGTTAACATATTTTAGGCTGAAGTTACCATGGTAAAAGTCCGTGTTTGCTATATAAACGACATTGTGGTCTGTTACTAAGGTAACTTCAGCCTCTCTATATAAATATAAATATATATGTGTGTGTGTGTGTGTGCGTGTGTCTGTGTGTGTGTTCTTACAACTTTTATGTTAGTCAAGTTCAATCACATCTTAATGTTCATTGTCATTTTACTGATCTCATGGTAAATGTTAAGTTTATTGTCTTACAAGTATATATATTTTAAGATCTTGTGCACCCCTCAATTATTAATATCTAAAATATATATTTGTAGTATATTTTAATTTAAAACAACTTAAAACATTTTTATACATTTAATCATATTTTTTATGTATGTTGACTTTTGTTATGCACTCATTTACAGCAATTTAGACATTTATAATAAACTATAAAGAATGTTGTCCTTGAACAGTCTCCACTACAGTTTGCTGTGCTCCAGTCACATAGAGCAGAGTGAATTCCCTACTGATCTAGAGAGGAGAAAAGATGAAAGATGCATCAAGTTTTGTTCAATTCACATTCATTTGTATGGCACTTTTTAGTATACGCATTGTTTCTAGCAGCTTTACAGAAAATTAATGTATCTACATTACAAATAAGAGTTCTGTTAACAAGTGTATCGGTTTTAAATTATGTTAATATGGCAGAAATTTTCTGAAATTAAGCTATACAAATCATGCAGTTAATTAATGTCATGTAATCAGAAACAATGAACAAATTAAAGCATGATGTGATCATGATGATTTTCAATGCAAGGAAAATTTATCAGTTTTGTATGTTTATTTAGAGTCTGCTTCATCTGAAGTCCTCTCAAGGGTTGGCATCATCTCTTCACAGGTGCTGGTCATCTGAAGTCTTCATAGAAAAACTGGATATAGTCAGCAGGAGCAATCTATAGATTACATTAACAAATTGTGATGTAATCATACTTGGGAACTAGCACTTTTTTTTACTTCAGGTGGTTCTTGTTCTGAAAGCAGGATAGAGAAGGAGAATAACAGGCGAAATGGTTAAGTGATGCTCCATCAAATTTCACTCCAGTGGCATCACTGATCCTTCACACAATAGTTCTTTAGTGGCTATAAAAATATAATAAATATAGTAATAATGTGTTTACAATGATTACTGCTATAATACAAAATACACAGTATACATTTTTGGAAAAATTGGCCTACCATGATTCTGAAATGAAAACATTAACATTTTCATTCTCACTTAGGTCAATAAATAAATCCAGATCTATTAAATAACTCCCCACCTGCAAAAAATCCAGTTTAAAAGCCTTAATTACACAACGATGGATAAAACGGCAGGAAGAGAATGCATAACATCCCGTAAATCTACTAATTAAGTGAGAAATAATCTATTAATAATCTGTTTTAATGCAAAAGTTAAATTGATTAGCTGTGCTGATAGTATACAGTTCTGTTTTATAAATGTCTTACCGTTTAAAAGTTGATCACAGCGGTCTCTTCTGCTCTACATCTCTTCTAGAACTGTAGTTGTATGTCTTGATTGACAGGAGTTCCGTCCAATCAGCAGCGACTACGCCGGTCACACAAAATACCTACCTTTTCCGTTTTGACTGATTTGTTGTTGTGTTTTCTGACTTGTCGTTTGTGTTTTCTGACTTGTCATTTTGTTTTTTTGTTTGTCGTTGTGATTTCCGACTTGCTATTTTGTTTCCGGAGTTGTTATTGTGTTTTATGGTTTGCCGTTTTGTTTTTAGATTTGATATTGCGTTTTCTAATTTGTAATTTTGATTCTGGATTTGTTATTTGGTTTTCAGATTTTTTTTTTTTTTTTTTTTTGTGTTGCGATTTGTTGTTGTGTTTTGCACTTCTCGGCCACCGTAACTATCCCTTTAATTACGGACTAATCCTAGGAATCATTTTGATTTAAAACAGACATGTTCTATGAATCTATAAACATAAATCTATGATTCTTACAAGCATTCAGTCTCTCTCTCAGTGACTGTATGTGCATGCTGGGTGATTTAGAGCACTGTCATGGCATGAAACGCAGAAGAAGATAGCGCAGATGGATAAGAATGGACACTATTTCATCCTGTCTGACCCAACAGTACGCCACTTTTCTGCTCTCACAGACAAAGCAAGATATCACAGCTGAGACAGCTGATGTCCTGCCTGTGGCAAATATTGTGTGACAGCATATAAAAAATAAATAAAATAAGACCACACTAACTCAGGTTTCCCTATGCGCTTCTGAATGGTCTGAGAGTGGGTGTGATTTATAAATTGCTGTGTTGTTGCTTGAAAAATACCACACTATCTAACTATTCAAAGTAGTGAGAGATCTTCTCTTCTGACCTGTGATGTACATTCAAGTGTACTGGATTATTAAAACATAAACATATAGGCCCGGTTTCACAGACAGGGCTTAGACTAAGCCAGGATTAGCAGATAGTTCAATTAGGATATTTAAGTAATTTTTATAAACATGCTTAGAAAAAAACATTACTGGTGTGCATCTTGAGACAAAACAAAGACACCGATATATTTTAAGATCAGTCAGTGCAAGTTTCTTTCAGTTCAAACAGCTCAGACTTACATTTTAGTCTAGGACTAGGCTTAAGCCTTGTCTGTGAAACCGGGCCGTAGAGTGGGGAATTGGTTCTGTGCATCAGTTCTTGATTGGATTTTGAGATGTGGACATTGTATTCAACAATGTAGAGAGATGTACACAAGCCAGCACAACCTCGTACGAATGGGGTTTATTTGGTACAGTATGTCACCAGAAAGAAGTCATTTTTAAATTATGACATTTTGACTAACCGTTACAGAAAAAAAAAAAACATATACGTGGATGAATAGTTCAAAACAAGATCTATAACAGGAAAAGAAAATAGAAAGGGTGAATTTTCATTTCATGCCAATTTAAAAGACAAGTTATATAATATAGTATTTATTCCACTATATGAATAAGACATCAGTGTATAGTTAAATTATTATTTAATATTATTATATGTTATTTATTTTATTTATTTTATTATTAATATATTATTATAGCAAGAGTGACGTCATCATGCCTCATGCATACCGCTGAAACACAACTTTGATAATATTTAGACCAATAGCATTATATTATGCATAATATTATGCTTTATTAATACAGTTCAATAGCAGATAATATGCAATACGGACGCTCCAATCTGATCGAGCCAAATCTAGGCATGTGCATGTGGGCTGAGGTCTCTAAAATGTCTTGCCAACGCAATCTTAGGAAAAGACAGTGTTAATTTTTTTTTTTTTTACAATTTGTGCATTGGTTGAAAGCAATCTGAGATGGGCTGTGTGTTGAGAATTTGAGGTATTTTGCAATATTTTCTGTTTTCTATTTATTGGCTGAAAGCAACTGCGCATTCTACACTCATGAGACGCCTTCAGTCTCAGCAATGCACAGATTTTTTGTGCCTGTAAAGAAGCCTTTTAGTGGCTCCAGCAGAAGTGACCGTGATGTGGCCACTGTTGTTTTAGAAACTTTTCCAGTTTAAATTCAATGCACAATTTCAGCGGGCATTTTATGGAATGCATGCTTTCATTTATCCTATCATAAGTTTGATGTTGATCTAAAAAAATGAAATAAAAAAATAGAATAAAAAGTCCACCATAGCACCAACCACACTGTAAAAAAATAAATAAAAAGTACTTTGAACCTTAAAAAGTAAGTGTTCGACCTGCCTTAAAATTTTTAAGTTCAGTCAAAATGAAATGTAGTCAACTGAATAGGCCTGACTTGAATTCTGATTAGTGTCCTGACATTAAAATGTCTTCACAATAGCAAAGAGGTGTGATAAACTATGCTCATTACATATTAACTCATGAGAACTGTGAGTCAAAAATACAAGTGCTGATTTAACTATTTAATTGTTCTCTGATGGACATTTAGCCATGACCCTTCTGGCCAGTAGTGTATGAAATCTTTAATACAATTAGTTACATGAGAAAGCTTGTGAGACCTCATAAAGACACAAGCTGGTGGTCCATCTTGATGAACTAATAATGCATGTTTTCAGAACATTTAATCTAATACTGCGTGGGAGGAGGTTAATGAAAATGAACCCTTTTTTAGGGCTGTTATGAATCAGCTAAAGGGGACATGACCATTAATCACGTAGTCCCATGGGGGTGTTTCATGCATCTAAACATAAGGTGAGTAAATCAAGAGCATACAGAAAGGTTTAAAATGAAATGTGATATTTTAAGGTTTAAGGTTATCTTAAAATATTGCACTTTTTTCTGCATTTACTACCAGTTGAACTTCATTGACCATATATTTCTTGTATTTAGAACTGTCATCCCCAACATTTTGACTCTGATAGAAACTAAACTCAAATCTCAACATCTGTGAGAGCTTATCTCTGACCTAGTCCTAATTAAGAAGCCCTGACTTGGGTTGTCTTTCACTCCATCCACAATTTTATAGGCCTCAGCTAAAAGAACACTGACCTCTTGTTCTCTAATGAAAAGCAGGCATAGCAACTGGTGACAAAGACAAACACCATCTGCTCAGGATCAGACTGAATGAATAAAAATTGACACAGAAGAGGAACATCTCTTATAAGCCAATTCAGTACAGGATGTCTGTTCAGTCTTGTTTTTATTTTCTATAGTATTAAATAAAAAAAAATAGGTTATATATTTAACTCATCAGTCATACATCTGGTATGACATTTTGAATGTTATAAGACCAATCCAAGTTTTGGACTATTCCAAACAAGTTTACTGAACACGAACCCCCTGAACATCAGCTTTAATTAAAAAATACACCTGAATGCACAAATAAGTTGTTTTGTAATTGTCTTCATCAGTATACATAACACATATTATATTTTGGAACAGTACAAGATAAGACCTACTGTGCTCCACTGCAATCCGAAATTGGACTGTGATAGAATCTCAAGCTCTGAGAACCGTCTCAATGCTGAATCAGTATTCTACAACCGTTTGCTCTCTCAATTGCTCCCATTCTCCTTCTTTTAGCCTCTGGACAAAATGGTACTCTGGAGTATGAATGATCAAATCAGTGCTAATGACTCTTTCTGCTCAAGTGTCATTAGACAAGCCGGAGCAGAGAGAGAGTTCTGACGAAAGAGAAATGTCATGTAGGAAACTGAATGGGACATGGAGGACAAATGCATAAAGTAATTCAGTTGGCCTAGAAAATAAGGCCTTTTGTAAAACTGGCGTGAAACTACTGAAAATGAAACAGATTGAAAAATGACCCATCTTGTCTTGTAGTTTTATGTAGTGTTCCAAATATATCACTGTCATAATTACAATGTAGAGCTAGCGGTACAATGCATTTGTTGTTGCCAAGAAAAATTTTGTAGCAGTTCACATAACTTACATAGGTTACTCCCAGTACAGACGTTTGGGGTGAGTGTGGAAAAGAAACTGTTTATTTCTTTGTTTTTTTAACTTTATTTAAAGGGGTCCAATGATGCAATATCATATTTTCCTTCGCTTTTGGAGTGTAACAAGTTTTTTGTGCATATATAAGATCTGTAAAGTTGCAAAGATTAAAGTCTCAAACCCAAAGAGATATTCTTTTTAAAAGTTACATGTCTACGTCACAATGTGGGAAGATTTGCATAACACTGCCCAAATGTATACGCAAAGGGAAAAGCCGTAACTTTTATTTTGTAGTATTGTTGCAGCCGCTGCCATGTTGTGGAGAAGCTGTGTGTTTCTTTGCGAAAGCGAAAGTACATTGTTTGGCCTTCCAAATGAGTACACAACTAGAAATAAGTGGTTAAGTTGTATTTACAACACTCTTCCAGAACAGTACAACACAAATATTCGAGTGTGTGCTGCCCATTTTATGGAGGACTGTTTCCTGAACCTGTGAGAGTAGCCTACAACGCGGCTGTGAACACTATAAAGTGGGGCAATTCCAACTTTGCAAGGACATTCTGGCATGTCTGGCTCACAGCCAGTAAGTATGTTTTCATATTTGAAGAATTTGCTACTGGCTATTTAAACGCGAGTTTTGAGCAGTGTAGAGTAGTACTTGTTTGTCGTTTCTATGATCACAAATGCAGACATGGTGTTATGTTTACGCGGCGCAATGCAACGCAACGCGTAAAAAGACAGGGTGAGTCATTATAATCAGTAATTATATCCTCACTGGATACATCAAAAGCCTCATTTATGATAGGTATTATTGTTTTTGCATCTTCGCGTCGGGACATGGCATTACAACACGGTAATGGGCGTAACATTTCTGTCACACGCTTGAGGTATTCGGTCAATCACAACGTAATGTTATATTAACAAGTGTCGGGAGGAGCTCACACAGATAATTAACACGGCCAATTCACCCTTAGCAATCACTCTCCCTATCCAATCAGCACAGGAAAAATCCCTATAAATAACACAACAATCCTACCTTCACCATCTCTTGTCTTGCCAACGCATTGGCACATCCAACCACCGCGAACATGTCTGAGATCGACCTTTATCCAGAGAATAACGCCTTTGAAGCAGCATGAGATCCCGCAGCATCCCCAGCCACAACTCAAGCCACCACCGCCACGCAGGGTTCTCCAATCGAGCCCTGCTGCCGCGCATACCTGCCGAGGCCGCTCGCCCTCGCCCTCCTGCGTTCAGCCGAACGTCAGCCCGCCTCTCACGGCACGCCTGTTTCGCGCATGCTCCGTCTGCAGTGCGTATGCGTTGCGTTTTTTTTTTTTTTCGCAACCATGCTAAAGGTGCGGTCACACTGCACTTTTCGTTCCATTGACTTCCATTCATACATGCGAATGCGTTAGACCGGAAACGCAAGCCTGTGCAAACTATTTTCGCATTTCGCTGCGTCTGAAAGTTCAAGCTTGGTGAATTCTGACCAATGAATTCGCATCACATGACTCTGTGTGACCAACAGGAGATCGATACGTCACAGCATGACCTCTAGCTGAATGAAAAGAACCTTAAATTTAAACATTTAAAACTGCAGCACTGTGGTAAAGTGTAATAGACTCTATGTTTTTACATTTAAATGTATTATTAGTGTCATGTGCTGATTTTAACTTTTTAAAAAGAAGCTGCATAGCATGATGTCATATCACGACAGTTGCAGCAGCATCCGAAGGAATTTCGCATGCTCAAAGTCTAGTGTGACCGGGGCTTAACGGATTATAGCGTTCACACTGCACGCGGTTGCTGTCCGGCAGTGCGTTCCAGAAGCAGTGCGTTTGCAGCAGTGCAGCGATCTTTTCGACACAGAGTCTACTTTTGCTGTGCTGCATGCGCTGTAAGCGCCGAATTAAAGTGACAGCGCATTGTCCGCTGTAAAAAATGAACATGGATTGACACGGAAATGTACCATAAATGCATATAAATGAAGTCTACTGTGTGTAGCAGTGTGGGATGGGTTTCCCTTGTCTTTTTGGGTGGTTATCCCTTTAGGGGAGGGAGCAAAAGGGGATAATTAATGTCGGAGTTTTTAAATGTATGGACAGGAAGCATTAGATCGTAGCCTCTGTTATACCCGTCCCTTTTCCGGTCTTCAGCGTCAAGGTAGTTGAGGTAGGTGATGGGTGATTTATGCGTGCATGCATTGTGTGGTTTTAGCCGTTATAGTAATGTTCGTTTTTGTTTTTATTGTCAAGATGTGCTGTAGCTGTTCCGGCTAAGACTTCAGTGAGTCGCGTTGAGCGCTCGTTGGAAGTTTAGGTATGCAAGCTATGGTATTACTATGCGTCTTTGTTTGTATTGTTAGTTTGAAGTGTTTCTTTTGTGCTTTAGTGAAACAATTTATGAAGGCATCCTTGCATCCTATGCTCGTGAAGTGGCGGATTTGAGAATGTATGATTCTATTATTGTTTAACATTAGGTTGTTCGGGTTGTGTTTGATTTTGTTGTTTTGTTTTGCAGCTGTCCGCAGTGTATTGGACGATCTACTGCGGGTCGTGCTGCTGTTTTTCATAGTTGGTTCTTTATAAACATAGCGTTTGTGTTGTTTTGCGTTTTTGGGTTTGAGTGTGATGACATTAAGTTGAACGGTTTGAACTGAATTGGTAGCGTGTCCTTTATACAAAACCTACTAAGTGATTCTGGTTTATTGCTATTGAGAAAGGACGCTACATCAATCCATCAGTCAATCCCTTGAGTCATCAGTTGTGATTTGTTTTCTTTTTTTTTGTGTAAATATTTGGTATTTGTATTTGTACTGGACCCACTAACTTTTCTTCTTTTTTTCTAGTTTGGCTCAAGGCTGAGTGCGCCGAGGGGGAGGCTAGTCACCTGGGTGGAGCACACTGTTGTGAGTTTGGAGCACCAGGGTTTGAACACCTCTTCCTATTGTTTGCTGTGCACACATGTTTGGTTGAGAGCACAATTTATTTCAGCTAGTTTGCCACCCCTAAGGTAAGCGTTAGCCTTGTTGTCTTTTTCTCTAATAAATTTTGTTGTTTATATATTGGTTTGTGGGGAAGGTACAAAATTTATTTTGATTATGGATGCGTAGTAAAATATTGTTCTTATTGTGAACCTCTTTTTTTCTCTTCTGTAATAAAAATACTTGTTAATTTAGAAAGTGTTATATTGGTTTATTTTTATATATTCTTTTCTCCTTTATTCTTTTTTTTTTTAAATAAAGTTCTGTTTAGCTGGAATCACGTCTCCGTCTTCTCTTTATACCATTGGACCGGTGGTCCTTATATATTTCCTTGGGTGTAATTCCCAGGGTGGCGTAGTCATTTAAGGTTATCTAAAAGTATTGCCCTGGTCACATGTGTTACACAGTCAAAACATGGCTTTTGGCTAGGTTTAAAATAAGGAAAGGTGCAGTTTTAAATAAACAAGGCAACATAATAGATGCACTTGTCCAGGTAGGAAAGTTTTTAAAGGATTGTTTTTAATAAAGAATTAATGTGAAAGAAGGCACGAGAGCCGACTGTTTCTTACTGTGGTAAGTTTTAATTTAAAATATTTGTGATAGCCCAATTTCAATAAGAAAGGAAGCTATAGCCTACCTATGCTGTGTTTAAATGTGTTGCAACTTGCTTTAGCAACTTAACATGCAAATCTATAAGTCAAGTGCACTGAATAATATGTTGTTTTTATTTATTGAGTTTAAACGTGAATATGTCTAGTATTATTGTATCAGTGTACTGTGAAGAGGATCACAATGCTGAAAAAGCACGTTTGGATTTGGATTTGGAATCAAAATAATATAAATATTGTGTTTGTGGTAAACAGCCGCAAATCAGGAACGGACCGCAAACGTGTCCTGCGTGAAAGCAAAACGAGTCCATGCTGCTCCTGCACAGCATACGTAACACACACGGACTGCATGCACACTGTATACGGAGTATGTGTGAAGCAGGCATCAATCGCTACTCCGCGGCTTCTTCAAGCCGCTGCGTCAGCGCGAGCCTGCCGCCGCAGGCAGCAAAATCTCTTCCTCAGCTCATTTTTCAGTCACTCTAAAAAATTCAAGTCACAATCCAAGCCATTTCCCCCAGAACCCTCCAGTTTTACTTAACAGCATGGAAATGTTTCAAAACATATCACGCGGCTTACAAGCTATCGTTTCCCGACTTCTCCATGCCAGCTATTACCTCTTTCATCTCCTATCTCAAAGCCATCAAAAACCTCCAAAGTCGGCTCCATTAAAGGATACCTCAGCGGGATCCAATTTTTTCATAAACTTCTATACGGCTCACCTTCAACTCAAATTTACCAATTCCCAGACGGCCCTACTCATTAAAGGTATACAAAAACAATTTTTTCCCAGTCCTTCCCCATCCACCCACACCATCCACACAGCCCCTCGCCAGCCATCCCACAGCATCCCCTTTCAGTTCAATCCTCTAACCATCCCTTCGCATCCCGCCACAGCAATGTCCGCTCCCGCAGGAGCCTTTACCATTTTCCACACAGCCACCACAGCGTCCGCTACCAATAATTCCCCGCTGATTCAGCACCGCCAGTTCCCGCTGGAGCCCCTAGCCTTCTTCTCACACTGCAGTTCGCTCCCGCTGCAGCCTCTATTCATAACCTCCCTCTGCCGCAGCAGAGCCCGCTTCCGCAGAAGCCTCTAGCCCTCTTCCCCGCACCGCAGTGCCAGCTCCCGCAGGAGCCCCTAGCCTTCTTCTCACACTGCAGCCGCAGCGTTCGCTCCCGCTGGAGCCTTTATTTATAACCTCCCTCTGCCACAGCAGAGCCCACTTCCGCAGAAGCCTCTAGCCCTCTTCCCCGCACCGCAGTGCCAGCTCCCGCAGGAGCCCCTATCCTTTTTCCCACACTGCAGCAGCAGCGTTCGCTCCCGCTGGAGCCTCTATTTATAACCTCCCTCTGCCGCAGCAGAGCCTGCTTCCGCAGAAGCCTCCAGCCCTCTTCCCCGCACCGCAGTGCCAGCTTCCGCTGGAGCCTCATCCACCTTTTCGTAGTTCCTCTCTGCCGCAGCAGTCCCCCCTTCCATAGGACTTTTCTTTCCTATATTACCCCAGCAGTACCCGCAGGAGCTCCTCCCTTATCTCCATCCATGCACCAACGCCCGCAACTACAACGAACGTCCAGCATCCCTTAAGTCCAAGCTTTTTTGGGGGGCTATTTGGCTGCTGTCCTGCGATTAATTACTAGCCTTTTGGGGAGCGCTTATAGGGTTCGGGCCAGTGCTGAGCTCGGACCCCTCCCCCTGGGTGCCAATTCAATTCGGTGTTTCCGCATTATCTGAGATGCAGCTCTCTGTGTGTGCACCGAACACAGCGCACAAGTACTCCATTGAGTTCTTTGGCATCTTGTGATTGATTGTTTGTGATTGAATGCTTTGTTTAAACTGGCTAAGCTTAAAAACATGTGCAAATTAAAAACTTTTGGGATGAAATGCAGCAGTGGCTTGTCAACTGTTTTTAATGCTGGTCTCGGGCAATCGGTTGAAACCGTCAATCCCACAGTCGTCACAACCTTTCAACCCACTAGTGATGGCTCTGAACAACTTATAACCAACTGTCACGTTTGAGAGGAAAGGTCTGGGTCCAGATGCAGGGAAAATAGTTTTAATTAAACAAAACACAAATAAACATTAACAAAAAGGCCAACACGGCAAACTAAACATAAACTGAAACATAAACTGAACAAAACATGAAACAAGATCTAAGGTCAAGGTCAGGAACACAAAAGTACATGCAAAGACAAAAGACAATGCAACCATGAAGCAGAAGTGAAAGGTGAGAGTTTTTAAAGACCAGATGATAGTGAACAGCTGTGAGTGAATCAGTGTTAATGACAAAGACAGGTGAATGCAATCAGAAGGTGCAGTGTGAACAGCGACCTCAGGAGGCTGAGGGGAGACCCACAGCCCCGATCATGACAGTACCCCCTCCCTACGGAACGGCTCCCAGACGTTCCCAAAGTCTGGAGGGAGGAGGCACGGAGGAAGGCAACTCAGGGGGAGGGATGGCGGGCCAGGCCCGTGCAGTGCAGTCACCGCCACGTCAGGCACAGAGTGAGCGGTCATCGCCGCATCAGGAACAGCGAGAGCGGTCACCACCGCATCAGGAACAGCGAGAGCGGTCACCACCGCATCAGGAACAGCGAGAGCGGTCACCACCGCATCAGGAACAGCGAGAGCGGTCACCGCCGCATCAGGAACAGCGAGAGCGGGCACCACCGCATCAGGAACAGCGAGAGCGGTCACCACCGCATCAGGAACAGCGAGAGCGGTCACCACCGCATCAGGAACAGCGAGAGCGGTCACCGCCGCATCAGGAACAGCGAGAGCGGTCACCGCCGCATCAGGCACAGAGTGAGCGGTCACCACCGCATCAGGAACAGCGAGAGCGGTCACCACCGCATCAGGAACAGCGAGAGCGGTCACCACCGCATCAGGAACAGCGAGAGCGGTCACCGCCGCATCAGGCACAGAGTGAGCGGTCACCACCGCATCAGGAACAGCGAGAGCGGTCACCACCGCATCAGGAACAGCGAGAGCGGTCACCACCGCATCAGGAACAGCGAGAGCGGTCACCGCCGCATCAGGAACAGCGAGAGCGGTCACCGCCGCATCAGGCACAGAGTGAGCGGTCATCGCCGCATCAGGCACAGAGTGAGCGGTCACCACCGCATCAGGAACAGCGAGAGCGGTCACCACCGCATCAGGAACAGCGAGAGCGGTCACCACCGCATCAGGAACAGCGAGAGCGGTCACCACCGCATCAGGAACAGCGAGAGCGGTCACCGCCGCATCAGGAACAGCGAGAGCGGTCACCGCCGCATCAGGCACAGAGTGAGCGGTCACCACCGCATCAGGAACAGCGAGAGCGGTCACCACCGCATCAGGAACAGCGAGAGCGGTCACCACCGCATCAGGAACAGCGAGAGCAGTCACCGCCGCATCAGGCACAGAGTGAGCGGTCACCACCGCATCAGGAACAGCGAGAGCGGTCACCACCGCATCAGGAACAGCGAGAGCGGTCACCGCCGCATCAGGAACAGCGAGAGCGGTCACCGCCGCATCAGGAACAGCGAGAGCGGTCACCGCCGCATCAGGAACAGCGAGAGCGGTCACCGCCGCATCAGGCACAGAGTGAGCGGTCATCGCCGCATCAGGCACAGAGTGAGCGGTCACCACCGCATCAGGAACAGCGAGAGCGGTCACCGCCGCATCAGGAACAGCGAGAGCGGTCACCGCCACATCAGGAACAGCGAGAGCGGTCACCGCCGCATCAGGAACAGCGAGAGCGGTCACCGCCGCACCAGGCACAGAGTGAGCGGTCATCGCCGCATCAGGCACAGAGTGAGCGGTCACCACCGCATCAGGAACAGCGAGAGCGGTCACCGCCGCATCAGGCACAGAGTGAGCGGTCATCGCCGCATCAGGCACAGAGTGAGCGGTCACCACCGCATCAGGAACAGCGAGAGCGGTCACCACCGCATCAGGAACAGCGAGAGCGGTCACTGCCGCATCAGGAACCGAGACAACGGACACTTCCGCCTTCCCACGGAAGAGCCACTCCGCCCCCACCGCAAAGCGGGAACGCCGTCGCGCCGTCTCGGCCCTACAGGCCTCCATCTCGGCCAGTTTGAGGTAGATCACCTCCTCGAACCGAGCGGCCGACGCCGCCTCAAAAGATGCCGCCTCCTCCGAAAGAAAAAAAAAAATTACTCCCCGCTGGACCCATCTGTGATGGTTGCATTCTGTCACGTTTGAGAGGAAAGGTCTGGGTCCAGATGCAGGGAAAATAGTTTTAATTAAACAAAACACAAATAAACATTAACAAAAAGGCCAACAGGGCAAACTAAACATAAACTGAAACATAAACTGAACAAAACATGAAACAAGATCTAAGGTCAAGGTCAGGAACACAAAAGTACATGCAAAGACAAAAGACAATGCAACCATGAAGCAGAAGTGAAAGGTGAGAGTTTTTAAAGACCAGATGATAGTGAACAGCTGTGAGTGAATCAGTGTTAATGACAAAGACAGGTGAATGCAATCAGAAGGTGCAGTGTGAACAGCGACCTCAGGAGGCTGAGGGGAGACCCACAGCCCCGATCATGACACCAACTAAGGACCAGTTTAAACCAGCTTCCATGCTTGCAAAAACATACCTAACCAACATATTCTGTTTTTGTTTTTTGTTTTTCAACAGAGCAGTTGGGTCACATCCTTTGATGTCCCACATTCTTGTGTGTTCCATTACGTGATGGTTGAGCTAAAAAATTTAAAGATTGAAAAATGTAAAGAAAGCGTCTGAAAGTAGCATTTAGTGGTCTTTTGTATGTAAATCTGACCAACTTTTTTCACTTTTTAACCCCTTAAGCTCTGCGGCTATTTGGGGGATTTCCGCCTGCATTTGGCCTACCTAAATTCAAATGGTTCCCCTATACACATACAATGGAGGAAATTTAAAAAAATGGTTTCATTGTATAGAAAACCATTTAAACTACATAATATCAGTGTAATTATTTATAAATAACATTATATAGGTTTCAAAAACTACAATAAAAACAAAAAAATCATAGGCGCTTTTTGATTTTTTTTTTCAAAAGTTTTTTTTTGAAAGTCTGTAACTCAGGATTTAGGTGTCTCAGTTCTTTGCAAATTGTTTTGTTTGATTCCACTAGGTCTCAGGATATACCAGAAAAAAGATTTTTTCATATAACAGTTTCTAATTGAAAGTTATTGAATTATAACCAAAGGGAGTCACATTACCCCTTTTACCCCTATTTCCCCACTTTTTTCCCCCTAAAAGTATACTTCTGTTTCTTGGCAAAAACAGGTTTTATAAAGCATATTACCCCTTAGAATACTATTTTACTATGTACCATAGCACTTTTCATGATTATTGACTGAATTATGTTTCATTTTTATGTTTGCCTGTGTATTTACTGAAACACCTACTGTACTTTATTGTCAATATTCAATATACACTCAATACATAGCTTAGCAGATTATTTTGGTGTCCTTTACGTTTCAAAGTAATTATAGGAATAAAACAAACCTGAATAGAAGCGCTGTAATACTTATAGACGCGCTTATGAGCCGCGGATCCTCTGCTCTCCATGGAAACGGCCCGTTATTTATTCATTTAGCGTCTATTTTGGATAATGGCGACCGCTATATTCCTCTGAGACATTATATCTACGCTCAAAGAGTCCAAAAACTACATATCCCACAATTCCCCGAACCGTCGAAGCATCTTGTGTGACCCGGAACCTCTCCATGACACTTCTTCTTCTACGCGCTGGAGATGCGTCTGTGTCGTTCACAGCTCTGTTCAGCACAGCAGGCGGCCGGAGAGTGTAATCTGATCTACTGAGACGCTCTGAGTGCAGCCGCAGACACACACGCACCTGCTTGAGCGGTTCAGAGCGCACACACATAAGAGCGCAAGTGGATGGAAAAAGCGCGTCTGGCAAAACAACGGATTTCTCAGCAATGAAGCAACGCAGAAACGTGAGAATGGTCTCGTTTGAAAGAAGAGATCCTAATCTAAAAGATAAAATGGCTTTTTGTTTAGTTTGTGGCTATTTGCGGCTAACTGAAGCAGTAGAATATGGAGGAAAGTTATAGAATATGTCATTTTACTCTTGAGGTAATATTCTGACATCGCGATTCGATTGAAGATTATTTGATCTGTGTTTGTCACACAATAAAATGATTTATATGGTCAGAATCTTGAGAAAGAGAGCTTTCTTGTGATATATGACTTGTCTGTTTTGAGAAAAATATAAGAAATACACATTCTTTGTAATAATTCTTCATAATCGTTAGGCGGAAATTTGTGTTTGGAACAACATAAATTCTAAGCATAATTTTACTCCTTTATGAATCATAAAACTAAAAGTTATGGTATTCCTAGTAAAGAGGAGACTCTAAGCTTTCAAATGAGATCATTTATGGGCTGATACTATATGAGGAAGGTCATGTAAATGAAGCAGCAACATTTTGAAACACTTTTTGCGCAGAGTTTAAGAGGTTAAAGATACTTCTAGTGAGAAATCAGTATAATAGTAATTATATATTTGCTTAGTTATCACCAAAGCTTGCTCGATTATTAAACTATTACGCTGTCTCAGAAGTCTGTCTGAAATCAGTTTAATAAGGTGCCTTCATGCGCAAACACTACCTGCAAAGTCATTGCCTGATAAGGCAGCAAGGCAGTCTTTACCTAAGTATTCAGACGCAGCCCAAGTGTAACAAGACAAAAACACTGATCCTTTGAACACATTTGCCTGGAAGTTTATATTGAGTCTGAAGACCTTGATTAGCTAGTTCAAGTGTGTTTCATTAGGGCTGAGCTAAACTCTGGCCCTCCAGGAAAAGGTTGGGACATCCCTGGCTTTGAACCTCAGGCATTCACACAATGTTTTCACAGAACACTAAAAAGCTAACATTAGCATTCAGCATTGGAACATGACTATGTTCCAAAGCATGTTTACAGTCATCGTTTATACTCATAGTGCATGTCTTAAAAGTATGACTGAATGAACTGAAGTTAATGAAGTAACTGTTGCAGCACCGAATCCACTTCAGACTGCTCTTGATATGTGAGAGCACAAAAGACTTAAGCTTTAAGAGAAAGTGAAAATCTTTAGAGATTCACCTTTGGCACAAGCAATTAACCTTGCTGCAAAGTCAAGGATTTTAGCTTTTTCAATCACAGATAGATAAATTCAGGATGCCATAGATCAGTGACACAGAAAATGCCTCAATAATGCAGAAAGTAAATATTAGAAAAAGATGTTGACCCCAAAGGGAATATTTCCAAATCAATTGTTCCAGTTCAGTACCAGTGCTAAACCACAGAGAAACTGGAGGGAAGTGTGACTGGTGGCAAGAACACTGTTTCATGCTGTGACTTTAAATCAATGAAACATTACCCTGTTATATACATAACATCAAATAATCTAACGTAATCTGACTCGTACTTCAGAGAGTGTTTGCACTGAGCAATGCCTCTAAAAATACCAGGGATCAATGGGTGAAACAATAGGGCTCAGAGTAAAAAAAGACACATCAATGACACTTCAAGGGTTCAGGAACATATTGGATACGATCACACAGCAGATGTCAGTCCTGTTCGGAGTGCTAAATAAATGAATCCTCACATCCAGTTTGGCCAATAATGAGAGATCTAAAACCAGTGTGACTCTCCTAATTCATTTATTCATTCACAACTAAATTTTGGGTGGCAGGAAATAGGGTTTTATAAACAAAACTTCTGGCTAGTATCTAGAGCTGGAGAGATTATGGCCATATATCTGAGACGATGAGAGCAGCAGGACCTGCCTGAAATAATTTAGAATAGAAATGAAAATAAAAATTAAATCTATATTAAAGTTGCAATATAAATTTTGGATATTTGCCAACTATCTGTCACTATGGTTACAAGCATTACTCAAGGCTATATTGCAGGTTTCAGAAAGGTGACTGATTATGGATACCTGTTTATATGGATATTATTAGTTCCACTGCTGCTATTAGGCCAGTTGCTAAATCACATTAAGGGATAGTTCACCACAAAAAAATATAATTTACTAATGTTCTTCCTGTCATGACTCTGGGCTGTGGGTTTTTCCTCCTCCACCGGAGGTCGCTGTTCTATTCCCTCCACACTCCATGCCTCATCTCACACACCTGTCACTCTGATTACACAGCTGTTCCCCATCACACACAGACTATATTAGTCTTCACTCACCCACCACTCGTTGAGTTTGCATTGTTTGGATTGTTTTGAGTTTGGTCTGTGTTTGAATCTGTCTTGCTTTTGTCTTAAGTTCCAGTAGTGTTGTGCCGTGTTGGCCCTTTGGTTTTGTTTGTTATTATTATTTATAATAAATTCACTCTTCCCTGCATTTGGACCCAGATCTCCTTCGTTTCACGTGACAGAATGCAAACTCCAACAGTGGGTCCAGCGGGGGAGATTTCTTTCGAGGCAGCATCGGTCGCTCGCTTCAACACCATCTACGCCTGTTTGGCGGCGATGGACGCCATTAGTGCTGAGGCGGCGCGGACACGCCCCTACTTTATGGCGAGGGCAGAGGCATTTTTTCAAGAGAGGGCGACCGCTCTCTCTGTTCCGGACGCGGCGGCGCCAGCTGTCTCCGTTCCTGACGTGGCGGTGTCTGCTGTCTCTGTGCCTGGTGCTGCGGTGTCTGCTATCTCCGTGCCTGAAGCGGCGACGTCCGCTATCTCCGTGCCTGATACGTCTGACGTGGCGGCGTCCGCTATCTCCGTGCCCGAAGCGTCTGACGTGGCGACGTCCGCTATCTCCGTGCCTGAAGCGTCTGACGTGGCGACGTCCGCTATCTCCGTGCCTGAAGCGTCTGACGTGGCGGCGTCCGCTATCTCCGTGCCTGACGCGGCGGCGTCCGCTTTCTCCGTGCCTGACGCGGCGGCGTCCGCTATCTCCGTGCCTGACGCGGCGACGTCCGCTATCTCCGTGCCTGATGCGGCGACGTCCGCTGAGGCTCCGCTTGCAGCAAGGCCTGCTCGCGTGACTCCGCTACACGGGCCTGGCCCGCCGTCCCTCCCCCTGATTTGCCTTCCCCCGTTCCTCCACCCTCCAGACTCGTGGAACGTCTGGGAGCCGTTCCATGGGGAGGGGGTACTGTCATGACTCTGGGCTGTGGGTTTTTCCTCCTCCACCGGAGGTCGCTGTTCTATTCCCTCCACACTCCATGCCTCATCTCACACACCTGTCACTCTGATTACACAGCTGTTCCCCATCACACACAGACTATATTAGTCTTCACTCACCCACCACTCGTTGAGTTTGCATTGTTTGGATTGTTTTGAGTTTGGTCTGTGTTTGAATCTGTCTTGCTTTTGTCTTAAGTTCCAGTAGTGTTGTGCCGTGTTGGCCCTTTGGTTTTGTTTGTTTTATTATTATTTATAATAAATTCACTCTTCCCTGCATTTGGACCCAGATCTCCTTCGTTGACACTTCCAAACCCATATTTAATTCATCTTTGGAACACAAAGATGCATGAAGATTTTTTTGCCCATTCACTAAAATTACATGCAGCCAAATTTTTTATGCATAAAATCATACAATTATTACATATGAATTAAGCAATTTATTCTACATCTTTTGAAGAGACATTAACTGATTTAATTTAGGCATTTTTAATTATACCTATAAAAATGACTGACACATACATATAGAAGTAAAAAAGGAAGCTCAACCGTGCTTGACGTACGCTAACAAACACACTTAAACTAATAATGCACTAATAAACTAATAATACATTTAAAAATACATACAATAATACAGAGTTTCTTTCAGTGCAGAGCCAGAACATGTGCCAGATAAAAATTTCTCATAACAATGACCAGTGCTGTATTAATTTTCTGCAAAGAACAGGAGCTTAATCACCGTCTCTAAACTTTTCAGATGGAACAAAAAGTAATAGCTCAAAGTATCTGCACAGTAAACACAGAAATACCCGTCAATATTTCCATCAATCTCAGACAAATACAGAAAGACTGGAATACAGACTAAAAAAAGGAATATAACCTCCACCAGGCAATGCTCATCACTTTAGAGCCTGCCTGAACAATGCCTGAATTACAATCAATAATATGTGACCCCCACATGGTGTTCAGGTCACAGGATTATTTCACTGATTATATATATATATTGTATTTATGATTTACATATGCTCATTTCTATGTATTTATATAGCTTTATTGTCATGAATGTATATATTAAGGAAAAACAAAGTTGCATTTTCTAAACACGAAGTGGCAGTTGAGAGAAGAGTTGCCATGGCGACTACGGCGCATCTTCAGTCAACAAAGAAGACTGCTTAACTGAAGGCAAACTCTTGTTTCTCTCCTTCTTTATTGCAAAAATAAGGTTAGTAAAATGATCAAATGTCAAGAAAAACAGCTACTATTCACATTCTTTACTGTCCAATGAATATGTTTTCAGTTGGATACTAATTTTATTAGTAATTTTAGAACAGTTGTCATGCCATAGGGTTCACTTGTGTTTTACATGTTATTGACTTTGAAGTGGTAAAGTTTATGAGTAACTGTACATAAAGTAAGCATTTCAATGTATTTAAGAGTTTATTTTAATGTTAAAGTTATAAAATGTCAGTTAGTGTGTACAAAAATGGTATGGGTACAGATTACCAGACATGTTATTACGTACCTTTTTACTTACCTGAATCCAGTCTGCTATGTGAGTTGTGGGAAACATTTATAGGATTTTGTTACCTTGTTTAACTGTTTGTTTGCTGCCAATGAGTACTTGTATATACTTATACATCTTTTCCTAATGTGGAGTACTGTGTGTTGAAGTTTCATGAATGTTCATGTGTATTAAAAGTCAACAAAGAAGACTGCTTAACTGAAGGCAAACTCTTGTCTCTCTCCTTCTTTATTACAATAAGACTATTCTCATCTGTTGAGTGGACTCCCAGAGCGGGGTCTGCAACAGATTTGTGGGGGCTCGTCCGGGATCAACTTCGTACAATGCAGTGAAGCTGATCCAGAGATTTCTGAACCGTGGGACCAGAGACGTGGTGGTACTGGAGCCGTGGTGCCGGTGATCGCCAGGTCTACAGAGACGTCGAGTTGCAGAACGTGTGAAAGTGGTGAAAAGGACAGCTGACTCTATCTTGGGAATCTGACTGAGACAAAAGGGACTGCGGAAAGTGTCATCATGGCGGATCGTGCGAGAAGAAGCCTGGTGTGGGACATTAGGAAGTGTTTGATCACGCTGTCTGCTGATGAACTGCTCCGAGTTGCCAAGATCGTTGGTCCAGTACCAGGAAGAGACCAGTCAGAACTAGATCCAAAAGACTCTGAGAGTTGTTTTGATCACATTAATGCCTTCATGTCCAGTGAGTTTTTGCTTGAATCAGAGGACCAAGGTATGAGTGAACTGTTATCGTTACAAGAGACTGTGAATTCTGTTAAACAAATGTGCACAGATGCATACTCACAAGAGATTAACAAAGACATACACACTACATTTAAACCTCAATCACTCAACACTACTGATCCTGTTCAGTCAACATCAACATTCAATGTAATTGGATCAGGGGACATTAGAAAGATCGGAGCTGACACAGACACAGAAGTACAGAGGATGCTTTCTGATTATGAAGAGCTTAGTAGGAAACTTCGTCAATATGTGTCTACACCCACACAACATATACAAACTAGTGAGACAACACAGCATACAAGTCAACCTGAAGTTGCAATGCAGCTCCACTCTGATAGGGTGTTCCCTATAAGCAGCCTTTCTTACATTCCACACAGGGAATTTAAGATACATGGGGGTCAAATTGGGGATCACACATCAGATATCACCTATAACAATGTTTGTAGGCAAATAGATAATGGTGTAAAAGAGAACTTCAGTGATGCGGACATAGTCAGAGGGGTACTGCGGATTATAAAACCAGGGTTTTTCAAGGACATGCTAATGAACAAAGAAGACATGACCATCAGGGAACTTAAGGGGTTTCTACAGTCACATTTGGGTGACAGAAGTAGCACTGAACTGTTTCAGGAGTTAATGTGCACCAAACAAAGTGAACATGAAACACCCCAACAGTTTCTGTACAGGGTCATGGGGCTTAAACAAAAGATACTCTTTGCTGCAAAACAGGCAGGTTCTGACAAGAAATACAACCCAGCAACAGTTCAGGATGTGTTCTTACACACTGTGTACCAAGGCCTAGGACACAAATGCAAAGATATTCGCAGTGAGTTAAAGCCCTTATTGTCTGACAGTAACATAACGGATGATGAAATCCTAAAGCATGTCATGAAGGTTACAAGTGAGGAGAATGAAAGACTTCGAAGACTAGGTGCACCGTCCCGTTCAAAGCCCAGCATGGCGAGTTGTGCCCAACTCAGCGAAGAGCCTGCTACGGAGACAAAAACTGTGAAAGAAACCCTTGAAATGAAAAGGCACAGTGATACTATAAAACAACTTACAGCTAAAATTGATGCACTTACCAGCATGGTGGACACTATGAAACACTCTACATCACCATCACCTAGAAATAGCTGTGAGTGCTCAGCTAGCAAGTCTACTACCCGTCACATAACCCGTCCACGTGGCTGTCCACAGTGTGTAGAAAGAGGGCTTCAAGGCTGTACTCACTGCTTCATTTGCAGTCAAGAAGGACATCGTGCTGTTGGATGTCTGCAGAAGCAACAACGACAGGGAAACGAGAAGCGGTCACTGAAAAGGGACAATCAGTGACCGAGGTACACACGTCCCAGCAATATGTAGAGTATCCACAACCAACAGAGTCAAGCATAAAAAGAGCCACCTGCACAAAACACACTTACCAAAAACAGGAAATCAAAGCATCGGTTAATAAAGAGGAAACCAAGACACTTACCGATATTCCACACAGAACACCAAATGATTCAATAATCAAGCTGATAGGAAGTAAAGCGTTGACTCACTGTAATTTAAATGGTTTACCAGTAAGGGCACTACTGGACACTGGTGCACAAGTCAGTATAATAGACCACAAATGGAAGGAGCAGTACTTACCAGATGTTGAAGTGAGACCACTTAGAGAACTCCTGGGGTATCATGACGACTTAGAGGTCTATGCAGTCAACGGAGAGCCAATCCCATTTGATGGCTGGGCGATCATAACTGTAACGCTATTAGAAAATGATGATGCTACTCTGTCCATTAATGTTCCTTTCCTGGTGAGCAGACTACAGATTGAAAGGCCATTATTGGGGTTCAACGTAGTGGAGGAATTAATACAAGAACAACCTGAACGTCTAATGCCGACACTCATCTCCTTACTCGCTGGAGCCATTGACGTACCCAATGCAAAAGCACGGTCCCTGATCAACGCTGTACAAACTAATGATCAAGCCTGTAATGATAATCGCCTGAAAGTGGGCCGATATGATGTGGTCATCTGTGCAGGACAAATGGTCTGGGTGGAGTGCAGAGTCCCACAGAACATGACACAGTTAAACTCAATGGTTTTGTTTGAACCTCAGGAAGACAATGTAGCTCTGGCACGTCTAGACATTGGTGAGGGCCTCCTGGAGATACACTCAAAGACTAGCCCTTATGTGTCTATACCTATTGGGAACAACACTTGGAGTGATGTGACAATACCACGAGGTACAGTAATTGGAACAATACAGTTAATCGACAAAATAGTGGACCTTAAACAATCAAATAAAGCAACACACACTGCAATGATTCAAACTGCTGCCACTGCAGAAGATAAGGTGAATTCTCCATTGTGGCATCCACCCATTGATCTAAAACATCTAAATGAGAGACAGCAAGGAATCGTCAAGAGAATGCTGTATGAGGAGTCTGGAGCATTTAGCAGAGACACAGATGACATGGGGTGTATACCAAGCTTACAAATGCAGATAAATCTAAAGGATGACATCCCAGTTCAACGAGCTTATTCATCGGTACCAAAGCCTTTGTTTAATGAAGTGAAAAGTTATATACAAGACCTCTTAGCGAAAGGATGGATAGTTAAATCAAAGTCTCCATTTGCTGCTCCTGTGGTCTGTGTCCGAAAGAAGGATGGCAACCTGCGGCTTTGTGTTGATTATCGCCTTCTAAACAAAAAGACAGTCCCAGACAGACATCCATTACCCAGGATCCAAGACTTGATTGATACTCTCGGAGGTTACTCCTGGTTCAGCATCTTAGACCAGGGTAAAGCATACCATCAAGGTTTCATTGCAGAAGGATCTAGGCACATGACAGCCTTTATCACTCCTTGGGGACTATATGAGTGGGTCAGAATACCCTTTGGCTTGTCAAATGCACCAGCAGCATTTCAACGCAGCATGGAAGAAATGCTTGACTCTCTGAGGGATGAATGTTGCATACCTTATCTGGACGATATACTATGCTATGCAAAGTCCTTTGAGGAACATGTGGAAAGCACACGTAGAGTTCTTAGGGCCCTCCAACATCATGGCGTCAAGTTGAAACCTGAGAAATGTGAGTTATTTCGCAGTGAAGTCCGGTATGTTGGACGCCTGATATCAGCTGAAGGGGTGCGAATAGATCCTAAAGACTTGGAAGCTGTTCGATCGCTTACAAATAAGACACCCCACACTGTTGGTGATGTAAGGAGACTACTAGGCTTCCTTAGTTATTATCGTGGTTACATTCAGGACTTCTCCAGAGTTGCAAAGCCATTATATGAGCTGCTACAGGCAAAACCTGATACTCCTAGTGGTCTGCATAGTCAGAGGAAGGTCAAAGGTCCACAAGTTCCATCCAGAAATCCCGTGGAATGGACTAACAACCATCAGAAAATTCTGGAAGAGTTAATCAGCATGTTAGTAAGCCCACCAGTGCTGGCTTACCCGGATTTTAACTTACCATTTACGCTCCACACTGATGCATCTGAGAGGGGTCTGGGAGCTATCCTCTACCAACGTCAAGATGGAAAGTTAAGGGTCATTGGCTATGGTTCCAGAACGCTGACTGCAGCTGAAAGGAATTATAGACTACATAGTGGAAAGCTTGAATTCTTGGCGCTAAAGTGGGCAGTGTGTGAGAAGTTCAGGGACTACTTGTTCTATGCTCCACATTTTACCGTATACACTGATAACAACCCCCTGACCTATGTCATGAGTACAGCAAAACTCAATGCTGTGGGACATCGCTGGGTAGGAGAACTGTCTGACTTTCGGTTTGATGTCAAGTACCGTCCAGGGAAAGCTAACATTGATGCAGACACACTTTCGCGCATCCCCTTGGATATAGAAGCATATGAGGCAGAGTGTACAGAGCAGTTATCTTCAGAAGCAGTGCAGGCAACATGGCAGGGAAACCATGCTGCTAAACAGAAAGATGTGGCTTGGATTGCTGCCCTTCATGTGTCTTCTGTGAAGGATGAACAACTCTTGCATAGCACATGGATACCAACGATAAGTCAAGATGAGCTGATCAGGGCTCAAGAGGAAGACTCAGTAATCTCTCAAGTAATGAAGTGGAAGAATGAGAACATCACACTTACCAATGAGGTGAGAGGAGAGGTGACAGGGGTTAGCAAAAAGCTCTTGTACGAGTGGAACAAGTTATGCCTGGAGGGAGGACTTTTATACCGACGGACAGGGGAGAGGAGGCAGCTCGTCCTTCCTAACAAGTACAAACAATTAGTGTTGGAGTACCTTCATGACAAGATGGGGCATGTGGGCACTGAGCGGGTGCTGAATCTAGTGAGAGAGAGGTTTTATTGGCCTTACATGAAGAAGGAAGTGGAGGAGTACGTTACTAAGAGATGCCCATGTATAAAGCAGAAAAAACCTTCTGTTCATGTTCGAGCACCTATGGGCAGCATAACATCACACTCTCCAATGGAACTGGTGTGTGTTGACTACTTACACCTGGAGCCAAGTCGTGGAGGTTACGAATATATCCTTGTAGTCATGGATCACTTCACAAGGTTTGCGCAAGCCTACCCTACAAAAAACAAGTCGGGACGGACTGCTGCTGAGTGCCTTTTCAATGATTATATTCCACGATTTGGTTACCCTGCCAAGTTGCATCATGACCAGGGTCGAGAGTTTGAAAATGAACTCTTCCGTACACTTCAACAGTTTGCTGGAATCGGCCACTCACGAACATCACCGTACCATCCTCAAAGTAATCCAGTCGAAAGGTTCAACCGAACTCTCTTACAGATGTTGAGGACTCTGGCAGACAAAGAAAAGGAAAGGTGGAAAGAACACCTACCACGAGTCGTGCATGCATACAACTGCACTAGGCATGAGTCCACTGGGTATTCCCCTTTCTATTTGTTATATGGACGAAATCCTCACCTTCCAGTAGACCTAATCTTTGGTCTTGTGGAGAAAGCAGACGAGGTCACACATAAAGGGTATGCTGACCAATGGGCAACCAGAATGGCTGAAGCATACCGAATTGCAGAGGAGCACAGCCGACAATCTAGTGCTAGGGGTAAAGAACAGTATGATCGGAAAGCAAGAGGAGTCATTCTGAAGCCAGGGGACAGGGTACTTGTCCGAAACCTTGGAGCACAGGGAGGACCTGGGAAGCTGAGATCCTACTGGGAAAAGACAATTTATGTGGTGAAAGAACAGGTGTCAGACAACCCTGTATATGTAATTTGTCCAGAGAACGGAGGTAACAGAAAGACCAGAACGTTACATCGGAACCTACTTTACCTGGTGAACGACTTACCTGTGGAGGCTCCACTGGAGTCACTGTGTTCAAAGAAACCTGCAAAAGAAAGAAATGCACATGTACAGACAAGCAAACACTCTAAACAGAAAGGAAGAAGAAACTTTATCAGAGACAGTGACACAACAGACTCAGATGAGGATGGTGACTTGGGAGGATATTGGTTGAGAGTCCCAGTCAGTTTAACAGAACCTGGGAGAGATGATCCACCTGAGCAAATACCTGCAATAGAACAGTTTGGTCAAGCGAAAAAAAGAGACAGTCAAAACCAAGTACCATTCAGGAAGAAACAAAGAAAACTATGGAGACATGATTCACCTGAACAAGTGCCTGAGCGAGTGCCTGCAAGAGAACTACTCAGTCAAGTGCAAAGAAATGAACCCATACTTGATCATACCCCACTTGCTATTGACCGTGAAAATGGTGCAAATACTGTGCATGCCATACCTGAAGAGATGTCAGATGTAGTAGTTGAAAGCCCAGACCTGGATGATCTAGTTGAAATTAGGCGATCTACCAGAGATAGGAGACCAAGACAGACGTTCATGTATGAGGCATTAGGTCAGCCAAGATCACAGTCACATACAACCGTTAACACTGTAGGTTTTTATGGGTCACCAGCTAGACAAGGGGGCTATACATCATACTATCCTACACCAACATACTTACCTCCATACTATATTCCTCCAGGTGAACCTTTCATGCCATGCCAGACATTCACACCATATACTTACCCTGTATGTGTTTATTGAGACTAATGGTGTTCTAAGACATTGGGAGATACTATCTTCTTTGTCTGGGAGAGTGTACCCCCACATGGTGTTCAGGTCACAGGATTATTTCACTGATTATATATATATATTGTATTTATGATTTACATATGCTCATTTCTATGTATTTATATAGCTTTATTGTCATGAATGTATATATTAAGGAAAAACAAAGTTGCATTTTCTAAACACGAAGTGGCAGTTGAGAGAAGAGTTGCCATGGCGACTACGGCGCGTCTTCAGTCAACAAAGAAGACTGCTTAACTGAAGGCAAACTCTTGTTTCTCTCCTTCTTTATTGCAAAAATAAGGTTAGTAAAATGATCAAATGTCAAGAAAAACAGCTACTATTCACATTCTTTACTGTCCAATGAATATGTTTTCAGTTGGATACTAATTTTATTAGTAATTTTAGAACAGTTGTCATGCCATAGGGTTCACTTGTGTTTTACATGTTATTGACTTTGAAGTGGTAAAGTTTATGAGTAACTGTACATAAAGTAAGCATTTCAATGTATTTAAGAGTTTATTTTAATGTTAAAGTTATAAAATGTCAGTTAGTGTGTACAAAAATGGTATGGGTACAGATTACCAGACATGTTATTACGTACCTTTTTACTTACCTGAATCCAGTCTGCTATGTGAGTTGTGGGAAACATTTATAGGATTTTGTTACCTTGTTTAACTGTTTGTTTGCTGCCAATGAGTACTTGTATATACTTATACATCTTTTCCTAATGTGGAGTACTGTGTGTTGAAGTTTCATGAATGTTCATGTGTATTAAAAGTCAACAAAGAAGACTGCTTAACTGAAGGCAAACTCTTGTCTCTCTCCTTCTTTATTACAAAAAGACTATTCTCATCTGTTGAGTGGACTCCCAGAGCGGGGTCTGCAACAAATACATATCTGTTTGTACAGTTTTTATGTTTTCTTCCAAAGTTTCCAAACTGCACAACACAACACCGTCTGGGTAAAGCTATAACAAACACAGCCCATGAGCATGATGTGAAAGAACAGCTGAGTTTAGCAGATTTAAAAAAATTATTTTCTCACACACTCAAAAGGCTGCTTTGACCAGCATCCAAATGTTCATTCAACAGGTTACAACATCATTCTTACATTTTATAAATATAAAAATGCATTTTATGTTTGGCTGAGCAGCAATCCACCAAGCCCCAGAGCTCAGACATAAAATTGCTCACCGTCATAAATTAAATTTGCCACTGGGGTGTTAATAAATCTTGCAGTAAGGTTTCATTTCACATGCATCTAAGTAAAAAATAAAATAAAAATAACAATAATGATAATAATAATAATAATAATTAATTAATTAATTAAAAAATGTTTGACAAATTTGATCACCTCAAATTTGTCTGTTGGACTTACATGTTACATTCATTAGCTTAAACCAAAGAGCCATATACAGCTATATACTGTAGACAAAATTGTTTGTCCCTTATCTCATCTGACCTAACAATTTAAAGGTAAAGTGTGTCATTTTTACACCACTAGAGGCACCAAACTAAAGGTACTTTCATACTAGCACCTTAGGCGTGCACCCCGGTTTGTTTGGCCACAGAGTTCAGTTCGGTTGGATAATGTGTGCACCTGCAAATCACCAAAGTTAACCGCTATAAATGACGTATGAATTGGTCAAACTGTGTATTTATGCGTTTAATCAGTTGCTTTTCTGAAAAGTGTGACTCATACACTGCAGCTGAGTCATCAAATGTCGCTGAAGGCCATCTCAGTTGGAAGGTTCCTTTAAAGGCAGCCTTCGTTTCACGTCCTTCATTCAGCTGAATTTGAAGGATGCATAGGATGTATCCTTCGTGGCCTTCAATCACCCACCTCTTTGCACGAAAAAACGAGTCAGTACTGAGATTGTCTGAATCTATTATAAAATGTAAGACAAAAATAATGAACTAGTAAGGACACACTCTGTACACTCTATAAAAATAAAGGTGCTTCACGATGCCATAGAAGAACCTGTTTTGTCTAAATGGCTCCATAAAGAACCTTTAACACCTGAAGAACCTTTCTGTTTCACAAAAGGTTCTCAGCAGTGAAAAAGGTTCTTCAGATTATAAAAAAAAAGGTAAGAAAAAGATGATTTTCTAAAGAACTTTTGACTGAATGGTTCTTTGTGGAACCAAAAATGGTTCTTCTGTGGCATCGCTGTGCAGAACCCCTTAAAGCGTGTAGGAGTGTAGGATGCAGCCTTCCGTTTGAGAACCCAGTATGAACACAAACCAATGTGGAGGGGGGTACAGTTGAACTTGGGTTCGGACCAGGCAATTGAACCAAGTGTGAAAGGACCCTAAAATACCAGAGACACTGCACATTTTGGTATGTTAAAATATAAAAGGCAAAAATATTTCACAATAAAAAATGACACATCATACAATGATCTTGCAAAATGAGCTTGCCTCTGGTTCATTGTAATTGAAGCATCACTCATATTGACAATAATCTCACACCATGTTTAATAATTCAATTTCTTTTTGCCTGTTATTTAATTGCTCTCAGGCTTTCCCTTCTTTTATGGGTTTTACTTATGCATTCATGTAACTGGAACATACACCATTCAACAGTTTGGAATTGGTGAGACTTCATTCTATTTTTTAAAAATGTAATATTTTAAATCAAAAAGGATTGCATAAAATTGATTCTATGTGACATCAAAGAGTTCTATTTCAAATTGATTTTGTTTTTGTTCATTTAAAAAAAATCCTGGAAACAACTAAAAAAGCAAAAAAAAAAAAAATTCAATAAATATTTGAAAAAAATATTTAGTGGTTGCCACTAAATTATTAAGCAGCACAAGTAGGTTTCAACTATTTTAATACGAGTACCAAATCAGCATATTAGGATAATTTCTGAAGGATCGTCTGATCCTGAATACTGGAGTAATGGCTGCTGAAAATTCAGTTTAGCCATTACTGCAGAAATGAATTATATTTTAAAATCGTTTTCAAGTAAGAATCTCAACAGCTGTTTATGAGCACTAATTAGAAAGTACAACTCAAAGGTCTGTGCTTTTTATTTAAAATGAGTTTAAAGGGTTAGTTCACCCAAAAAATGAAAATTAGCCTATTATTTACTCATCCTCAAGTCATCCTAGGTGTATATGACTTCCTTCTTCCTTCTTTCAGAATGCAATCAGAGTTATATTAAAAACTCTTCTGGCTCCTTCAAGCTTTATGATGCAATGGGTAGGTGTTTCATTTAATCATTCAAAACAAGTTCAATAAAGCACATCCATCCATAATAAAAAGGAAAGGACAGGACAGGACGTGTGACCAAGTATGGTGTTCCATACTCTGAATTTGTGCTCTGCATTTCACCCATCCAAGTGCACACACACAGCAGTGAGTAGTGAACAAACACACACACAAACACCGTGAACACACACCTAGAGCAGTGAGCAGCGAGCAGCCTTATTGCTGCTGGGGGTTCGGTGCCTTGCTCAAGGGTCTCATCTCAGTAGTGGTTTGACGGGTGGAGAGAGTACTGGTTATTCACTCCCCCCACCGACAACAGCTGCCGGACATGAGAGTTGAACCACAACCTTTGGGTTACAAGTCTGACTCTCTAACTATTAGGCCACGACTGCCCCCAAAAAATCCCTCATGGCTCCAGGGGGTGAATAAAGACCTCCTGTAGTGAATCAATGTGTTTTTGTAAGAAAAATATCTATATTTAAAACGTAACAATCACTTTTCTCTAGCTTGTGCACTAACAGTTGTACACAGAAGCAGTTCTGGGCGGGTGACACGAATGCACAGTGGAGAGATCAAAACAAAACAATTACAAGTACAAAACAAGGATTTGTAAAGAAAATGTTGGGGGATTTCAATATAAGCCAAGAGGAGACTGGTTTTCCTTTGCTAAAGTCAAGAAACTTTGCTTCCTCTGCTTCTATAAATAAAAGTTGGTTTTCACAAGACTCACAGGCAGGCGCAACACTGACGTCCTGCGTCATCTGTCCGAAGCTACTTTCATGTACAACTGTTGGCGTAAACTAGATTAAAGTAATTATTATGTTTTAAATATGGATATGTTTCTTACAAAAACGCATCAATTCGCTACAGGAGGCCTTTATTCACCACTCGGAGCCATGTGAGGCACTTTTTTATTATGGATGAATGCGGTTTATTGGAATTGTTTTATACTGATGAAGAGAAACACTCGCCCACAGCATTTTAAAATTAAACAATTTTTAATATAACCCTGATTGCTTTTTCTGAAAGAAGGAAGTCATAGGATGCCTTGAGGATGAGTAAATAATTGGCTAAATTTCATTTTTGGGTGAACTAACCCATTAATGGTGATGGTAATTGGTGTGGGACTTGCTATATCGGGCATCTGTGCCTCCCACATATTACATGATTTCAGCCCTGATTCCTTTTGCAAACAGTTAATGGAGACCACTGACAAAAACTCAAAATAGAGGCACTTGTTCAATTGATCCAAATATAACAATCGGTGCTTGTTCAAATGAGTAACAATCACTGAGTTTTAAGTTTTAAAGATGCAAAGTGTTGCAGATGCCTGAGACATATTTAGCAAGTTAAATATCTGGACCTGTCGGCAATCTAAGTCTTGTAGTGTAAAAATAATATTGGTAACAACTGACAATTGTGTAGTGTAAAACAAACAGCAACCCAACAACTTTGAAAGTTGTGTAGTTCTGTAGGGGCAGCATGTAATGAGAGCACTAAATGAAATTCATCATTTACACATACACAGTAATTTAAAACTCTAATGAAATAAGCTAAGTAAACTGTTAAATAGATGCATTTGGTGTTGCACAAAGACAATCCGCTTGCTGTGTTTGACATGACGTATGGAAAACCTACTCATTTCAGTTGAGAATACTCAACAGCCATTTATGAGCACTGTATTTTCATATTACACATTTAAGCTAAGCTTTTCCTGGTTTACACTAGTCTCTGGGCTCACAGCATCCCAAACACTAATATTTTAATAATTCATCAAAGAAGAATCACTCTTTGTTGTTTGCTTTTATTGAAAACTGAAACCGATGAAGTGCGATGACAGACTTAAGCAGAGCTGTGCTGTTAATGTATCAAATCAATTCCTTGAATACATGGTCTATGGTGGTCGAACAAATGACTTACCTTGTAAGGGTCTTGGCTCTAAAATGTGAATGGTTGGCTACTTGCATCATTTTTTTCTGAGAATTTCATGCGTGCTAGCAGTTAATGAGAAAAGCTAATATTGACATTACATAAGTAGACAGGCCTCTATTGGATTACATGAGTGGGCAGCTGTTCTCAGCGACTGGCCAATTATGACTGCCAGCCAATGAGCCGCATCTGCAGGTAAGCTGTGCCACAAAAATCACACAACAACACACAGTGCTTTGTTCAACAGTTCAACACAAACGTGTCTTACTTCTACATGGTACATTAGAATTTAATGCATGTCATCAAAGAAATGCATTAAAAAACAGGAAAAAATAGACGATAGTCATTACCATGGGCCTTATGCACCAGTTTTTTTGAAGGGAGCACCAATGATGGCCCTCACTGACTTGGTGTTCAATTGTCAGCAGTTCTCTAAATAAGTTAATCTAGCCAACAGGCTGATGTTCTAATAAATAGTTTTAATAAATTACAACTTAACAGACATTAATCATGCATTTCTATCAATTTATATGTTTATTTATTTATCACTAAATAGCAGTTTGAATGGCCTGGGCATGATTCTTCTATATTTATAGATTCATGTGAAGAGGCGAAATGTACAAATACAGTAGACACACTTTTAACAAGACTCTGAAGGTACACATCTATTCATTATGCATTATTCTCTAGAACAACATATTAACGGGAAATTGTATCTGTACGTTCAGTCATTCAAAGCTCTTTAGTATGCTTGTATGAATGATTTATTTACTAGTAGAGTGCTGAGTGGTTTGATTTTTCCTCTACCTCAGCATATAAACTAGCAACAAACCAGAGCAACAAAACTTTGACTGGGACTATTAAAAAAAACTGAATCAGCTTGAGATGTTACACATCTATACATTTATCCCATGCATGTGCTGAAGTTGAGTAGCAAATATGGTAAAGTCAACAGAGCTTTCACAAAAGCTATAGAGAAGAAATAGTTTTATTGTATTAGAAAGTCAAAGGCTACGTGAAGATTTCTAAGACACTAAAAGCCTTATTCCTTAGATTAAAGTGTGTTATACCAGAAAACCTTTGAGGGTGTTGAACCAAAAATGCACAATTTCATAAAATGTTTGATCAGAGCAACTGAGAAAAAATATTTCATTCCAGAGTAGAAGATGAACATAGGACAAGCATGGCCTTCATGTTGGGGCATCTTGGCGAATACCATTCTTGATCAAGAAGAACAAAAAGGTCAGCTTGAATATGCTAAAATTTATTTGTATAGACCTGTGGAGTTCTGGAAGAATGTTTTATGGAGTGATGTGACCAAACTAGAACTTTTTGGACGTATAGATCAGCGGATTGTCTGGTGCAAAAAAGGAAAACTAATGAGCAGAAGAACACTATCTCCATGGTCAAACATGGAGGTGAGCTGATCCGATTATGGGGTTGTTTTACTGTAGCATGAAGTGGAAAACATGACTGTATGAAGGAAACCATGGATTTTTTGAAGTATCAGGCCATTTTGACAAGAATTGTGATGCCTTTGGTGCAAAGACCAAAGATGATCAATGGACTTTCCTGCAGGACAATCATGCCAAAGTAAACAAACAAATCTACTTATGCTTAGTTCAGGGATCAGTCACAGAATGTTCTTGAGCGGCCTGTTCAGTCTCCAGATTTAATTCTCATTGAAAATATTTGGTTGAATTTGAAGAAAGCAGTGGCAAAGTGAAAACCAAAGATTATCCGTGATCTAAAAGCTTTTTCAGCCGAGGAATGGTCCAAGATTGCAGTAGAGAGGTGATCAACGCTTCTAAACACTTTCAAACAGCGTTTATTGGTGGTTTTAAATAATAAAAGATTCTGCACCAAATTTTACTTTTGGGGGTTGAATAATTTTGAACATGAACGTTTATAGCCAATTTGATTTTTTTTCATTATTTATCAATTTATGTTCTCAGAATTACTCAAATGTGTATTAAAATACTTTATCTAATAGTGTCCTAATGCCTTTGTAGATTTGTTTTTAGAAAAACAAATTATCTGGAACAAAATGTCTTGCATGTCAAGGGGGTTGAATAATTTCGATTGCAACTGTATATATATCTATATATATTTAAAATTGATTCAGAATAGTACCCTGGATACTTATAGAGCCAGAATACTGTTCTGAATACATTTAAAATTAAATTACATTTAAAATTTGGATTTTTGAAAGAATGAAAGAGCAGATTTCATAATTTATATATGCCTTCTGAATTAACTGATTCTGTAAATCAAATCACTCTACCCAGAGAGAGATTAAGTTTTCTGCTTGTTACATATTCTACACCTTGTTTAATTGACACACTAGTGCTTCACAGAAGAGAGAAAAACACAATAGTGAACAAAACCAAAGCAATTTTACAACAGTAGGTCAAAATCCTAGGCATGCAGCAGAGAATGAACGTCCAGTTCTGTATGTGATTGCATGTCAGATCCAATTTGAGGCATTTTATTTAGTATTTTAATCAGGGATGCACCGATCATGATTTTTCATGGTAGATTCAGATTCCTTTTTCTTTTTTTGTATTAATTTTTGTTTATTAATTGTTTATTTGCTTTATATCAAGCAAACTGGCCTTAAACAAAAATATCTAGCTATTTGAGATTAAAGGCAACCACTGCATTTGGTACAGCATGGTTCCTGACACAGTACATACTCCGCTACACAACCTACGCTCACTCTCACCCTCTCGACTATCTGCTATTTTTTCATTTACTCTTCCTTCCCCTCAACAGTTCTCATCACTTGATGCTAACAGTGCTACTGACACTCTCTGCTCCACTCTGACGTCTTGTTTAGACATAGTCTGCCCCCTCTCACCCAGGCCGGTTTATCTGATGTTTTCTGAGAGTGTTGTTAAACTCAGGGCTGCAGAGAGGGTGTGGTGCAATTAAAAAAAACTTCTACTGACCTTAGTGTGTATTAGTCACTCATCTCTTCCTCCTCTGCTAATGTCTCCAATGCTTAAAGGATTTACTACTACAGCAAAATTAACATTAACTCTCACATCCTCCCTCCTTTGTTCTCCTCCTCCCTATCCTTCATCAACTATAACAGTTGACGACTCTGCCACATTCTTCATTAATAACATTACAACCGTCACTGCACAATTCTTCACACCACAAACTGTCAAACATACACTCTCCCACATCCTTCTCTCCACTCTCTGAGGCAAACTCATACTTTCCAATTATCCTACTACTTGTCCACTTGATCCCGTCTCCTTCAAGCCATTTCTTCTTCAGGTACCTGCACTCACATCATTAACACATCCCTTTACATTGGTGTCTTTCCCTCAGTTTTTAAACAGGCTCGGATAACCCTACCACTTAAGAAAATCTTGACCCAGCACTTTTAGAGAACTATAGACTGGTATCCCTTCTTCTATTCATTGCAAAAACACTTGAATTAGTTGTGTTCATCTAATTTTCTGCTGTTCTTACACAGAAAAACCTCATGGACAGCAATCAGTCTGGCTTCAGAAGTGGAAATTCAACCGAGACTGCCTTGCTCTTAGTTGTTGAAGCCCTAAGACTCTCTTGGCAGGTCTTCCAGTCAGTTCTATCAAACCTCTACAATTAATCTGGAATGTGGCTGCAAGATTAGTCTTTATTGAGCCAAAATGAGCTTATGTCACACCTCTGTTCATCAATTTGCACTGCTCCCATAAAATTCAAGGGATTGATGTTTGCCTACAAAACAACCACTAACTCTGCATTCCTTTGCCTTAATTTACTACTTCAGAGTTCCAGAAGCTTGACCCTCAATTATTTGCATTCTCTATTATATTTCTATTCTTAATACTTTTTTTTTATTATTTTAAACATCCACTATGGTTTTGGATACCACTACAAGTTGCAGTATTGTCAAATAATGCCCTGTTTAAGGTTATTGGGGGCAATTTTGGACATAGCTAGTGTTCCTATAGGCTATCCTAATTAGGCTGAAGCAAAACACCTGAGAACAATCACCTCCAAAATTCAGGTGAGTGAGACCTCTGGTGGCAGAGTTGAGATGTGACTGTGTCAGTGCATTCCTAGTGAAAATTAATGAAAACATTTTTATTAACTAATAAACTTTTATATTCAATAATAAATAACCATGTTAACTTTTTCAAATGTATTATGATTCATAAATGTGATATTTATTATTTTATTATTTTAAATAGATATTCCTTCTCTCCAAGTGATATTTTACAATGCAAGTATAAAAAAACTGTTGTGCACTTCACCTCTTAATAATTAAAGCATGTGTTTCTATACATTCCCACACAATTCCTAACGTGATTAGCAGCAATATCAAGGGAACCATCCACAGTAAGAGTACAGTGTGTGTGTGTATATATATATATTCAGGGGGGGAAGGTGTGGTCAATATCTTTGGTGGAGTGGCCGTCCTGTAGCTAATTTTACACAATGATTATAAAATTTGTCTCACTTTTAAAGAGATTTTTATTTAATGAAAAATTAGCTTTATTAAAATAGCAAATTATTTATAAGCTGCTTTCTTTCTGGAGCCTATTTTGGTCAATATTGATAATTAAACAATAATTTGCTGAATGTGTTTTTGTGCTGGCACCTTGACTGACTTAGGCTTAGCATGGATAAATAAATATAACAATAAAACTGCCAGTAGGTGGCAGCAAGTCCCTGCTTTAATAAATGATTTATTGAATCATTCAAATCAAATGATTTGTTCAAAACGGCTGATTCAATTCACGCGGCGTAAATGCTTTTGGTCAAGATGACAGCTCTCCTATCGTCTCTCAGTCCCTCACACATACAGCACAATATCATTATGTCAGGGGAACAAGGGCGTAGGTTTGCTTTTGACACTGGTGGGGACATAAACCCAAGTACCGAAGATTGTGTATCTTTCCGCACAACCTTTTTTCTGCCTGTATGCTTTATATAGGGAGCTAATAATAGCCATAGACTGCAGTTTCTTTTTCCGCTTGCTCTCTTTTGTCAAACACTGTACTTCACACTCAATCGATGCAACTTTGTTAATTCCTGAAGTGAACTTCTGTATTAACTGTTTTGGACTGCTGTCTCGAATTGGGTGCAATACCTGTGAGTTGTTCTAAATGTGGTGCTGTGTTTCTCCTCCGGTGTGCGACTACGTTCCACCTATAGTTTAGCTCCACATATATGTATTAAATGCACGTCCTTGAAAGCGGCGGTTTTCTAACGTAGCCTATTTACTGTAACTTCTTAGGTAATATCAATGGTATAACATTTCAGATACATCCGAAATTACAAAAAAATATACATATATTTAATTGTTTGATCAAAATTATTGCTAGGGACAGTTTGGTGGTCGCTGGAGATTGGTAGGGACACGTCAAATATTTCAGTATTTGTAGTTCAAAATTGAATAATTATCCTGTTTTAACTAATGTGTTGTCTAAATCCAAAGAACAGTGATATTAAACCATTTTATTACAATAAATATTAGTATACAAGACTTTGTATATGCATCATGTTCTCGCAATGTAAAGAAAATGTGTTTGTTACCCAAAGGGAAGGGTTGAGAGAGAACACAGCACATTTCCTTCTTCCCTCACATCCTCCTCCAAGAGAACATCACCCAGATTTATCAGCTGAATGTGTTGACTGAGCAGCTAGAGTGAGTAAGTCAGAGATAACACACACAATGAGGTGTCCGGGGAGCCATGGTGATCTCTCCATCCTCAGAGTTGATGATGATCACATAATGCTCAGTCTCTAGAGAACACATTCAAGCCTTCATTAATAGTGAGAAGGAAGACTCTCACTTACATGTGTATATGCAAAAAAACATTATGGGGCAAAAAACACTCACTCGCACACACACTTGCAGACAAATAACACTTTTTCTCTTTTAATATATTTTAAAAACTGAATTTTCAGCCACCATTACTCAAGTCTTCAGTGTCAAATGAGCCTTCATAAATTCTTAGAATATGTTGATTTGGTCCGGAAGAAACATTTATTATAATCATCAATCTTGAAAACACTTGTGCTGCTGGATATTTTTTTAGAAACCGTGATACATATCTTTTCAGGATTCTTTAATAAACAGAGAGTTCAAAAGTAGTGATTATTTAAAAATTGTAACAGTATCTATATGTCACAGCAGGTGATGAAAACAAGGCAAGTTAGATCTAAATGCAGCTTCAAACTTTATTTAAAAAATGAAAACCAAGAATCCAATGACTGGAACGCAACAGCTTGGTAAAACAACAAATAAAGGACAACAGGACAACACCAACAAATAAAAATAAATAAATAAATAAAATAAAAGGCAGAACAAACTAAGGTTATGTAAACACATGATAACTACAAACGTAACAAAGAACAGGTGTGTAACATAATTATAGAACATAATTAGAGAACTATGGAAGTGAAAATGTGAAAATAAAAAGGAAATGAAGGAAACAGGAAATAAGCAAATGAAAACAAGGGAGTGTAAACCAAGTCTTTGAAACCTAAAATCAGCCAGTGGATCGACAGGCCTCTAAGCAACAAGGACGAGCTGAGAACTGGGAAGCTTAAGGGCAGAACAAACTGAGGACATTTATTTAAGTCAAGTCATTATTTATATAGCACTTTATACAATACAGATTGTTTCAGAGCAACTTTACAGTGACAAACAAGAAAATAGTGATTCAATGATGCAAACATAATTTAATTCTTCTGTAAAGCGGCTCTAAAAAGAAAACAATAAACAGTCAAAATTCAGGTGAAATCAGTTCATTGTTGATTTAGTTTAGTTCAATAACTGTATCAAGTCCATCAATTATGGAAAGAGTTTAATTCTTCTTTCAGCTTCTAAGCAGCTCTGGAAAAAAACAGTAAGGTCATCATCCAGCTCAGTTCTCATCCAATAGTGTTTGTGCAAGCAAAGTCAATAATATTATCAAATATTAACTGTCCCCAGCAAAGCAAGCCAAAAGGCGACCATGGCAAGGAACCAAAACGCCACAGGTAACAGAAATAGAGAAAAAAACTCAACTAATAATGTAACACACAACAGGTGCACAACATAATTAGTAACTATGAAAACAATTGACAATCATAAAGCAAAGTAATGAAAAGAGTGCAAACTAAAAGTCTATGAAAACTAGCGGTGTGTTCCAAACGGGATATATCGCCCTCCGAAAGGCACTTCAGAGTGAAAACAATCATAGCTGCCATATTGAAGGGTCGCTCCAAACCAAAGTGCTCATAACTGGCCATTTCAAAGCGCTCTTTGGAATGAAGGATTTCGAAAGGGTAGAACTGATGGACACTTCGGCCACCATGATTCTTTGCACAGATTCTTTGCCCTCCCGAAGAGAATGTAATAGTTTTCACTTTTCTTTTTTTTTCCTTTTCTTTTTTAAAGTGTTTGAAAGGTCAGTTTTGTCAAAATTAGTCTATATTAGGCACCTCCTCTACCCAGAGATTAAAATGACTTTTTCATTTAGTGAAATATGCTCCTAAGTGAAGAATCACCTGCACACATATGGACCCACAAACAACAACACACCAAATACATTAAAAGACACACACACACATGCAGAATGGCATGTCTCCAGATTAGTGTGTAAATGTATCATGATTAGCTATCTAAACACAGCATGTACAGTACTTGTCACCCACATGGTTTCTCTTCTAATGTACTGAACAAGTGGAATTACAGTTAAGCTAATGACTCTCAGTAAAATGAATCAGCTGACTGCCTCTCTCTGCCCACTACACAAATCTCTGACACACTTCTTAATAGCGGGGCAGGTTGCAGGACATGCTGGGTTGCCATAGTGCTAATGATATGATACTGAGGGTTGAAAAAAAAAGTAGTCCAGCTTCATGGGGTTAGTACACTGCTTGTCAGAATAGTGGTCAATGTCTTTCTCTGTGGGTTGTTCCAACACATGTGGATGTGCGTGAATATTTATGTGGATTGAATACATATAAATAATTAAATCAAAGGGTTGTAAGTTGTACGCAACTGTATCTACATATAAAAGACATTATGACAAGGTAATTTGCTCTTCAAGGGCACCTCCTATAACAGTGGCTCACTCCAGAATGACAGAGTCGTTTGTCAAGTAGCGGAAAATTAATTTAGTTTCCTGTATCCCCTGTAGTGCAATGCACCTGTTTAACCTGTGCAGTCCCGCTGAGCTCCTGAAATGTCAACCTCGATTTTCAAACTAACCTGCTGAGACGACCAGAGAAACAGGCCTACTGTGTTAGACAGAACAACATCCTTGTACTACAGAGAAATAGGCCTACTGTGTTAGACAGAACAACATCCTTGTACTACTGATTGTCTGACTGTGTGCAGTTGTTTGTTTTGTCTATGTCTAGGTCTCTCAAACAAGTGCCCCCGAAGGTCCCTCATTGCAATACCACAAACACTAATGAATATTTAATCACGCCGTCACTCACAGAGAATCATGAGATCAATAGAGCACAGTACAAATATTCAGGGGAAGCACAGCCCTTTACATTGCTATGGGCAGATTTCACGCATTGAGGCATTTTTCTTTTTGATTTGTCTTTGTTTACTCCCCGCTGGATCTCAAGGCTCACCCCTGATGCACGAGTAACGCAATCTGAGCTGCGCTTGATGAAAGCTGAATTTGAGCATATGCTCAAAACGAACACCGTAAAACATCTATTCTTGTTCATGCAAGAAAAGGTGAATCATTTGCACTATACACTGAAGATTAAGGGTTAGTACAGTACACTCTTAAAAAACACCCTTTGAAACATTTGCTATAAAAACTGACACAATTACAATAGACTTTAAAGAACAGTTCAGTCAGTACGTTAATTTGTATGCTAACCTGAAAAGCTAAACTGCTATAGTTTACTTTGGAGTATTTTTAATGGTTTTGTATTTATGAGTAAAGTAAGGTCTAAATTTACTTGACAAGACTTTCACATTTTGTTCTACAACATAAATTACTCACAGTCTAATGGCAAACATGAATTTTTAAAACCATTATAGACTGTGTTAAAGCCACAACATGTAAGCTTTTTTTATTAAAATATTCAAAAACCACTAGAACAGTGTTATATATTTATCAGCTGTGGGACAGCCGTGGCCTAATGGTCTCAGGTCCGGCAGGGATTGTAGGTGGGGGGAGTGAAAAACCAGCGCTCTCAATACCACGACCGAGGTAAGACCCTTGAGCAAGGCACTGAATCCCTATTGGCTGCCCACTGTTCTGGGTGTGTGTTCACAGTGTGGGTGTTCACTACTGTGTGTGTGCACTTAGATGAGTTAAAAGCAGAGCACAAATTCTGAGTATGGGTCGCCATACTTGGCCACAAGTCACGTCCTTTCCTTTCCTTTTCTGACTTAAATTATCCCAAATGTTTCCAAGAATGTTTAAATCCAAAAAAATGAGCAATTTTAACTAGTGAAACAGAGCGTGTCCTTGTGTTGCCTGCCAATGACGTCATACACCCTCGATTTGCCGGTTTATTTTGTAGGAACCATGGAAACTCCAAAGACACTTGATATGATATGCATTTTTTTAGACAGGTGACGACCAAACAGAGTAGCATTATAAAAGAACTTTCAACACACTTAAATGTATCTAGTATGATAAAACAGCGAAGCTTTTTCCTATATATGCATGATTGGAAGGAGCGGAAGCGATCGACTGTGGCATAATAAAAGCTCCACTGCTTTCGAGCCATGTATCATGCTTGTTCTTTATTTGCAATTGCTCCAGTGGCCTTGTTTCGCTTCCACAACTTTCAGCCCCACCCTGCTTCATACTACAGTGACCTTAATAAGTCTTTATTACTTTAGCTCATCCATGGACATGATTTCTGCCCGAGTCCCAACGGATTGCATCGGCTGTGGGGATGAAGACAACAACTACCACGATTCACTTTATCACCGCGTCATCAAACTACGCCTTTGGTTATTTGTTTGTTTCGAATATGCGACCTCTAATGGAAAAAACGTACATAGTGTGCCTTTAAAGTCTTCTATATATTAGTGTACCTCTAGGGTGCTTTCACACTAGCACTTTTGGTGCGCACCTGGATTCAATTGACTTTAGAGTTTGGTACGTTTGGATGATGTGAACACTGTCTTCCAAACTCGGGTTCACACCCGCAAACCGTACCAGAGTCCTCTTAAAAAGGGTGGTCTGGGGTATGGTTCATGTAAATTCCGGTACGGTTTGCTGCTGATATGAACGGAATCATACTAAATTGCGGAAGTGAACCACTTTTAATGACTTATTATTTGATAAAGATGTGTGTTTGTGTGTGTGTTTCACTCTTTCCTGACGAACGTGAGTGAAGTGCTGCAAGCAGAAAGCTGTATATGTCATTTCTGTTCATCTTCAGCTGTCTTTACAGCATTTGCAGTAAGCCTACATTTGTAAGACAGACGTTAAGTGGCGTAGTGTACTGAAGCTTTGGAAACAAAACCATTGTTTCAAAAACTAAATATTCATAAGTGAATAGAGCAATGTTATGCATTTTGCTGCCTTCTCCTGCACCGTCATTACTAAGCAACGGGGTAAACATCTGTTGGCTTGATGATGCAAACGGACCACGGTTTGGACCCAAATAAAAAATAATATGAACACAGTCCAGCGGGGGCAGGGTAAAGGGGGGACCAGTCGAACTCGGGTTCAGACCAGGCAATCAAACCAAGTGTGAAAGCACCCTAAATGTTGAGACAGTTTACTTTTGGCAGATAAACATATCTAGAGAGTATATCTACTTGGAAAAAATCAAAGCACATAATGCAGGCTTTTTCATATATTTATTTATTTATTTAAAGATAATGACAGGAGTAAATTGCAACAGCCTCATCTAGCTTTCCCACACCTATTACAAGCCCTCTTCTGTTCTATCATCCATCTGCTCTTTAGCTGTGGAGAGAGAGAGTGGGTGAGTGATGAGGGAGGAGAGAAGAGACAGGTCAGAGGAGCTAGGTAAGGACTGTAAACACTCACACTATCAGCAGGAGAGATGATCAACAACACTTTACGAACCACAGAGAGCATTCTGGAAACAGTGTGTTCATTATTCCCATGGAGTAAACACAGCGAGGGGCTCATGCAGTGCTTTTCACCCCACCTAACTAATTCTCTCCCTCCAGCCTCCATCATTCATCTCTCTGTGATGGATCAAACTCATTGTGTTTTGGACACATGTATTAAATTGCAGCCTCCACCTACGCATTATACTTATTATTGAGCACTCACAACAGTCATCTACAGACGTGTGCTGCCAGTGCCCGTGATGCTTCAGTCATCAGCCACAGGTTTCATTTACGTCTATTCAGTGTAGGTCTGGAAGACAATGAGGTGTATGCCAACCACTAACTAATTTTTATTAAGCCCTGTTAAAAAAAAAGTAATAATATAAGAGATCTTTTTAGTAACACTTTACAATAAGGTGTCATTTGTTAACATTAGTTAATGTATTAACATCAATGAATAATAAACAATACATTTATTACATTATAAATCTTTGTTAATGTTAATTAATAAAATACAGTTGCTTATTGTTCATGTTAGTTCACAGTGCATTAACTAATGTTAACAAACACAACCTGTGATTTTAATAATGCATTAGTAAAAGCTGAAATTAACATTAAATATTGTTCATGATGTAAAGTACTTTTTTTTTTTTTTTGAGGCTTTGAAGTTGATCAGATAACAGCTATCTTCTATAGTAAGAGAGTGATAAACAATGCCATCAAATTATGTCTTAAGGGGAGAAGATTGGAACACTGAACAATTTACATTTAAATAATTTAGGGTATGTGTGTGAGTGTCTGAATACACAGGAGAATTTATAATTGAGTGGACTGTTTGGCTTAATTATCTGCTGGTCCCGGAAGATTTGCGGAGTAGCTTAGCACTTCAGTGGGGAAACTCAATTAGCTATTATTGTGGGAGACGTCTAAAACATGCATAACCACTTTGCAGATACAACATAAAAGATACAACACACAATTAGCATGCTCATTGTTGTGCACTCTGTGACAAAATCTAGTGAGCTACATATGCAACTGCATTCTTATGGCAAGGTTATTAGTTTCTAATGGTTTCTACAATCTACTTAGGCTTATGATGCTTTTGGGAAATGCAGCCCTTGAACGGTCTACATAGATAGCAGTTCATCAAATATCACTTGCTTAGATTCAGCTCAAAACAGCTTTCAATATAGGTTGCTTTTAGCATATTGCGATGCTAACATCCCTTCGGTGCATACCTGCACCACTTTATAACACACCTCAAAATGTTGCAACTGATCAATCAGAATCAAACATTTTTTGCCATGCTGCTTTAGAATGTAAACACAGTGACATATCTTAGAAGGCAGCATATGTTATGTGCCTTCCAATTGGACACTTTAACATGCTTTTTTTTTTTATTAGTGCGGAAACTTGAGGAATCAAAAGTTTAGATTCATGGCTATACATACATATGCCTTCAGTTAAAAGCATTGGTTAAAAAATATTGTCATCAGTTTAATGTTCTCAGTCAGGGTCCAGAGAATTGATCAAATCTCTGGTTTGATCAGCTCAGCTCAGTTGAGTGTAAGTGGCTGTCAGTCGGGTCAATCTCCCAGGTAGGCTACTGTATCTTTATCCTGTTGACAGCTTTTATTGTCACACTTCACCAGGCAGGCTTCTGAGCCCCAGAGTGACTGTAACAACCACAGCCAATCTGACGCCTGAGCACCTTTTTATCTGAACACAATAACAGTGGAAAACAATCTTGTGGAACACACACACACACACACACACACACACACACACACACACACACACACACACACACACACACGTTGGGTTTACATGTTTTATGGGGACATTCCATAGGCGTAATGGTTTTTATACTGTACAAACCGTACTTTCTATGGCCCTACACCTACCCTACACCTAAACCTAGCCCTCACAGGAGATTGTGCATACTTTTACTTCCTCAAAAAAACTAATTGTGCATGATTTATAAGCCTGTTTCCTCATGGGGACCTGAGAAATGTCCCCACAAGGTCAAAATCTACTGGTATTCCTATCCTTATGGGGACATTTGGTCCCCACAACGTGATGAATACCAGGTACACACACACACACACACACACACACACACACACACACACACACACACACTCTATGACTATAGCAGTCAACTGATCTCCAAACAACACTTACATTTCTTTCATAGATGTGTGTAAGGAAAGTGTTTTCCAAAGGGTGTGCATGTGTTGCAGGTTGGAGCAAAAACAAAACAAAAAAAATAAAATAAGGAATTGGCCTTTATTCAGTTATGAGTGTGAACTACAAATTGCAAATAAATTAGCCACAACCCACAGAATGTTGAATGTTGAATGTTGAATGTTGATATATATATATATATATATATATATATATATATATACACACACACATTTCATTCATCCAAAGCATAATGCAAAATTAAATAAATAAATAGCTTCATTAATTTTGTCAGTGCCTACTTTCTGCTATGTTGGATACATTTCTCGAATTGGTTAATGTAAGTTCAGTATTGTGAAAACAATTTTGTCTGTTGAATTTCATTCAGTTTTAATGGAACTTTTTTTTTCATTTCTGTGGTTCTCAGAAGCGGAAGTCATCTTGTATCTGAGAAACTTTTATAGTGGTGATGGAAGGCAAAGAGTAAATAGGATTTTCATATTTACCCTCACTCCCTCAGCTGTTGCATTAGAAAAAAATAATTTGAATTTAAAAGGCATTTGCAATGTAGAAGGCATGTGGATCTGACATATGTGTGGGATGAACAGTTACCGTAGTATTTTTGTTCAGTCATCATCTTACTGACTGGGGTTTGTCAGAAGACTGTATCCTAATAAGTCTAAATATCTCAGCTGCCACGTCATCAATTTGAAGGATCCTTAGTAAGCAGCCTTTGTTTTGTGTCCTTGAGTTGGCCTGGTTTGAAGGCTGTATCAGGATCTTTTGCATCCTTTAATCACACACAATTCCTCTTTTGCATACATTCACATTCACAAAAAGAAAAAAGTAAAGAAACGGCACTGGGCTCATCCAATTTCATGTATTTCAGGACAATAAAAAATGGAGATAAAGACATTTTGTCTTGTTTTGCTGTTAATCAAATAATGCTAAACTGTGCATAAACCACTTGGAGATCAGACGACTGTCACTGCATGCAGTGTTGGGTTGATTACTTACAAATTGTAGTGCATTGCTGATTACAGATTACATGATGACAATTGTAGTTAGTAACTTAATTTAGGTTAATCATGTTTAATAATGTATTCTGACTACTTTTTACATTTCTTTTCTAACTTGTTTTACCATTAAATACCGAGGTATAAAAAAGCAAAGAGAAAGAAAATATATTTCATTATTTGATATCAACATCATGACGTGCATTAAACATTACATTACACCATAGGTTTCCTGAACTGGGTTGATGCAAGAACTTCAGTGTGTTTGTCAGTTGATAAAAAGTGTTACAAAATATACTTTTTTTATCTGCATGCCAGTGTGACATGCAAAACATCAGAGGACTGTGAGCATGCAAATGTCTTGTTAAATTACTAAAATATTAATTTCCTAAGGGATAATTCAAGTAAATATTTTATGTCAAAGGGTTTTGGCTGACAAATATGTTTGGGAATCCCTGCAATACATAAACAAACAATAATCATGAAAACAGCAATGACACTATTTTATGATTTTTTTGTATTTTTTTGTATACATCCATCAACAGTGTTTAGTAACTTGTGCAATTATTTGTTTCATACATGGTCTAATTGCTTGAGGGGTGCATTTTAAATAATAAATTCCATTTACAAGCACTCCATTTACAAGCATTATTACATAATCGAGATTACATCAGTTAGCCTACTATCCAGCACTGACTACAGTATATTGCATTAATGGAAAGTTAGTAATTATAAAGACTTTTAATATAAAGTATTCTTCAAATTACAATTTTAATAGTATTTTTGTGCCATGGGTGTGGGGACAGAAACATTTATGATGTAGCCAGACAACCTACTAGACCATCTTGTTAAAGTGTATATTGCTGTACAGGACTCTAGCCTTGAAGCGTGGAAGTACTGGACATTAGAAGCACCTATAATGACATTAGAGAATGGCAGAGGCCAAATCCTGAGTATGAACAAGAGGCATGGCAGAGGGTATAATTCTGATACAATGAAAGCAGGCTGAAGGATATCTAAAAATGCAACTTAAATAAAAATGCTGTGATACGCTTCAAAAATTTTTATAGGTAGACATAGATCAGTTGATGCAAGCTTGACTAATGTGACCTGCCAGAACTGATGCTATACACCTAATTTTTCCTGTAAGAACAGGCAAAATCATTTGTACATTTAATGTGTCATATACTTTTTTAAAGTAATGTAATATCGTTCATATCAATGGAATTGGAAATGAGATGGTGCTTGAGATTTTAACAACTGCTTTAAAGGAGAAATTCACTTTCAGAACAAAAAATTACAGATAATTTACTCACTCCCTTGTCATCTAAGATGTTCATGTCTTTCTTTCTTCACTCGTAAAGAAGTTATTTTTTTGAGAAAAACATATCAGGATTTCTTTCCATATAGTGGACTTCTATGGTGCCCCCGAGTTTGAACTTCCAAAATGCAGTTTAAATGCAGCTTCAAAGGGTTCAAATGATCCCAGCCGAAGAAGAAGGGTCTTATCTAGTGAAATGATCGGTTATTTTTTTTAATCTCAAACGCTTGTCTTGTTTAGCTCTGCGTGAACTCTGTGTATTCTGGTTCAAGACAGTTAGGGTATGTTGAAAAATTCCCCATCTCAATAAGACCCTTCTTCCTCGACTGCATTTAAAACTGCATTTTGGAAGTTCAAACTCACAGTCCACTATATGGAGAGAAATCTTGAAATGTTTTACTCAAAATTCTTTACGACTGAAGAAAGAAAGACATGAACATTAATTAATATTAATTTTAACATTTTAATACTTTTTTATGTACAGTATACACAGATATGTTCACGTGTGCTTTTGTAGTTTTTAATTTGTACATAGTTTAGTGAACAACATCAGGCAGGATGTGGAATTGTAACGCCAGGCCAGCAGAGGGAGCCCTTACTCACTCTGACTGTTACTGCTCCCTCTGCTTCGGTAAAGACTAGAAGGGATACATGATTGGCTACTGGGCATGCGCACATCAATCTAACGTTATTTTTATCACACTGTACAACAATAATACTGTTTTTTTATTACAGTAAGGGCTAGGTTTAGGGTTGGGGTAGGTGTAGACGTTAAAAAAACACAATCTAATAGGTAGAAAAATTTATTTCATTGTTAGTTTCCGGTCTTAGACGTATCCCTTCTAGCCACAACCCTCTGCTTCCTTCTGTGGTAACTTCCTGTTTGTCAGCCATTTAAGGAGGGCCATGCCAAACAGGCCCTCGCGAAGTATTGTTTTGCTGAAGCGGACTCTACTAAGCGTTTTCTCCTGTTTCATTGCCTTGTTTTTGCCACGGTTTTGTTTCATAGTCATAGTTTTGTTTCATGGTCAGTTTTGTTTCATAGTCATAGTTTTTCTTTGTTTCATTTGCTACTTTGGACTGCTCACTTGGATTTTGACCCACGCCTGTCTATTGGATTACGTTTTTGTCTTGCCTTGCCTGTCTTGACAACGATCTGTTTAATAAAGCTCGCATCTGGATCTTACAACGCTTCCCTGAGTCCTGCATTACAGGAATAATACCTTTAAAAAATAAAATAAAATAAAAATTTCAGTTAACAAAATAATCAGTAGTTGCAGCCCTAGTTCAGTTATTTGGTTAAAACATTCAACTTTAGAGAATGCCCACTTAGTAGAAAAAAAAACAAAAAAAAAACAAGCTATATACAGTATATCACAGATAAGCCTAACAATAGAGAGGTATGATTTTTGTTGCATATTGCCCAGCCATAGTTCATGGTTTAGTTTACACACATAGTAAGGGCTATGTAAACCAGTGACTTATTTGGCAAATCCAAGTTGATTCTGCTCCTTTAATCTCACAGACATGCCACACACCATTTCTAATCACAAACTCTGTAAAATTTTTGCCTGTGGCTGCCTTTGGATCATAATGACGTTCTGGCAGGGAAGCCTCTTCAGAGAGACATAGATATCAAAAATGCAAATGCGATCTGTGATAGTCAGGTTTAACGACTATCTTATGCTTGCCATATATAATAAACCGAATGGAAATAACTACAAAGAAGACAGTGCCTCCGGCAGATGTCGTCAAAGGAGGTTCATTCATTAAACTGGGAACCCCACTCGGTCTGACAGCTTTACACCAACTAATCTCCACCCTCTGCACAAGTAGGCCCTCTGCTGCTGATTACTCAATCCTGTTCACATGCAATTCCAGGTATGTGCTGTACTACATCTGCTGCCAGTATGAGAGAACAGTTAAGGGACACTTAAGGGACTCAAGGAGGCGCACAAGATGTTTTTCCTGATTTGTAGGGTGCTTATTTTTTGCGAAAATAACTGCAGTTCAGGGGAAACAAGCAATAACTAAATAAACATTAAAAAAATAATGGCAGATTGTAGTTATGATTGGTGATCATCTATGTTATGGCGACAAACAACCAGGATATGGCAGGAATATAGCAAATCCTCCTATGGAAACTGCCATACTCTGCCATACGGAAATTATAAATCTGTGAGTACCAGATACGGTAGTATAACACACTGGATGAATATTACGACAAGAGTTTAGTACAAAGCTTTGTTTACAAAAGAAACTAAGCAATTAAATGTTACATCTCTAGACTTTGGTAAGCCACACGTTTATTTATATAGCGCATTTTAGGTTTTTTTTTCCCCCTCTGGCAACATAATATAAAAAATACTGTAGCCTTAATGGCACATGCAAAGGGTAAAATTCAAATTTTAAAATCCATTGGAACATCGGGGGAAAACTTCAAGATATTCAACAAGAGATGATCTCTGTCCTGCTTGTGTGCCACAGCCCTCTAACAATGAAGGGTGCCAAATATGAAGACACATTAAATGCAAAAAAAAAAAAAAAAAACTGGATGACTTTTAATTTCCTACTGCTAAGTTCTGAAAAAAAAAAAAAAAACAAACAAAAAAAACAGAGGTGTTATTTTTGGACCAAAAACCTCTGCATATAATAACCCAGAACACTGTCTAACACTTGATGGCTGCTCTGTCAATTCTTTGTCATCAGTTAGGAACCTAGGGTTAACCTGGCTTACACATAACACACCAACACATTTCTATTATTCAAATCCGTTAAATGATTGTTAGGCTGCATTAATTAGGTCAACCGGAACCAGGAACACTTCCCATAACTCCCGATGTACTTCGTAACAAGAACTTACATTGTAAGAAGAATGGCATCTACGCTAACATTAGTCTGTTTCATTCTTATTCCGAGGTCACCGATCTAGTCTGTATCCAGTCCAGATGGTGGATCAGCACCTAGAGATGACCTTGACAGCCCTGAATGTCAACAGAGACCATGACAACTAGAGGAGCCCCAGAGACAGATCTCCAGGTAAGACCTCATCACCTAGATGGCCTTTGGCACAAAACCACTGGAACCAGACGAATCCTCTGCACAATCTGACTTCGTTGCATCCTCAACAAAACGATCAAGCAACAAAACAGGCTGTTTTGTACAGCTAAAAATAGCTGGATGCGGATGAGACCGGGAGCCAGACCCATAAAATTTACAAACGGCCATGCCCGTGGATAGAAAATAAGGTGGATAGAAAGACCAGCAAATGGAATAGCAGCACACTGGCTAGGGCAAATTAACCCTCTCAAACCCTTCTTGTAGTGCAGTTAACTACTGTAACAAAAGCCTCTGTATCTTGCTCTGAGAGCAACTAATTCAATCAAGGATTTAACAGCTTGAGCAATGCGTTAAAGTGCAGAGGAAGAGCAGAAATGGACACATTCACTACGACTTGGGTAATTTACTCCAAACAGCACACAAGCAATATCAAACATTGAAGAGAGCAGAAGAGACTGCACCCTCAGCAACACTTGATAGCTAATGCACCAGGAAGGAAAAACAACAGACGCATACAAAAAATAGCATGGATGAAGGACAGCAGATTCATCAGCATAAAAAAAGGAATGGCCTCTAATTTCAGATGATCAATGATCCATTATGCAGTATAAAATGCCTCATTTTACATTCTCAGTGCAGTTTGACTACTGATACATTCAAGAGTTAAAACATAGGACCAACAAATAAACAAATCACAGGTATTATGAACCTACAATATGTTTTATTTTAGGGGTCACAAATGGTGATAGTTGAATTCTCAGAAGAATTTTAAAGGTAATCATCTAAAAATGGATCATGTAAACATGATATTGCATGCAATAAATAAATATTAATAATATACCTAATAAACAAATTGGGGGAAGATCAACTGGGGTAGAATCCATGTAAATCAGCTTCTGAAAGACATTAGTTCACAGTGTTTTCATCAGAAAGCTAATTCTTCTTGCACGGTGTCATTATGAAGCTTGGATAATGTCCTAACGACTGTGAAAGTTAATAGCTTCTCATCAGGCAGCACTTAAGTACTGTTAATTGAGCAAAGTTGTTTACAAAGCCATTTAGTGTGAGGCTAAATTGCCCAAAAATGGAGAAGATGGCTTAAAGATTCTCCAAAGAGGAGATTCAGTCACTTAATCCCTCTCCTTCAGCAAACCACCTGCTATTAAGCAAAGATGACAGGAAATTCAGGGGTGCAAAGGGACAGCAGGTGGAAGACAGGTAAACAAAACCAGACTGAGACGGAAAAAGGCCAATGTTCCCATCTGTGTGGCTTGTGAATCATTTCATCATTTGGCATTCCTGTCAGGGATCACGGCCTAATGTCACGATAAATGCAGTTGTTTTTTTCTGTTGCACCCTGACAGCTGAGTGAGTTTTTGGGAGCATGAAATCAACTCCTCACCTTTCATCTGCACTTTACGTGCTTAATTAAATCGAGATGAGGACTGAGTTTTAATCTGCAGGTGGCCGTGTCCACAGCTTTGACCTTCAACCCTGTCTCTATATTAATTTACTCTCACTTCCTCTATCTATATATATAAACACCAGGTTTAAGTCTAACATACTCTTATTCTTAAATTATTATTTTTTTTTTACTCAGTACAAACTAAATATTAAAGGGGTCCTATTATGCTCCTTTACAAAGTCTTTAATTTGTTTTTGAGGTGTACTTGAACATGCTGACATGCTTAGTTGTTCGAAAAACGCATTATTTTTCACATACCGGTAATTTACATTATTACAATAGCTTTCTCCCCAGGCTGGCACAAACGGCTCGATTAGTTCCGGGTCCCGCCTTCCGAAAAGTCAAAAGTATTGTGATTGGTCAGAAGTCCCATTGCATTGCGATTGGCAAACAGCGTAGACCGCGTCCCGCCCTGCTGCGCCCCTTCCCAAAGCAGCAAACTAGATTAAAGTGATTCTTACGTTTTAAATATATATATATATATATATATATATATATATATATATATATATATATATATATATTTTTTTTTTTACACAAACACATCTGATCGCTAAAGGAGGCTTTTACCGACCGCCCCGGAGCCATGTGAGGCATTTTTTTTTTATTATGGATCGACTTATTTTCAATCTATGCTGTTCTATGAGTACCAGAATTTATTTAATATAACTCCGATTGCATTCGTCTGAAAGAAGGAAGTCATATACACCTAGGATGCATAAAGGGTGAGTAAATAATACGCTATTGTTGGTCCTATCGTCAGCATACGAGATCATGGATACGTGACATTATCATTATTGTGCTAATGTATTGAATTATTTGCATGCCTGAAACCATAAGGCTAGTGAAGCTATCTACACTGTATGATAAATAAATCTCTTACCACATACTGCACATATCTACGGCGCAGCGTAGACATGTGCTAGTTCGTGTTTACATGAGCCGCGGATCTGCGTGTGTTTGGACCCTCTGTACAACACACGTGACGTGAATCTCGCTGCTTCAGCACGGCTACCGGAGCAGTTCGCGAACCTTAAGCTGCGTTTAAACGAACCGACCTACGGCTCGCTGTAGCATCCCAAAAGCGGCTGTCCATATTACATGGGTAAAGTTAGGCGAATCCCCGAGAAGCCCCTGTCTGCAGCCTGCAGATCGAGGCGGGGCTGAATCTGGGGCGGGGCTGCACGTGTCGTCCCGCCCACATGCATTCTCATTGGTTGTAGGTAAATTAATAATGTCGAGATAACGTATCTCCCACAACTCATCTCATTGGTGGCAAATGACGTTGAAAACATTATGGAGTTAAAGTCCCCCTGAAATCAAAATTAAAGTTTTTTGGCTTTTAGTATGAATATATTAGTCTTAAGATTATCTATAAGCTAGTGTGCTTCAAAGCAGTGACAAAATTCGCTTTTACAAGATATGGGCATTCAAAACTTACACTCTCGTCACTTCCGCCAATATGAATCAAGGATTTTGATGATATCACCGCGCACTTCAGTTTCAGATCAAATGTTCTGTCCAATCAAATGCTCTCTAGAGTCCGTAGTGTCCCGCCCCCTACACAGAGACGCGGAGCAGATCATATGCGCTCATATGCGCGGTCGGACTCGGCATGTGTTAAACTACACAGCCTCAGCATGATTATTATCACTATTTCGTTTTAGCAAGAGTTTCATATTGAATCTGTGGGGTAATTTATTAGTCTGTGGCTGTCATAAGCTTACAAATGCGGCTTTACCGAGCTCAACGGCTCTGGCCCGAGCAGATATAAATGGAACGCTATTGGCTGTTCAAAATAAGTGGGCGGGGCTTAGCGATATGTTTTTGTTTCAGTTAAAAGAACGTCACCACATAGAAGAACGCTGCGTGTTTCAAGGCACTTCAGTGGACCTTTAAGGGAAATGAAATAGCAGATAAAATAGCAAAGGAAGTTACTAAAAATAATCAAATTGACTTTACAGTTAGTATTAGTAGAACAGAAATTAAGAGTATTATTATAAATAAATTAAAGAAACAATGGCAACAACAATGGGAAGAAAATAGGAAAGAACGATGGTTTCATAAGATTCAAAGGAGAGTGGGAGAAATAAGGTGTACAGAGAGGAATAGGCAAGAAGAGACAATATATCAAGGCTTCGGTTTGGACACACGGGATTAAATGGAACATTACTGAAAATAGGTAAACATGGCACAGGGAAATGTGAATATTGCGGGCATGAAGAAACAGTGGAACACGTCATATTAGAGTGCAGGAAATATGAAACTGAAGACAATTGACCTTATGCACGGAGCGTAATATGGAGTTACCCATATAACCAAAAGATGGCAGCAGAGGATTGTTTATTATGCAGCTGCCTTTTAAATTCCCTATATTTTTCAAGACGTCTTGCTTTTCGATTTATTATAAAATTACTAGTATTATAAATTGTAGTACTTTTACCGTCCTTAAGTATATAGTATAGCAAGTGCAGAAAAGCATTAAACTCACACACAAACAGCCTATAAGGGTGAATTATTTAAATACTAATATATAGTTCACTACAAATACATTAAATAATTATGGTATAATAATTAAATAATGCAGTCAATGTGAATAGATAGGAATATTAAATATTTTATAAAATTTAATAACTACATCTTTTAAGTTTTATCTTGAACTGTAAAATCTGTTGATCTATATATATATATATATATATATATATATATATATACTACAGTTGACCAGAAATGCCTTAGCTGGCTTGACTAAACAACTAATCCGATATGGTCAATTAATAGCGAAATTAGAAGACATTCAAAATATGTTTCAATTTAGTAGATATACTTCGGGAAGGGTCAACAGATTGTTATAGGGTGTTATTTCAATTTCTTAGAGAAATTAATGTATTTGAGCACAGAGGACCCAGACTGCTGTTTCGCGTGTCATTAGACACGGAGGGAGAATCAGAAATAACTGTGAACATTATTATCTTAAATAAATAACAGTGGAATTAATTTATGTGTCGTCATAATTCATTCATGTGTCATAAATGTTTGTATTGATAAACAACTCTGATGTCTAACAACCCTTTTCTATTTATTAATTTAATAGTGGACACTTGCTGAGAATTTTCCACATTTATGTATCTTATTAACAATTTAGACAATAATAAAAAAACCTGTAAATAAACACCACTGGTTAACATTTTGATTTATAGTCACGGATTGCCAGAAATGGGATAACTAAACAGCGGAAAGATGTCTTGCTTGTAAATGTATGTAACCTTGGACCACAAACCAGTCATAAGCGTACGTTTTTCAAAAACTTAATTGAGATATGTACACATCTGAAAGCTGATTAAATAAGCAAAGGATTCAGCATTTATATAAAACGTATAATTCATAAATATAGTTTCCAACTGCATTTCCTGTTTATCGTGGCAGCGACGTCAACCATTTCACTAACCAATGAGATGAGTTGTGGGAGGAATGTTGCGTCGACGTCATTACTTTACCTACAACCAATGAGAAGGCATATGGGCGGGGAGACACGTGCAGCCCCACCCCAGATTCAGCCCCGCCTCGATCTGCAGGCTGCAGACAGGTGCACTTGGAATCCCCCACCCGCCAACGAATTGAATTTCAGTAGGCGGGATACCGCGTTGTGACATCATTGCATCCGGAAAACAAACGCTGTAGTCCAAACGAGTCGTTCGCTGTAGTTCTTGAAAAGTGATTTTTTAAAAACGAAATATCTCCGTTTGGAGTGGAATTTAAGATTTGTAACTTTGTAGATGTTTTTTATGCCCAAACATACACACCACACACTGGCTAAAGTTCAAAAAGTGAAAAAGCATAATAGCACCCCTTTAATAGCATTTTTTGTTGTTGTTGTTGTTTGTGTTTAATTCAGCGAATTAAATGTGCCATTGGTTCTTCATACATGAAAATATATAGCTCCCTTTAAATTTGAAGAAATTTTAAGAATCCTTTGCAGCCTTGCAGGAGTATATTCAAGTTTGGGGGTCCTTACTAGGGTACAGTTTTTGGATCCCAGAACATTCTGGGAAAATTAGTTTTTGGTTTACAAAATGAATAAACCTATATTATTTAAAATTAAAAGTATTCAGAACCTATTTGTTGGCCCAACTTTTTTTATTTTTTTTTTTTTTTACTTTTTTAAAGTCCATTTCTGAGGAGAAAAAACAGACCGATATGTTCACAGAATTGTGAGTTTATATCTAGTTTAGTTAATTCTAACTCAATAACTCGCAATTGCAAATTTATACCACACAATTCTGACTTCATTTCTCAGAATTGTAAGTTTATGTCTCACACTTCTGAGAAAAAAAAGTCTGAATTGTTAGATAAGTCGCAATAACCTTTTTTTCTTTTTTCAGTGGTGGAAACGGCCTTCCATACTGAAGAGCTCCAGTACTCATTGCCCTTAATCAATAGTGCCTAAAAGTCTTGACTTAGGAGAAAATATTGATTAGATGCTTGAAATGTTGAACACTGTGGTTCATGACTTGTTTTCGTATGGAACCTGAGCTGTTTTTTCCATTTGGACACAAATGCATTCCTTTTCAGGCTTAGCAAAATATTTTCTTTGTTTCTTTTACTGTTTGTCATATTCAGTCACTCAAAGAAAGAAAGAATGGGTGATACAATATCTTCTGTTTTGGAATTCATAGCATCTGGCATAATTTGGTAAAATGAGAGCTTCTGCTTTTGTTAGCATAGCCTTGGACACACATTATGAAGCCATAATGTTGCTCTAACATTATAGAAAATACAAGTACATCAGTTTGTCAGAAAGACATGACCTGTGGCTCATGTCGTAAAGATCCTCTTGTACAATGCTATAATGCTATGAATTATATTATTATATATTTGATATTATTATATATTATAAGAAATGTATATAAAATAAATAAATAAATAATAAATTATATGAAATAAGAGTACTGCATTTTGTATAATATCCTCAAGGTGGATAAAAGTTGGAGTTACATACTAAAGCCAAATGGTAAACAGTCTTGCATTTTATTATCTAAGAATTGACAAACGAACATGACATCTAGTTATATGATGTTGAATAGCATTTATTATCAAGCAAGAGTTGGTACAGTATGTTTTGGCACAATTCTGGTACTGCACAAACAACACACATTCATACCTAAGAAAATCTACATACATATTAATTTGTTATCTGTAATGTTGACTGTATCACCACATTAAAAAGATCAATCACATAATACTGTTTATTAGTCATCCTCATTCCTGTGGCAGCAGTGCACTTAATATTTGCACATAATATGGCTTAAAGAGCTATTCACCTTCCAATGTGAATCTTGCACAGAGCTCAATGACAGAGCGAAAGGCCTCTATGTGTTTTTGACTGGTTACATGAATTGTCATCATTAGTGTTTAATGCATCTTAAGGTCACAGTTTGATAGAAACAAGGTTAAACAGGATACAACGAAATGATAAAATAATGATACATTTGTAAAATTCAAGCTTGTGCATAGCAAAGCAGATTTGCTTCACGCTACTCTCAAAACTTACATTTTTGCATCAAATTGGTAGATGTGTCGATACTTAAATTGTGTAAAAAAGTTTTATGACCAAAAGCTACTGATGTATGAAACTGCTATACAGCTATAGATGGGTTCCTCTTTTTAAGACATTTAACTGTACATACTGGTAATAGACATATAAAAAATTGCTTAAAAAGCACAAAGAAAATTAACATAATTCCTTTGTAAATACTTAAAGTGAATATACAACAGATTGCAGACGCAAAGGCTTCTTTAATTTAAAAGAAGCCTTTGCTCTTTTTCTGATTCAGCTGTTTCCAGTTTGGGAGGGCATTAAATTCATCCCGTGTCATCTCCAAAACACTCTGCAGAACAAATTCAATCTGTCAACATCATCTTTTTAAAAAAAATATTAACATAGATCTGTCCTAACATCATCAGTTTACAAAAAAAAAAAGGTAAATTTGTCTGTCAGATAAAAACTGGAAATCACTGGAAAACTAGTAAAACAAAATGAGCCTTTAATAATCTTTATTTACACTTCCCATGATGACCATTTTTAGACTAAACTATTTTTTGCTTGGGGTAGGTTTTGGGATAGTTTTGTTTTGAAAAAAAAAGAGTGTGTGTAAATCTTTAGGTGGGGTTGTTACCTGGAAGTCCTTATCTGACAGGTAGTTCTCGAGGTGCAGAGGGTCCACTCCCTCTGGCAGAGGTTTGGAGGTGAGCTCCTTAATGGTGTACTGCTGCCTGCTGAGTTTGGACAGGGCATCTTTAACAAGGGTCACTTTATTACGGGCTCCTTCAACCTGCACAGACATTCAAACATACAGTTTTATCATCCCTAGGCTTCAATAGTAATGGCTTTGGGCTGTACTGATATTTACCACCATATGAGAGAGTCCCGATGGAAAAATGTGCTAGTTCGATCCTGTAGTCTTAACAAAAGCCCTGTAGTTTTATTTGTCAGCCAAAGTCAGGTGGATGATGGTAAAATCTTGCGGTGCATCGGTTGCTGACAAATAAATGGGGATATCTGGGTGCAGGTAGCATGAAGTAGTAGTACACATTGTTTAATTAGATAAATTACTGAAACTGTAACAATATGAAGCTGGTTGAAAATGTGCAAACCTATCTTTTGATAACCACTTTTGAAGTTAGTAATAATTTATTATACTATGGGGCGTTGAATGCTTGAATCTGATTGGCTGACGAACGTTATAGAGGTGTGCATTATTTTCAGGGAAACGCATGGCGAACGTAGTTCCAGGCAGCTTTTGACCGCATTACATGTCTATATCACTTCGCCACACGATTTCAGTTATTTCAAAGGTCCTTACAGCCCAAAACAGCAAAAAAAAAAAAAAAAAAAAAAACACCCACAATGACACTGGCCAAACAAATAAATACAGTAAATAACAGGATAAAAACGATTTCCACAATATTACGTTTTATTATGTACGGAAAGCACAAACTCTATTTCTCTCACTCTCTCTCTCTCACAGACGCACACACATACAGTTGGCACTGGCGTTAGCATTCACGCTAATGTTGTTAGCGCTTCTCTATCGATTAACAACTTAAAAACGATATGACAGTTCTCACACGTGAGGTAACAACGGCGTGGTCTTGAAGAAAATGAACTTAAAGTTTAACTATTAGTAGAGACGATGCTGCCAGTCACCTTTGAGAGACACACAGACTTGAGAGAGGTAATTCATGCACTTAATCTCTCTTTCTCTCAATTTCTGTCTGTCTGCTTGGCTATCGGTCTGTCTAAACTTCATTATTAACTGCATTAGTTTGCTATCAATAGCTCAAGCATCATTACTAGGTCTAAAATTACATTTTGGAACTAGCAACGAAGCTGTTGGATGAGCTGCGTAAGAAATTAATCCTACTCACAGTAGCATTTTAAGGATAAAAATGGGATGAATGTCTTGGGAATATATCATCTGATCGATGTCTTGAGGTGTGGTAACCGTAGTATAAGCCGAATAATTGACTTCGGTCCGTAGAATTCTACGAAAATAATGCACACCCGAGGTGTAACGGCCGCATCACCACCTCGGGTGTGCATTATTTTCGTAGAATTCTACGGCCCGTCGTCAATTATTCCTTACATAATGTCAGGATACGAGGTTCACTTTCACTAAATCTGGTATGTTGTAAAGCCTTGCAAGTAAAGTTACTAACTAAATCAAGATACCACAGACTGCTTTACCAATAAAAATTACTCTGTACCTAGAATTCTGAAGTTGCCATAAAACTTACTTTTAAATATATAGGTACAATTTAATGTAGAAATGTTATAACATTTTGGCAAGATACTATTTTACAGTACCCATATTTAGGGCCAGAGCACCGGTGGTGCGAGGACCCTATTGGAATTGCTCTGTTTATTAGGGCCCGAGCACCGGTGGTGCGCTTCACGTACATGAATGAAAATCGGTTCACTGATGTAACATGCCAATACCTACAAAAAGTCTCTTGGAGCCAACACCAAAACCCAACAGAAAGTCGGTTATTTTTAAATTTCTCAAAAAAAATTGTGTGTCATTTTTGCAATTTTTAGGTGTCGTACTTGAACGAACTCCTCCTACAGATTTATTCAGATCAACACCAAATTATGTTTGATAAAAGTGCTGGCCTTAACACATCTACACATCTATGCCAATAATCAGTTAAAGGCATAGCGCCACCAGCTGGCAGCAGCAGGGCTTAAAAACGAAAAAAAAATCCATTCGGTTCACTCCGAGCAGAATCGATATTATAACGTTTCTGTTCTTGCGTTCCTCATTAAACAATACGTTCCGAGAACGGTTTTCTAGAAAAAATACCGGTTAATAACGTTATTTTATTACACGGCGCGATAGATAGATAGATAGATAGATAGATAGATAGATAGATAGATAGATAGATAGATAGATAGATAGATAGATAGATAGATAGATAGTGTGTGCCTTTTAATAACATGTTTGGCATTATGTTTACAAATGATTCAACCAAATTCCGTGTTCGTGTCATCTGAACTTCTTGTCTTTAAAACCGAAAGTAAACGAGTTCACCTGAAGGCCGTAACTAGGGTTTGAAAATTAGTGAGGTCCGAAGTAAGGTTGAGAAACACCGCTTTAATTAATGTTTTTTTGATGACTTAACGTTGACTAAAGAGCATGAGACGTCTTCCTGCTGGCCAGTAACGGTAACGTTATTTGTCATAGTAGCCTATTTCATTCTGTAACAAACAGATTTGTATTATGCTATTGTTTTTGATAGTGTTATACATTTCTTTCAGATATTAACGATGATCGCTGCGTTTGTCTTACTGATTGTGTTATCTTCCTGTCAGCAATTAAATTACAGATTGTCTAAAAGATTTTTTTTATGAATGTACAATGTTGCCGGATATTGCTACGAAAAACAAGCAATTACAAAAATAAAGAAAAAGATATCCGAAATAAGTTCAAATCTTGTGTTTTGTAAATAAGATTAATATATCAGTAACACTAACGTTCAACTTTCCACTTTATAAACGTCCCAAAGTGTCACAATAAATTGGAAAAATGAGTCAAAATACACGTATAATAGGTGGATCTGGCAACAAACGGAGGCTGCACACGCGCTCTCACTCAACGCGCTCTCAAGCCTCGTTCACTGCGCTAGCTTCTCGCATCAACATGAATTGCAAACACTCATGTGATATGAGGTGGTTTAAACGGCTAAATAATCATTCAGAGAGCTTGGCATTTTATTTTTGAATATACAAAAATGACCGAGGTCCGGACCTCGGTGACCTCATAGCTGGCTACGGCATATTCCTTACCTAATATAGCCAATTATAGGCTATTTTCACTCAAACAAAACAGAACTCCAGATAGTTATGCTTTTACATTTAATGCATAAAAGCAAAAGAAAACGTAATGCATAATTTTAACTACAAGTTTTAATTAGGCTACAATAACTTAAACCTAAACCTTTGCACATGAAACAGCCAGGTGCTTGGTAACCTTAAGCTGGTCGCATCAGAAAGGGCTCTGCTTATGTCTGCTTCGCGGGCATTTCACGGTGTATGCGTCACCGTCGCATTTGCGCACACAATTTGAATTCATGTTTTTGGTCTGCCAAATTGATATAATAAAGAGAACGATAAAAAATACCGTTATTAACCGGTTAATTTGGAATTTCTGTTTCCGTTTCTGTTCAGAACGATTAAAATTGATTTTGTTTTCGTTTTTGTTCCTGTTCAATGTCATTTGTTTTCGGTTTTCGTTTTCGTTCCTTGAACCGGTTCAGAGCCCTGGGCAGCAGGAAGTTTGGCACATATAAATTACTTCAACATATTCCTCCTATATTTACTATATCAAAAGCATAATGCCCACCATTCAATGTTTTCCTAAAGCCACCGGTCAGCGGTGAGCCCGCTTGCGAGGGTCTTTTTATCGCTGCTTGCAGCCTTAATTTAACATTATTATTAGGGGCCAGGGCCCGTATTCACAAAACATCTTAAGGCTAAAAGTAGCTCATAAATTGCCAATTTAGGTGAAAATCTTAAAAATAATGGGCGTGTCAGTACTAAATTTAGGACTCATAAGTTTTTGCTCTAAGAGTGTTTCACAAAGCGTTTAGCGCTAAAATGAGCTCCTAAATCTGTTCAACGTAAAGACTAATATATACGCTTCCGCAAGTTCGCTTGGGTTTGTGAAATCACCCATTTCGCGTGGCGGTGTACACGGCTTCTCGAGTGAAGTGTTCCCTTGTCACCTCATTGCTCACGAAATATTTTAAAGCTGTTTTGGCTGAACAGGTACGCCTGTACAGACATCTCTATAATCCATCAATGCGTGACCATAGAAATAGTCAGATGGCAAAAAACTCATCGTGACCAGTATTGGTTTGTGAAACTGTACATTTTAACACTGTTGTGTTGGTTTTACTGTTGAAGACTGCTGTAATAAAAATATTTCTCATAATTGCTTTTGTAAGTGTTTCACATTACTTATTTTCATAGGCGTAATTCACGGGTGGGATGGGTGGGACACTTTTTGCAAAGCTCTATATTGTCCCACCACATCTCGCGGCACAGATGTAACTAATGCTGATGAAACATTCCTTTCTGTTAAATAAGGTGCTGACGCTGGAATCTGTATTTTTTTTTTCTGAAATCATGCTTAATGTTCGTTGCGACGGAACTTTCTCAATGCGGCTCGTGCTCAGTGTTCACACGCGAGCGCTTCAATCCCTCGCTTATGACTCATTACGGTTAAAAATCAAAACAAAATACACACAAATGTGTCTCTGATATAGGATCACTGATGAACATATTTAATTTTATTAAGGGTTGAAAAAACTTGTGTGATGGCGGATTAGAACCGAAACCCTCTAACTCATTTAACGAACATTTTACCACTAGACTATTGGATACTACTAATAACTGATGCATATATGTAAGGGATAATCAACGGTTTGCCGTGCATTAAAGGATTTTAAATGCACGACGTGGAGGCTAATAACCGCCCGACGCGAAGGGTTCAAAAAAGGTTTCATATGAGTTGTGCATATAATATGGGACGTCCTGAATAAGAACTGATCATTGTTTTTTTTTCTACTTTTTAGAAATGGGGTCATTTCAAGTACACCAATAAAACGGATATTAAAGCAGAAATGCAAATAAATAAGTAAGTAAAAATTCACGAACATTTTGTAGTATTATCTCTCAGTCCTGGGCGTCTTAATGAAAAGCGCTCTGCAAGCGCGTTCTCTCTGTGTTGTTTCTGAAACTACCGTAATCACTGTAATATGCCCGCACACTTAAAATCAATCGCGGCTGGCTTGACCGTGTTTTTCTGAACCACGGCTGGCTTTACCGCAGTGAGTATTTGCATGAGACGCTGCTTTAAAAAAAATTATAAAAAATACGGGACAAAACCCGTCCCGTATTGATTCAAAACGGGACGCGCAATTTCATTCTCAAATACGGGACGATTCCGTATTTTAAGGGACGGGTGGCAACCCTAGTGTGTGCGTACCTGTCTGCATTGCTGTGCGTCTGCGCGTCTCTCTCTACAAACAACGAATTCATTCAAAAAACGCAGTTTTACCACCTCGTTGCTGAGGAATATAATGTAGCGATCTAGTATCTAGGATATTTTAACAATAAGAATCGCAGGCAAACGCTGACAAGAAGTTTATGTATGTGCGCAGCACAATGCGATCTCCTCTCTCTCTCTCTCTCTCTTTGTGCTTTTGCGTGCATCAATTAAAGCAGCGCATTAATATAGAACGGTGATTAAACTGACTTGGAACTACCTGTGCATTAAACGGTTTTACTGCACACCTGCCAGCCAATCAGAATCCAGTATCCAGACATTCCATGGAATAAATGTATAGACCACTGATCTATAATAGAGAACTGGATTGCTCATGACGTCATAAAAGTGAAGCCACCGCGCCGCCATATTAGTATTCCCTACTATTCGCATACATTCCATTGAATGAATAGGAGATTATACGATTTCATTGAGAAAACATCACATAACAAGTCAGCGTTTTTATATCTGAAGTCACTGTGCATTTTTACAACGCAAACGTCCTAAGCATGTAAACGGTTATTTGTTTATTGTCGGGAATTCCCTCTGCTTATTAAAAATGTAAGTTCATAAAGCCTACATTACAGTCATGTACATCAGATAAGCATAAACATCGGGTGTTCAACATATGTTTACAAAAGAAAATGTGCTCATAAATCTGAATGAACACCTTAATTCATCTTAGTAAAGTTATTCACTGTTTATGTCATTTTGTTGTATTTATTCGTACAGTAGGCTAACTGCAAGTTTCAACAATACTTTTGTTATTAATTCGTTTATTATATGTTATATTATTATATATTCGTTAATAACAGTATTAATTTTGAAGCAGGTAATGATTTGTTCGTTAAATTAATAATTAATTCAACATACATACGCAGCATTTTACTCACATGGAAACGGTAATATTAGTAAATCATTACAGAATTTGGTGATTTGAAGAGACTGAAATAGATGCTGCTCATTAAAAATATACGCACCATACCGCGCTGACTACTTAAAGACATTAAGCTTTATTTCAAAGATTTTAATTTATAGTACAAGAGCAATATTGTACAATCGAAACAATTTCAGATAGGCTAGTAACACCATATACACGGTTTTGTTTATAATTTCCTGCATAATTGGGTACATAAATAAATATATTTTCTTTTTGGTTCAGTTAACTCACCTGTGTCTGCAAGTGCGCGGCTGACACACCCACCTAAACGATTTCAATATATATTGCATATCCAGCCCGAAAAGACCATAAACATTCCAGATAACATCTTAAGTATAATTTATTTACATACACATATCCTAAAAACTAATGATGTGTGAATGAAACGCTTCAAATCGGGTGATTTTAGGTCAGTGGTTTACATGCGAAATCAATGGCGCACTCTGCCGGTAGGGAATAGTAAGATGGCGGATCGAACACTTCCGGTGGCTTCACTGCCTAACGGCATTTTAGAACGCAATGAGCAATCCAGTCATTATATAGATCAGTGGTATAGACCCTTTTACTGTTTGTACACAATGATGACGTAGCAACGTATGCGCGCGCATATTGGCAACGGAAGTATGGCGAGAATCAGCAGTGTGTCAAGCTACGCGAGCGGATTAAGCAACACAGACAGAGAAAGTTATTTGGAAAAGTGGACTTTATCAAATAGTATCCGGCTACCAGATCCATGTACTATAGTGGAGTAGATAGAAGACGTTAGCAGATGGCCAAATATACAGTGGCCAGATATATATACGTATTTAGTTGAGAAACCGAGCGTGTACACCCGAGAGAATCACTGGATGCTCATGAATACGTTGTCTGTGGTCATGTACAGAACGTCAAATACCATGACAAAGACTCAGAGTTTTGTGTGTTGAAATCAACACATTTAAAGGGATAGTTCACCCAAAAATGAAAATTTGATGTTTATCTGCTTACCCCCAATGCATCCAAGATGTAGGTTACTTTGTTTCCTCAGAAAAACACAAACGAACATTTCACAAACGAAAACCGGTGCAGTCTGCCAGCCTTATCATGGACATGGATGGGCACCAAACCTTTAAAAGTAAACAAAAACATGCACAGACAAATCCAAATTACACCCTGCGGCTCGTGATGATACATTGATGTCCTAAGACATGAAACGATCGGTTTTTGTGAGAAACTGAACAGTATTTATATCATTTTTTACCTTTGATACACAGCCACGTCCATCTGTCATGAGCACGAGTTTGGCATCAGTCACGTCACATGAGCACGCGCTCTGGCGTAGAATACGCAAACGACGGAAGCGATCTGTCGCATGTATACGACACTCATTGTTTACACAGAGTTTGTGGGTATAGCAGCTATTCAAAATGGTAATTACTTGCGCGTATCCTGATTGGTTAAACCGATTTAAAGCTAAAAGATTACATTAGTTTGCGCAAACTCATCCGGGACTTTTCACTGATTTCCCCTTACGGCGTTTGCGTATTCTACGCCAGAGCGCGTGCTCATGTGACGTGACTGATGCCACATGACATGACATGACAGATGGACGTGGCTGTGTATCAAAGGTAAAAAATGATATAAATACTGTTCAGTTTCTCACAAAAATCGATCGTTTCGTGTCTTAAGACATCAATGTATCATCACGAGCCACAGGGTGTGATTTGGATTTGTCTGTGCATGTTTTTGTTTACTTTTAAAGGGTTGGTGCCCATCCATGTCCATGATAAGGCTGGCAGACTGCACCGGTTTTTGTTAAAAATCTTCGTTTGTGTTTTTCTGAGGAAACAAAGTAACCTACATCTTGGATGCATTGGGGGTAAGCAGATAAACATCAAATTTTAATTTTTGGGTGAACTATCCCTATAGTCGCCTGCAGCCACAGGCGCCACCGGTTCTTCTGAAACGGCCGTGATCCTGTCGGAATCCTGTAAAACTTAAGCCCCTTGGTGGAATATAGTGCAACCGTAAACACAACAACCAGACATTTTGATGCTGGGAAACCGTTTTGATAAACTTTAGTTGCTAACACGTTAGAGCCAGTGGGGAACAACACCACTTCCGTTGCCAAAATGCGCACGCAACTATTTGATCACGTGGGCTGTAAAAGGGTCTATTTATTCACTGCACCATTTATCTCAAGGCTAATAACATATTATTAAAGTACATGTAAGAATAAAATTATCATGTTAAAAACGAGTTTAATGTCAATATATTATGTACTGTACACATGATCAGAGCCTGTAACCACAAAACATTTCATCTTACCACTAAAAGTTCTCCTAAATACTAGTAAAAGTTTTTAGCTAAGAGTTTTCTCTTAAAATCTATTCACAAAGCTGCTGAGACAAACTTTTACTAAGGAATAGAGAGAAGTCTTAAGCTAAAAGTAAGGGCGGGGTTGACCTCGTTACTATGGATTATGTCGACATGCTCATTAACTATGCACACAATGATTGGCTGATAATAATAATGACATAATACATGCACTTGACCAGGTAGAAAAGTTCTTTAAAATATGTTTTTTAATAAAGATTTAATGCGAAAGAAAGGCACACTGAGCCGACTGTTTCTGTCTGTGGTAAGTTTTAATTTAAAATATTTGTGATAGCCCAATTTCAATATGAAAAGGAAGCTATAGCCTACCTATGCTGTTTAAATGTGTTACAACTTGCTTGAGCAACTTAATATACAAAATCTAGAAGTCAAGTGCATTAAATAATAGCCTACGTCGTTTATAATACGTTGAGTTTAAACGTGAATATGTCTAGTATTATTGTATTAGTGTACTGTGATAAAAGAGTATCCCAATGCTGAAAAAGCACGTTTGGATTTGAAAATCAAATAACGGATAAGTGATGTTTCATTAACAAATTTCAGGAGGAGCTCGCGCAGATAATTAACACGGCCAATTCATCATCAGCAATCACTCCCTATCCAATCACTCTCCCTATCCCATTACTACAGTCCCTTTAAATAACCAAGCAGTCCTACCTTCAGCTATCTCTGATTCCAGCATTGGCACTCCCAATCGCCGCAACATGTCCGAGATTCACTCGTCCTCCGAGGATTATTCCTCTGATACAGACAAACCTGCAGCTCATCCAGCCTTCATCCAGGTCGCCGCTCAGGCCACCAGCGCTCCGCAGGATCCACTAATCGAGCCCGCCGCTGCATCACGGGGCCGCAGGCCCTCACGCACCGCTGCTGCTCGCACTCCGAGCAGTGTTGTTTTAGTCAACGATGGCGAAATCATTTCGTTGACGCCACTTTTCATGACGATAACGAGACGATGACGAGATAAAAATGGCTCGTTGATGACTAAAACATGACGAGACGTGCGTGAGTTTTCGTTGATGAGACGGGTGGTCCGTCAGACGTTTAAAATGCATGACATTTCTGCTTATTGTGCATGCCAATCAAAACCTTAAACGTTTTGATGCCGCTATGGCAAGCCGTTTTAGCATTCCATCCTTGTTTGTCTTTTATGTTTTAAAACATTCCTTATTGCAATTATTGGTGAAAATAGTCGATCCGGAAGCTCACATTGTGTTGAACTAGATCTGCTATTTTCAGAACTTACAAGTGACACTACCCAACAGCAAAATACTTACCGACCTACATTAATTTGTTAAAAGACTTTTCCCCTTTTTAGACTAAAACTAGACTAAAACCTTTTTGGCTTTCGTCGACTCAAATTGGACTAAAACTAACAAGCATTTTAGTCCATAAGACTAAATCTAAGATGGTTGTCAAAAAACAACACTGTTCCGAGACGCCAGCTTACGCCGTCTCCACCATCTTCCAGACGTCGGGCATCTTCCCCAGCGTCTTCTTACGCTTCAGCCTTCTCCTGCGCCCCAGCCAAGGGAAAATGGACCGTAGCCGAGCTCTGCAAGGGCCTCAGGCAGAGCGCGCTCGGGCCGCAGAGCCCCCTACTCCACGTCAGGACGCAGCAGAAGGCCGTCACCGAGCTTGGGCCACGCCCCGGACACCGCAGTCTCCAGCCACGCCCATCCCGCTCGATCCTCGAAGCGGGAGCTCACTGCTCATGCTGTCAGAGAGCCGGCCATCGCCTCCACAAGCCGTCGCAGCAGCACGAGCTCGCCCACTCCAGCAGCCGATTCCTGTCCGCAACCCTTGCCCCTCCTTTCTCTCCCCTTCTCATGGCCCGCAGCACCGCCTTCCGCTCATAGCACGAGCATTCCCCTGCTCATGCCACAAGCACCGGCGCTCCCCATTCCCCCTCTCTTCCCTTCTGTTTCCTCCGCCCCAGGAGCCGTCCCCAGCGCGAGCATGCCTCTACCCTCGCAGGCTCCGACGCACGCCATTCCCCCTCTCTTTCCCCCCTTCTTTTCCGTCCCAGGAGACGGCCGCAGCTCAGGTTTACCGCCACTACCGGTCCCGGTAGCCACTTTCCCTCCTCCTCAGGCCCGTCCTCCCTTCTCATTGGCCTCAGCCACACCCCTTCCAGCCCCGCCAAACGCTTTAGCGCAGGAACCTCCCCCAGTTTCCAACTCCATCAGGACCCAGATACTAGCAGGTCTCACACATGGATTCCACCCCGGCATCCTGAGCCTCCCCTCCCAAAACCTCATCTGCCCAAATCTCCACTCCGCTCTCACCGAACCCGAAATAGTGGACGGCCTAATTAAAAAGAAATAGACTCAAATTTCATGATAGGCCCCTTTTCTGTTCCTCCCTTTAGCATCTATCGAGTTGCCACCAGAAAATTCTCAGGCAAAAAACGCCTCATAATTGATCTTTTATCTCCGCATAATTCCCCATTCCCTAGCATTAACAGCCTCATGCCACTCGAAGAGTTTTCTCTTCACTATCACGACGTCGACCAAGCCACTACCTTGATTAAAAAAGCAGGTCGCGGCGCTTGGTTGGCCAAAGTCGATATTACTTCTGCTTTCAAAGTTATGCCCATCCACCCAGATTTCTGGCACTCATTTGGCATTTGCTGGAAAAACGAATTCTATTTCGCCGTCCGCCTCACATTTGGTTGCAAAAGCAATCCAAAAAATCTTCGACACGCCGTCGGAGGCAATTTGCTGGATCCTCTCCAACAATTACAGTTTACCCTATCTGATTCATCTTTTAGACGATTTCTTAATCATCTCACCCCCAGATTCCGTCCCAGCCGCACACCTCTTGACATCCCAAAGCTTTTCTCAGAGCTCGGGATTCCCCTCGCCCAAGACAAAACCGAGGGTCCTAGCACTTCCATCGAATTTTTGGGCATCAATTTAGATTCCCAAAAATTCCTGGCTTCCCTGCCCAAAGAAAAGATTGACAGAACAATTCTAGTAGCTTCCACTTTGTTAACAAACTGTAGCTGTACAGCTGTGGCAAATTTACCCCTCCAGCTATCATCCTCAGCACTATTTGAGCTTTGCCCCATAGGGAAGCTGCGGCCACTAATGGGTAAAGAATGGTCCGCCACCAGCATCGTCGTCCAATACGACAACGCAGCTACCGTGCACTGCATTAACAAAGGCCGTTCCCACTCCCCCGTACTCATGGCTTTGCTCAGATGTTTGATTTGGATTTCAGCTCGTGACCAATTTATCATAACTGCAAAACACATCCCCGGGTCAAAGAATCAAATCGCTGACTCTCTCTCTCGTTTTGTTTTTCAGAAATTCAGATCGCTGGCTCCAGAAGCGGACCCGCTCCCAACCCCAGTCCCTCCTTATTCAGAACTGATATTCCCATAACCCTCCACCTAAGGCCTCTTCTCGAAGCATCCATCGACTCCATTCTCCAAGCAGTCTCCCTCAGGACTCTCCAATCCTACCTTACAGCGTGGAAATGCTTTAAAACTTTCCACGCCGCCTACAGCTTACCTTTCCCCGATTTTTCCCTGCTCACTGTCACCTCATTTATCTCCCACCTCAATTCCCATAAAAACCTCCAAGCTAGCTCCATCAAAGCATACCTTAGCGGTATTCAGTTTTTTCATAAACTGTTTCACGGCTCGCCTTCCCCTCATATAGCTAATTCCCAGACCTCCCTTCTCATCAAAGGCATCCAAAAAACCCAGCCCAACCGCCCAGACCCCAGACAACCTATCACTTTAAATATTTTGACCAAATGCATCTCCTCCCTCCGCAAAGGCTACCATTCCATCCACACTGCCCGCACACTGGATGCCATGTTCATCCTGGCTTTTTTCGGTTTCCTCAGATGCTCTGAGCTCGCCATTACATCCAGTTTTAACCCAGCCATTCACCCCACCATCTCCGACCTAACCGTGCTAGACGGCGATACCATCTCTTACTTTATTAAACAAAGCAAGACAGACCAAATAAAGAAGGGCCATTTCATTTATATTTTTAACCTCCAAACTCCCCTCCAACCATTCCAAACCCTCCTAGCCTTCCTTTGCCACAGGAAATCCCAATCCTCCCTCCCCTCTGACCCCTCTTTACTGATGATGCCAACCGCCCTGCCACACGCTTCTGGTTCCAAAAGCACCTGAAGTCTGTCTTGCTTCTCTCTGGTACCCCAGCCGATAACTTCTCCAGCCATTCATTTCGCATAGGCGCAGCAACTACAGCCGCCCAAAAAAGGTCTCTCCCAACAGCAGATCCAAGCGCTCGGCCGCTGGTCATCTGAAGCTTTCAAGAGCTACATTCGAGCAGATCGCTCTTTTATCAGGGAAACACACCAAACCCTAATCGGCCAACCCGTTCTACCGCCAGCCCACCCCCGTCCACGCCATCTCTAGCCGCTTCAACCACCCCCTCTGCGTCCCTTTTCCTTGGGACATCCTGCCTTCGTTAAAACCCCAGCTTATTCCCCTACGCGCAGCAATGCGCGCCCCCGCTGGAGCCCCCCTTACGCACAACAGTGCTCGCCCCGCTTTTCCCGTCACGCTCAACATCGCATGGCTCCTGTTCAAGCCCCCGCTTATCCCCTATACGCGCAGCAATGCACGCCCCCGCTGGAGCCCCCCTTACGCACAGCAGTGCTCGCCCCGCTTTTCCCGTCACGCTCAACATCGCATGGCTCCTGTTCAAGCCCCCGCTTATCCCCCTATACGCGCAGCAATGCACGCCCCCGCTGGAGCCCCCCTTACACACAGCAGTGCTCGCCCCGCTTTTCCCATCACGCTCAACATCGCATGGCTCCTGTTCAAGCCCCCGCTTATCCCCTATACACGCAGCAATGCGCGCCCCCGCTGGAGCCCCCCTTACGCACAGCAGTGCTCGCCCCGCTTTTCCCGTCACGCTCAACATCGCATGGCTCCTGTTCAAGCCCCCGCTTATCCCCTATACACGCAGCAATGCGTGCCCCCGCTGGAGCCCCCCTTACGCACAGCAGTGCTCGCCCCGCTTTTCCCGTCACGCTCAACATCGCATGGCTCCTGTTCAAGCCCCCGCTTATTCCCCTTACAGAACAGCAACGCCCGCTCATGCTAAAGCCACCCCGCTCGCTCCCCCCATGCCGCAGCAACGCCTGCTCATTCTAGAACGCCCCGCTCATTCCCTTTACGCACTGCAATGCCCGCTCTCACCGCAGCCCCTGCTCGTTTCCCCACGCCGCTGCATTGCCCGCTCTCGCTAGAGCGCCCCGCTTATTCCCCCATGCCGCAGCAATGCCCGCTCTTGCTAGAGCGCCCCGCTTATTCCCCCATGCCACAGCAGTGCCCGCACGCACTGCAATGCCCGCTCTCGCCGCAGCCCCTGCTTACTTTCCACGCTGCAGCAATGCCCGCTCTGACTAGAGCGCCCCGCTTATTTCCCCATGCCGCAGCAATGCCCGCTCTGACTAGAGCGCCCCGCTTATTTCCCCATGCCGCAACAATGCCCGCTCTGACTAGAGCGCCCCGCTTATTCCCCCTTTCACGCAGCAATGCCCGCTCACACTAGAACGCCCTGCTTATTTCCCCATGCCGCAACAATGCCCGCTCTGTCTAGAGCGCCCCGCTTATTCCCCCTTTCACGCGGCAGCCCCCGCTCAGTCTCCTTTAGCGCAGCAAAGCCCACACATCCTAGAGCACCTAGCATGTTTCCCCTACGCCACAGCAGTACCCACCCCCAAGAAAACGCCATTCTTCATTCCCCCTAAATGCCACCCCACATAAGGTTCTCTTTGCTTTTCCTTCCCTAGCAGTGCCCGCAGCAGCTCCTCCCGCGCTTCCCCGCCGCTAATCGTCCAGCATCCCTCCAGCTCAAGTTAAGCTTTTTGGGGGGCCACCTGGCTGCTGTCCTGCAGTTATTTTGCACTTTGGGGGAGCGCTATTGGGTTCGGGCCAAAGGCCGAGCTCGGACCCCTCTCCCTGGGCAGGGGGAGTGCCCCGGGCTCGGGAATGACTACCGAGCTCGGAGCCCTCTCCCGGACAGCATGCCAAACACGCTTAACTTTTACGCTGTTTATTATATGCAAAAGCGAACTAGTGAAGTGATGTTTCATTAACAAATTTCAGGAGGAGCTCGCGCAGATAATTAACACGGCCAATTCATCATCAGCAATCACTCCCTATCCAATCACTCTCCCTATCCCATTACTACAGTCCCTTTAAATAACCAAGCAGTCCTACCTTCAGCTATCTCTGATTCCAGCATCCCTCCCACCCCCCCTGTTTATTTTCTCCTCACCTCCAGCCAGGGGGGGGAGCGCTATTGGGTTCGGGCCAAAGGCCGAGCTCGGACCCCTCTCCCTGGGCAGGGGGAGTGCCCCGGGCTCGGGAATGACTACCGAGCTCGGAGCCCTCTCCCGGACAGCATGCCAAACACGCTTAACTTTTACGCTGTTTATTATATGCAAAAGCGAACTAGTGAAATGGTGTGTTTGTGGTAAACACCCGCGGATCAGGAACGGACTGAAACGCGTCCTGTGTGAAAGCAAAACGAGTCCGTGCTGCCTCTGCACCGCATATGTAACGCACACGGACTGCATACGCACTGCATACGGAGTATGTGTGAAACAGGCGTAAGGCATGTAAACGTAAAAGAAAACCAAACTGGATGCAAGAACAACTCTTACTTCTTGCCCAATTTGTTCATGAAAACAAGGGAAAATTTGGAGTTGGGATAATCTCAAAAACTAAAAAAGATGTGTGGGAAAATATATGTGTGCAAATAAATGCAGCTTTCCCACTTTTGTCCAGAAGCAAAGATGACTGTGAAAAGCGTTGGTATTCTTTGCAAAGTCAGGCAAATTAAGGCTGAGATTGCAGAATTTAAGTGACAAACAACTGCTACAGCTAAACGGACATTACTTTCAAGTTGCAGATAATGTTTTCATGTAACCTTAATTGTTATGCTATTGCAGATTGAAATCCTTAGCCTCATTAAAATATTTATTGCATTCATAAGGAGCTGCCAAAGATTGTTAAAACCTTGATCTGTGGCGTTATTGGGTTGTTTCTATTTGTTGCAATACCTTCGCGATTAAGACCGCACCTTCTGAAAAGCTCATTATCATCCAATGCTTCTAAAATGCCTCTGTTCCGAGGCAGACAGCCGGCAATAGCCATTTTAGGATAGTTTTAGGACTTGATCTTAGTGACTTAGGAGTCCTCTAGACTATTCCTAACATTTCACATATTTAGGAGCTAGTTTTAGTGCTAAAACGCTTTGTGAAATACTCTTAGAGCAAAAATTAGGAGTCCTAAATTTAGGATTGTTTTAAGCATTTTTTTAAGATTTTCTCCTAAATCGCTAAGTTATGAGTTATGCTACTTTTATCCTTAAGATCTTTTAGTAACAGGGGCCCAGAATTTGGTGATGTGCGCGCGCAGGCAGCACAGGCTTGCGGTGCAGAAGAACGAGTCAAGTATAAATCAGCCTAAATCAGGCTTAAATCACAAGATCAAATCCTAACCTTCCTAATATTGCTGTTGCTGGCGATCTGCCTCGGAACTTAAACTTTTTAGAAACACTCTGCATATGCACACATATTCCCACACAACTTTTTTTTATTTGTCTTGGAGGTTATCCCAGCTCCAAATTTTCATTTGATTATAGCGTTGGGCAAGAAGTAACAGCTGTTCTTGCGTCAAGTTTGGTTTTGTTTTATGTTTGCGTATCTCGCTATCAGCCATGATTATTCTATCATGAATAGAAAAAAAACTTTTTCACGTTGGCACCGATAGCCTAGCGGTTAGTGCGTCAATATATGGCGTAACTCCGCTCAAAGACCCCTGAGTTTGATTCCCGTTTCGAAATGTTTTGCTGCTCCCTTCTCTTCACCCAATGATTTCGTGTCAGTTCTCCGCTATTCTGTGTCATAAAAAGCTCTTTTAAAAAGTCTGTTTATGTAAACGGAGGCCAGCTAGTAGGTGCTGTACAGGTAAACCTCACTCCCCGATCTCAAGAGACGCACTAGCGACAGATGCTAAAGGATGCAGCCTTTAGCCTCCTTGTTAGTGCGTCCGCCCCCCGTGCCGGAGACCCGGGTTCTAGACCTGCTCAGAGTGTGTGCGGTAGGACGTGGGTGTGAGGAGTTACATTTACATGCATATCAGCTAATTATTTATTATAAAAGACTGTCAATCATTTGAACTCTTGTTTAGTAAGTGACACTTGTCCTGTATTTTGAATTCTTTATTTGAATGTGGCGACATTTTTACTAACTTTTTAAAACTTTATTTGAATATGGCAATATTTACAACAATATTTCTATGAATAAATCTCTGACAGAGACTCCTCCCCTATCAGCCAATCACTGTATGCATGGTTAGTGAGCATGCTGACATCATCCATAGTAACTTTATTTGAATATGGCAATATTTACAACAATATTTCTATGAATAAATCTCTGACAGAGACTCCTCCCCTATCAGCCAATCACTGTATGCATGGTTAGTGAGCATGCTGACATCATCCATAGTAACGAGGTCAACCCTGCCCTTACTCTTAGCTTAAGACTTCTCTCTACCGCTTAGTAAAAGTTTGTCTCAGCAGCTTTGTTAATAGGTTTTAAGAGAAAACTCTTAGCTAAAAACTTTTACTGCTATTTAGGAGAACTCTTAGTGCTAAGATAAAATGTTTTGTGGATACGGGCCCAGACCTCAAAGGGGCTGTAGTCCCTATTATAATTGTAGGTTTTATTTTTTTATTATTATTCTGTAACCGTAAGTAGGAAAATTATGAAATTTGGCACATTTGTGATGGTCATGAATAGTGATATGACCAAATTTGGAGTCTCTAGGACCAACTCTATAGCGCCAACACCAGCTCAAAAATTCACTTTTTAAACGCTTCTAAATTTTTAAACCCTTTTTCTAGACCATTGTCCCTGCGACCACTTGATTACTCTCATCATGCTGATCACAATTAATAGCTTAAGGCTCCACCAAATAAACTAGTGGCCATTTTGAAAAGTACAGTATTTCGTTTTTTTCGCTACTCCTCCTTCAAAATTTGTTCATTTCTTACAAAACTTGGCTCTTTGGACTGAAACCAAAACGAAATGACTGAACAGAATTTTGATATTCATATTAGTTCAAACGTTATGGTGTCACTAACATAAAGCCTCTGAACCAATTTTGGGTCAAGATTGTTATCTTGGCCAAACTTTAATCAGTTGAAACAAAACGTGGTACACCCAATCAGCACCATGATCTGAAGAAAAACACCACCTACAGGTCACAAGATACCAAATATGTAAATTTTTGCTTAGAACTTTTGAACAGTTTGTCAGAAAATAATGCCTAATGCCTATACACATCATTTTGAAATTTGTTATAAATTGCAATATCTTTTAAATAATTTGACATATCTGCACAAAAATTGGTAGGCATCATCAACAGCAAATCCTGAAGGTACATGAGTTTGAACACAGTACCACCTAGTGTTTTAGACATAAGGATTTTTGCAAAAAAGCTTATAACTTATAAAAACATTGTCCAAATGTTATTTTTTTCTGTCAATACATTCCTTGTTTTATGTCAATTCGGATGATATCTCACTTTTCATTGTTTGCAATTTTGAAGTAAATGAAAAACAGTTTTTTTTGCTACTCCTACAAACTACTCTAAACTCAGTGTTCGAATTCAGCGAAGAACACAAATGACTGTGATTTAAAGGGGACATTGGATGCTAAATTAATTTTTACACGGTGTTTAAACTTAAATGTGTCTTGTCAGTGTGTACACAACCACCCTATAATAATAAAAATCCACCCAGTGCTTTTTTTTAATCCCTTTTATTTAATCTTCTATGGAAGACCAATGGTTAATTTTAATAAAACGCTTTATACCTGAGGTGAAAGCTATGGTTAGGATTATGTACCTGCACTTTAATAGTTGAGTCCTTCTCCCAATAAGGAAAGATGTTGGTAAAGGTGAGTGGTTCTGCACCAGCCAAGATCAGGTAGGCCTGAGGAGGCCGTCTGTAGTTCTTCTCTGTAAAACAAACAAAGTCATTTATACACCTTGAAAGGCAATTAAATATGCACAAATAGGTTTACACACACACAAAAAAAAAAATCTATATTCACCCATGTTATGTCCCATGTAAACCCATGCAACTTTATTTTCATGGAACATATAAGGATACATCAGCAACAGTTACCATTCACTTGCACTGCACTGCATCTTTTTTCCAGTTAATGAAAGTGAATAACAACTGAGGCTAAAGGCTGAATAAGGTGAGTAAACAAGACAATTTTCTATTTGAGGTGCACTATTTTATTAAGATGTGTGTATCCTATTAAGCAATGTGTACGGTCATCACACCGACCTATTTTGACCTTGTACATGTGCACAGATTATGTAACAATTGTGATGTCAAGACTGAGTAAAAAACTAATTTTAAACAAACTTTGAAACTATATACAGTGAGGGAAAAAAAATATTTGATCCCCTGCTGATTTTGTACGTTTGCCCAATGACAAAGAAATTATCAGCCTATAATTTTAATGGTAGGTTTATTTCAACAGTGAGAGACAGAATAACAACAAAAAAATCCAGAAAAATGCATTTGCATTTTAATGAGTGAAATAAGTATTTGATCCCCTATCAATCAGCAAGATTTCTGCCTCCCAGGTGTCTTTTATACAGGTCACAAGCTGAGATTAGGATCACTACCTTTAAGAAAGACACCTGTCCACAGAAGCAATCAATCAATCAGATTCCAAACTCTCCACCATGGCTAAGACCAATGAGCTGTCCAAGGATGTCAGGGACAAGATTGTAGACCTAGACCAATGAACATCTGAATGATTCAAAGAAGAACTGGGTGAAAGTGCTATGGTTAGATGAGACCAAAATCAAGCTCTTTGGCATGATGTTTGGAGGAAAAGGAATGCTGCCTATGACCCCAAGAAAATCATCCCCACCATCAAACATGGAGGTGGAAACATTATGCTTTGGGGGTGTTTTTCTACTAATGGGGACAGGACAACTGCACCGCATCAAAGGGGCGATGGACGGGGCCATGTACCACCAAATCTTGCCAGGGCATTGAAAATGGGACGTGGATGGGTATTCCAGCATGACAATGACCCAAAAACACATGGCCAAGGCAACAAAGGAGTGGCTCAAGAAAAAGAACATTAAAGTCCTGGAGTGGCCTAGCCAATCTCCAGACCTTAATCCCATAGAAAAAATTTGTGGAGAGAGCTGAAGGTTTGAGTTGCCAAATATCAGCTTTGAAACCTTAATGACTTGGAGAGAATCTGCAAAGAGGAGTGGGACACAATCCCTCCTGAGATATGTGCAAACCTGGTGGCCAACTACAAGAAACATCATCTGACTTATGTGATTGCCAACAAGGGCTTTGCTAAGTCATGTTTTGCAAAGAGGTCAAATACTTATTTCCCTCATTAAAATGAAAATCAACTTCTAACTTTTTAAAATGTGTTTTTCTGGATTTTTTGATGTTATTCTGTCTCAAACTGTTCAAATTAACCTAACATCAAAATTATAAACTGATTATTTCTTTGTTAGTGGGCAAACATACAAAATCAGCAGGGAATCATTTTTTTCCCTCACTGTATTTATATATACAGTGTGTGTGTGTGTGTGTGTGTGTGTGTGTGTGTGTGTGTGTGATGCGATCTAGGAAACGCAACACATGGTGAAAATGTAACATTTTTTAGGTTTTGATACTATATAAAAGTTGGGTTTAAGCCCTTTCCAAAACTTGGCTTGAACGTAAAAACAGCTATTTTAAGTTGGCTGATAGCTATGATTTTCAGGAATGGAATTTCGAGAAAAACAGGTTTAAAGTGAGACAGGTTTTACTTTCACTTCACAAAAGCTGTCTGTCAAGTCAGAAGCGCTATACTCATTACACATTACACAAAGTGAGCATCTACAGTACTTCAGACTGCGTTGTTGCACTCCGCCATATCATGATATATATAAAAAATAAATAAATAAAACCGTTGAGTGCCGTAGTTTACACAGGACTGGCAGGCAATGTGCATTGATACGCCTTTATTAAATATGTTATGTGGTTTATTTTGATTGGTTATGCTAAATGTTTTTGTGGTGTTAAGGGAAAGCACCTCTGCAGTGCGTTCTTAACATAAGTGAAAGACACAGTGACTTTTGACCTATTTTTCCAATTTCCTGAAAACATCCCAGCGTGACATCCGACGGGTTTTCCCAGATCGCATCACACACACACACACACACACACACACACACACACACACACACACACACACACACATACATACATACATATATATATATATATATATAGAGAGAGAGAGAGAGAGAGAGAGAGAGAGAGAGAGAGACAGAGAGAGAAAGAGAGAGAACACATAACTTATAAAGCACATATTAATGTACCCAAATACCTAAATATAACTACTATCTTACTTACTATCAATAAGCAGCAAATTAGGATTTTATTGAGGGAAAACTATATAGTGAATGTGTTCCTATTTTAAAGTGTTACCAAACCATCCTAGAGAGCAGCACCCCATTTCCTGATCTCTGCCCTGAATGAAGATCCTATCTCCTAACCTTGGCAGTACTGTAGTGTTGTTTCCATGGCACACTTCCTCTCATTGTCCCAGCGGATCTTAGCCGATCCAGTACATTCTGTATCTTCTGGCTGCTGTCCTTGCCACAGGTACACTTCCATCCTGTTATCCACCAAGAACAGGGCTACAAAGAATAAGAAAGATAGAGAAAGAATATTAATAATTGACACTGTACAATGGGCAACACATGATACAATATCAATGTCAATTCCCATTATAAGAATCATTGATTACAGTCACATGCAATAACATTATATACCAGGCTGAGGGGCTGAATACAAGTTCTCCTGCAGGAACGGCATGGCCATGACAGTTCCTATTGCTTGGGTGGGTCCAAACTGCTCCTCTGCTTGGAAAATTCCACCACTGGCACTCAGACGGAAAAGACGTGGTGTAAAATTATACTTCCCTGGATCTGCAAGCACACAGAGACAATTATATATTTGTAAATATTGCCGAATTAGAACAAATTCACAAGCTCATGGGCTCTGCTAGTGACCGGCCTACATTGGCAGCATGTTAAGGCAACATGGGCACAAAAAAACTGTTCTTAAAAGACAAGCAGCATGACTACACTGAAGACAATTTTGGAAAAAATAATCCAACATAATAAAGTCAGAGAAATGTCTATTAGAAATATAATTAATGCGATATCACAAGATTTTAATAAAACATAGTTAATTAAAGTGGACTAATTTACCAAATATTTTTTGTACTACTATATTTTGGACTCATATTTTGCTGTAATAACATGTAGCATAGCAACATGCTTATGTCAAACTCTGTAGAATGCAGTCAGGTTCCAAAAGTAAAGTTTCCATTTGTTTTCTCCCTAGGGGAACTGATTTTTAATGATAACTTAAAAAAACATTTAAGACAGACCTACTGTGAGCTATGAGGCTGTTAAACCACAATATTATACATTTTAAATAATCATGTTTAACAGTGGAATTCTTAGTGAAACAAATACATTATGGGATTGTAGTTCTTTCCCTCATTAAAGCAGTTAAGTACACAGGTCTTTTACCTTTGTCTTTTAGTCTGATTTTCAAATATGTTTTTGCTTGTAATTGCTTGTAATGTTGTAAATTCAACTTGTAGTTGGTTTGGTTCTTCTAGCTTACATGTCTTTAATTAGGAATTTTTTTTTTCAAAAACCCTGAGGGGAAAATATTTCCGTAATCAAGGCTACTGAAAAAAAGGAAGGAGGACCATTGCACTCCATTGAAATTTATAGTTATTTCAGCCTACCAAATAATATAAATTGTCTCTTGTGCGATTCCTGTAAAAAATGCCATTTGTAAGACGCACAATGTTGCTGCCTACATGGACGGGTTTAAAATCAGTCACTAAATTAAGCCATGACATCAAAAATATTATACATATGTATGTTATAATAACAATTTAACACCATCAAGAACAAAGAGATTGTTTAAACTGAAACATTTTTTTTTGTACCTTGCAGCATGCAGTCATAGGCTTTCCTGTCCTCCTTGCCAAGACCATCCCAGAATTCCTTGGGCTCAGTTCCTTCTTCTATCTCATGCACTTTCAAACTGCTGTTACTGTTCAAACCCAGCTCACAAGGACAACTGTAATATGCATATATACACAAATCACCACATGGTTATCACATTCTTGTACAGAAAGTGTGAGTCTATATAGATAAATCTGCTTACGTTTGAGTGAATCGCTCTACAGTCTTCGTCCCCACTTTCCGGGCACCTGGATGAGACTTACAGCCATGCCACAAGTATAGCTGTCCCTTCTGTACCCCCAGCAACAGCAAACTAGCACGAGAGCGCAGGCTGGCACAACAGCACTCTACTTCAACCAGCGAGCCTTCCAACTCTGTCTCTCCACGCACACAGAATAAACGCCAGTCTCCTGACAGAAAAAAAATCACACATGAAATGAAATCACACATACACGTGCAATTACTGTCAATCATAAAAGAGGTCTAGTAAATATCGCTCATTGTTATCTTTGTATATTACCTGTGTTTTTGGAGCTATCATCCCTGGAGCCCCGGTGGATGACTAGCCCTCCCTGGAAGAGTTGGAGGAAACAGGGTGGCTCTTTACCCTGTGTGACCAGCACTTGTGCCCCCCTGTGGTTACCCAGCTCTACTGTCATGAGGGCAGATGTGCCGCGCCCACTGACACTAGAGTGACGTCCCTGCCAAAAGAAGCATGCTGTGCGTTCCCTGCCTGGGCCAGCTGTACTCATTTCACCAGGTTTTTGCCTCTTACCCACTGTGAACACAAAAGGTAAAATATAACAACAATATCTGTTCACTCACAATTGTCTAAAAATGTATAGATGAATAGTGGATGTTTTTTGAGGTTATTACTTGGAGTTATGATAAATACAGCAATACGTTGGTGTACAAACTGCAGTGCTTTATCAATACATTTCTGTGTTGAGCTAACGCATATACCATGGCTGTTTGGGAGTTTAATGTAATGTTGATGGGTGTTCCGTTTCTGACATTCGAATTACGCAGTAGACCAATCACAACAATCTGGGTCATCGGACCAATCACAGCAGATTAGCATGAAGCAAAGAAAGAAATCATTCATTCAGGGAAAAATTGAAAGAAGTCTCTTATGTTCACAAAGGATCTATTTATTTGATCAAAAATACAGTAAAACAGCAATACGGTGAAATAATAAAATTAAAAAAAAAAAAAAAATGTATGTATGTATGTATGTATGTATGTATGTATGTTTATTTGCTACACTGCTAATAGATGTGTAACAAAGTGTAAAAGTAACATTACGGCTAAATCAGGTTTCAAGCCTCACTCACCGACATTAGTGACAGAGTATTTCCAGCGGATGACATAGGTGTCCCCCTCGTGCAGTTGACTCACGCTCTCTGGTGGTATCTCAAAGTCATCAAACTCACGTATGTGCCATGCGTCCACAGCTAAGGTGGCCAGCTTAGCCTGTCGCCCATCCTCAGAAAGGACCAATCCATGACCTCTCTGCACATCCACACCCTCCAGCACCATCTTCACAGCGCCTGGCGCTCCCGCTAGCATCTCTGTGACATCACAGGGCTTCAGCTCGGAGTCAAAGGTTGGAAGACTCTGATAGACTGGACTCTGGAGGAAAAGGAGAAAATGCAGGTTGTCAGTATCTTTTCAAAGGTTTTTTTTTGAGTGTCTCGATGTCTGTTACCTTCAGCTCCTCCACCACTGGTTCATCCTTGGGAGGTTTTCTCTCTGCCCAGTCTAAAAACTTCTCTTTGAACAAAGCAGTTTCATTGTGTTCTGACAGTCGACCAAACAGGGCCCAGCTTGGCCTGCCCTCTCCTTGTCTGTTCACAAACAGACACAAGTGAGAAAAAAAGGAGTAGGATTCTTATGAGATTTGGTTCCAGTAACAGTTCATAAATGTCTGCATTTCTGAATTGAATGTATTTAGAAAAAAAGACTGAACATGATGAAACAATACAAAGACAAACAGACAATACATCTTTGTTGCATGGTCCTTTCTGGTTGCACACAAAAATGCACATACAAAGAGACCATTGTAGTCATTTACCTTTGTGTTCTCCAACTTGAAATGAGAACTATTACAGTTTTTTACAGACGCTAGGACACATTTCTCAATACTTAGGTCACTTTTGCGAAACTCTTCACACAGTGAGCACAACAGAAGTCTATGTGGGCTAAACTGAAGATCAATTATCATTGTTTTGGCACAAAATGCATTCAATAACTACATCTCTCAAATTTCATGTATTCTTTTCTCACTCAGACACAATAGCTGCCAAAAATCTGTGTACGTACAGGACATTTTGCACGTGCTTACATACTGTTTTCAAAACTGTTAAACTCATGTTCAAAACAATAACATAATGCAAAACTGAATAAGACAGCAAAGTTCAACAGCAATATTTTATTGAAACATATTTCAAATCTAAAAATGTGAGTAGATTAGCATTACTATTGTATCTGTATCAGTGGATGGTGTGTATACAAATTCTTGTATTTTGGAATTACTTAGTGCAAAAAAATAAAAATAAATAAACGACATAAAATATTAACGAATTCTGCATCATGTCTGATTAATTCCAGTAACATATATTGCAGTTATAAACAATATATATTGCAATTATTAACAGAGATGTGTCCTTGTTTTACACAAGAAAACACTGTGTAATGCTACATGTTGTTAGTGTTTTTTAGGTCATTGTTTTGTGGGTGACAAAGTGGGTCCTGTGGGTGTCGCTGTTTCGCTGTTTCCCTGCTTCCTGTTTGCCTCGCTGCAGAGTGGTCTGTTTGTTTGTAACGTTAGCTCTCTGCAGCTTCGTTTTTCTACTGGATTTTCTACTGGATTCTCTATCTTATTGTTAATTCTGCCGTTTTAAACTGATAGATATAGCTTAATATAATTTCTGGTCTTATCCATCAAACTAATCTGACTAATTTGATTGTTCGCCTTACTCTATAATCACGAGTGCAGCACGTTAGCATTCCATAGCAGGTTAATTTGCCGCTCGCACTCCATTCACGCTTTTAACTCTTGTTTACTATTTTTAGCATTGCGCTGGCCGGTTAACTTGCCATCTGCGTTCCATTCACGTTTTTATTTATTTTTTCTCGTGTTTAATATCGTTAGTACTCTTTTAGCCGGTTTCGTTCCGTTTTTTCTCCCCCTGATCTGTTCTTCAGGAACTCTAACAACATTGGTAAGTTGAAATCATTCTACAATCACGGTGAGTAATGGCTTCTTCTCCTACAATTGTAGTCTGCACTGCTTGCCACATGTATAGCTTATCTATCTCTGTCAGCAGTGAGCCTTATACATGTGATAAATGCAGGAATATAGTCAGGCTGACAGAGAAGATTTCAGAACTAGAGTCACGCATCCAAACTTTAATGGAGGATAGTAAGAATGTGAGGGCCTTAGATACGGTTTTGGATGTGACTAGCTCAGAAAGCCCTGTACATTGTTCGGTTCCGGTAACAACGCCCATGCAGCAGGGCAATTGGGTGACTGTGAGGCGGCATAGTCGCGGGTCAAAACACCGCTCTTCCGTTCCGATCAGAACATCAAACAGGTTCTCCCCACTCAGTGAAGCACCCACTGAGAAACCTGATGAAAGTGCTCTAGTAATTGGCGATTCTATTGTACGGAACGTGAAAATAGAGACACCAGCCAACATAGTCCAATGTTTACCGGGAGCCAGAGCGCCTGACATCTTGGCAAATTTAAAAGTGCTGGCTAATGCTAAACGTAAATTCAGTAAGATTGTTATTCACGTCGGCGCTAATGATGTTCGACTTCGCCAGTCGGAGATCACTAAAAATAATGTTAAAGAGGTGTGTGATCTTGCAAGTACGATGTCAGACACTGTAATATGCTCTGGTCCCCTCCCGGCTTACCGTGGTGACGAGATTCACAGTAGACTGTGGTCACTCCATGGCTGGATGTCAAAGTGGTGCCCGCGAAATAACATAGGTTTCATAGACAATTGGACAAGCTTTTGGGGCAGACCTGACCTGTTGAAAAGAGATGGTCTTCATCCCTCCGGATGTGGAGCATCTCTTCTATCTAGAAATATGGCACATAGTCTTAGAGTTTGCACTTGACTAACTGGGGCCCAGGTCAGGAAGCAGACAGACTGGCTAAACCGACCGTCTGCTAGCCGCCTCACGTCACAGAAATCAGTTAATTCTCAGCACATAGAGACCCTTTCACCTAGATATCACTCTATAGAGACTGTGTCTGTTCCCCGAGCTAGAAAATACAAAAAACGCCTGAATCAAATCAAGACCAACAATTTAATTGATGTTCAACAAATAAAAAATATATATAATACAGAGAAACAATTGATAAAGCTTGGCTTATTGAATATCAGGTCCCTTTCTACGAAAGCACTTTTTGTAAATGATATGATCACTGATCATAACCTAGATGTGCTCTGTTTGACAGAAACCTGGCTAAAACCAGACGATTACATTATTTTAAACGAGTCCACCCCCCAAGATTACTGTTATAAACATGAACCGCGTCTAAAAGGTAAAGGAGGAGGTGTTTCTACTATTTATAGCAATATTCTCAATGTCTCTCAGAGAAAGGGCTTCAAATATAACTCGTTTGAAGTTATGGTGCTTCATATAGCATTATCCAGAGAAACAAGTACTAATGATAAATCCCCTGTGACGTTTGTGTTAGCTACTGTATACAGGCCACCAGGGCACCATACAGACTTTATTAAAGAATTTGCTGATTTTCTATCCGAATTAGTGCTGGCCGCAGATAAAGTCTTAATAGTGGGTGATTTTAACATCCATGTTGATAATGAAAAAGATGCATTAGGAACAGCATTTATAGATATTTTGAACTCGATTGGGGTTAGACAACACGTGTCAGGTCCTACTCATTGCCGAAATCATACTCTAGATTTAATACTGTCACATGGAATTGATGTTAATGGCGTTGAAATTCTGCAGCAAAGCGATGATATCTCAGATCATTATCTAGTCTCTTGTATAATCCAGATAGCTAAAACTGTTAATTCAATTCCTTGCTACAAATACGGTAGAACCATCACTTCTACTACAAAAGACAGCTTTGTAAGTAATCTTCCTGACTTATCTGAATTCCTCAGCATATCCAATAGCTCAGAAAAACTTGATGATGTAATAGAAACTATGGACTCTCTCTTTTCTAGCACTTTAGATACAGTTGCTCCAGTGCGCCTAAAAAAGATTAAGAAAAACAGTCTAACACCGTGGTATAACGATCATACCCGCGCCCTAAAGAGAAAAGCACGAAAAATGGAACGCAGCTGGAGGAAAACAAAACTAGAGGTTTTTCGTATTGCTTGGCGTGAATGTAATTTATCTTATAGGAAAGCATTAAAAACTGCCAGATCGGATTACTTTTCATCTCTCTTAGAAGAAAACAAACATAACCCTAGGTATTTGTTCAATACTGTGGTTAAATTAACTAAAAATATAGCAGCAACAGGTTTAGACATTTCCCAAAAGCACAGCAGTAATGACTTTATGACGTACTTTACCTCCAAGATAGACACTATTAGAGATAAAATTGTAACCATACAGCCGCCCGCTACAGTATCGCATCAGATAGTGCGTTGTAGATCTCCTGAGGAACAATTCCATTCATTCTCTATTATAGGAGAGGAGGAATTGTATAAACTTGTTAAATCATCTAAACCCACAACATGTATGTTAGACCCTATTCCATCTAAGCTACTAAAGGAGGTACTTCCAGAAGTCATAGATCCTCTTCTGAATATTATTAATTCGTCACTATCATTAGGATATGTCCCCAAAACCTTCAAAATAGCTGTTATTAAGCCACTCATTAAAAAACCACAACTTGACCCCTATGAATTAATTAACTACAGACCAATTTCGAATCTCCCTTTTCTGTCAAAGGTACTAGAAAAGGTAGTATCCTCACAATTATGCTCCTTCTTAGAGAAAAATGGTATCTGCGAGGATTTCCAGTCAGGTTTTAGGCCATATCATAGCACTGAGACTGCTCTAATTAGAGTTACAAACGACCTGCTCTTGTCAAGCGATCGTGGTTGCATCTCTCTATTAGTGCTACTGGATCTTAGTGCCGCATTTGATACTATTGACCACAACATTCTTTTAAATAGACTTGAAAATTATGTAGGCATTAGTGGTAGTGCACTGGCATGGTTCAAATCGTACTTATCTGACCGTCATCAGTTTGTGGCAATAAATGAAGAGGTATCATTTAGATCGCAAGTGCAGTATGGAGTACCTCAAGGCTCAGTACTAGGGCCATTACTTTTTACGCTTTACATGTTACCCTTGGGAGATATCATCAGGAAACATGGTGTTAGCTTTCATTGTTACGCTGATGATACTCAGCTCTATATTTCTTCGCAGCCCGGCAAAACATATCCATTCAAAAAACTAACAGAATGCATAGCTGATATTAAAAACTGGATGGCGAATAACTTCTTACTGTTAAATTCTGAAAAAACAGAGGTATTAATTATTGGACCTAAAACCTCCACAAGTAATGACCTAAAACACAGTCTAATACTAGATGGCTGCTCTGTAAATTCGTCGTCATCAGTTAGGAACCTAGGCGTCCTATTCGATAGCAATCTCTCCTTTGAAAGCCACATTTCTAGCATCTGCAAAACCGCATTTTTCCATCTTAAAAATATATCGAAATTACGACCTATGCTATCAATGTCAAATGCTGAAACATTAATTCATGCGTTCATGACCTCAAGGATAGATTATTGTAATGCTTTATTGGGTGGTTGTTCTGCACGCTTAATAAACAAACTCCAGCTGGTCCAAAATGCAGCAGCTAGAGTTCTTACTAGAACCAGAAAGTATGACCATATTAGCCCGGTTCTGTCAGCACTGCATTGGCTCCCTATTAAACATCGTATAGATTTTAAAATCTTGCTAATTACTTATAAAGCCCTCAATGGTTTAGCTCCTCAGTACTTGAACGAGCTCCTATCGTATTATAGTCCTTCACGTCCGCTGCGTTCTCAAAATTCTGGCAATCTGATAATACCTAGAATATCAAAATCAACTGCCGGCGGCAGATCATTTTCTTATCTAGCGCCTAAACTCTGGAACAATCTACCTAACACTGTTCGGGAGGCAGACACACTCTGTCAGTTTAAATCTAGATTAAAGACACATCTCTTTAACCTGGCTTACACATAAAATCATTAACACATTCCTATAATTCAAATCCGTTAAAGGATTGTTAGGCTGCATTAATTAGGTCAACCGGAACCGAAAACACCTCCCATAACACCTGATGCACTCGTTGCATCGTAAAAAGAATGGCATCTACGCTAATATTAGTCTGTTTCATTCTTATTCCGAGGTCACCGTAGCCTCCAGACCCAGCCTGTATCCAGATCAGATGGTCACTGCAGTCCCCCGGATCCAGTCCGTACCCAGCTTAGATCATGGATCACCACCTGGAGATGACTTCAATAGCCGTGGATGTCAACCAGATGAGCTCCAAGGCGGATCATCAATAAAGACCTCGCCAACCTTGACGGCCATCGGCGCTACACCACAGGATCCTGATGAGTTCTCTACAATCAGACATTGGTACAAACTGTTGTTTGGTCTGGCCAGAGGAGAACTGGTCCCCCGACTGAGCCTGGTTTCTCCCAAGGTTTTTTTCTCCATTTCTGTCACCTGTGGAGTTTTGGTTCCTTGCCGCTGTCGCCTCTGGCTTGCTTAGTTGGGGACACTTTCCAGCGATATCGTATACTATTTGAACTGAACTGACGATGATATCACTGAATTCATTGATGAACTGCCTTTAACTGAAAATTGATTGTTACAATAATGCGTTACTTACACACTATTGTGCTGTTTAAATACTGTGCAGTTGCTTTGACACAATCTGTATTGTAAAAGGCGCTATATAAATAAAGGTGACTTGACTTGACTTGTTTGTCGACTGTCAACCTTTGCTAGTGTTCTGGAAGAATGAGTTTATTTGAGACCTGAATAAAGTGTTTTGGTAGTTGTAGTGCATTTTGAATATGAAATGAACTGCTTTGCCAAGCTGAAAGTCGGTTAGGAGAATTGTGTGAAGAGTTTTGCAAAAGTGACCCTAAGTATTGAGAAATGTGTCCTAGCGTCTGTAAAAAAACTGTAATTACAGACTTTACGTTCACACTCCGTGTGTATTTGAAGAAACAGAAAAAAAAAAAGTGATTATTAAGTATGAGTGCAACAGGAACTGTCTGTCCAGCAAGTAAGGTGATTTCCAAAACAAAACACTTTAATTCTCCACTAATAAGCTATAAAAAAAATGTAACCACTTGGGGGCAGAATTGTGGTGGCATATACAGGTCCTTCTCAAAAAATTAGCATATTGTGATAAAGTTAATTATTTTCTGTAATGTACTGATAAACATTAGACTTTCATATATTTTAGATTAATTACACACAACTGAAGTAGTTCAAGCCTTTTATTGTTTTAATAATGATGATTTTGGCATACATCTCATGAAAACCCAAAATTCCTATCTCAAAAAATTAGCATATCATGAAAAGGTTCTCTAAACGAGCTATTAACCTAATCATCTGAATCAACTAATTAACTCTAAACACCTGCAAAAGATTCCTGAGGCTTTTAAAAACTCCCAGCCTGGTTCATTACTCAAAACCGCAATCATGGGTAAGACTGCCGACCTGACTGCTGTCCAGAAGGCCATCATTGACACCCTCAAGCAAGAGGGTAAGACACAGAAAGAAATTTCTGAACGAATAGGCTGTTCCCAGAGTGCTGTATCAAGGCACCTCAGTGGGAAGTCTGTGGGAAGGAAAAAGTGTGGCAGAAAACGCTGCACAACGAGAACCAGCAGTGGACTGAGTCTGGAGTAGAAACATCCAGAGCCACCCTGTACAGGCGTGTGCAGGAAATGGGCTACAGGTGCCGCATTCCCCAGGTCAAGCCACTTTTGAACCAGAAACAGCGGCAGAAGCGCCTGACCTGGGCTACAGAGAAGCAGCACTGGACTGTTGCTCAGTGGTCCAAAGTACTTTTTTCGGATGAAAGCGAATTTTGCATGTCATTCGGAAATCAAGGTGCCAGAGTCTGGAGGAAGACTGGGGAGAGGGAAATGCCAAAATGCCTGAAGTCCAGTGTCAAGTACCCACAGTCAGTGGTGGTCTGGGGTGCCATGTCAGCTGCTGGTGTTGGTCCACTGTGTTTTATCAAGGGCAGGGTCAATGCAGCTAGCTATCAGGAGATTTTGGAGCTCTTCATGCTTCCATCTGCTGAAAAGCTTTATGGGGATGAAGATTTCATTTTTCAGCACGACCTGGCACCTGCTCACAGTGCCAAAACCACTGGTAAATGGTTTACTGACCATGGTATTACTGTGCTCAATTGGCCTGCCAACTCTCCTGACCTGAACCCCATAGAGAATCTGTGGGATATTGTGAAGAGAAAGTTGAGAGACGCAAGACCCAACACTCTGGATGAGCTTAAGGCCGCTATCGAAGCATCCTGGGCCTCCATAACACCTCAGCAGTGCCACAGGCTGATTGCCTCCATGCCACGCCACATTGAAGCAGTCATTTCTGCAAAAGGATTCCCGACCAAGTATTGAGTGCATAACTGAACATAATTATTTGAAGGTTGACTTTTTTGTATTAAAAACACTTTTCTTTTATTGGTCGGATGAAATATGCTAATTTTTTGAGATAGGAATTTTGGGTTTTCATGAGCTGTATGCCAAAATCATCAATATTAAAACAATAAAAGGCTTGAACTACTTCAGTTGTGTGTAATGAATCTAAAATATATGAAAGTCTAATGTTTATCAGTACATTACAGAAAATAATTGTCACAGGGAGGGTCAGAGACGTGCGGATCCATTTGCAGCATTTATTGAGAATAGTAAACAGGCAGGAATAATCACCAGAAAACAGGAACAACGTAGGAAATCCAGGAAACAGTTCGATACACAGGCAATGGTCGCAATGGCAGGTAGCAGGAATCGTCAACGGGGTACACAGTCCAGAGTCATACACAGGGAAACCAACACAAGGGAAAACGCTCGGAATTACGACCATAGGGAACGGTAAGACTTCGCAGAGTGGCTGTGTGTGTGAGAAGCTTAAATGCAGTAGGTGTGATGAGGTGCAGCTGTGAGCGGTAATCAGTAAAGTGAGAGCAGGTGAATGCAGTGATTAGTGCAGTGGCTTGTGGGGAATGAAGTCCATGAAGTGTGGTGCAAGAGTTCATGATGACAGGATAGACCAGATACGTGACAATAATGAACTTTATCACAATATGCAAATTTTTTGAGAAGGACCTGTACAGTATCAGTCTGTTTTTGAGGAAGTTACACCTGTTCAGTCTTTTCTGAGAGCTTAATAAACTGCTCTCTCAAAGCTCAAGACATCACCTACAAAATCATAATCTGCTAAAATGGGTCCTACAAGATTATTTTTATCACTAGTAGTGGGGCTGCTTAAGTCCATTTTTGAGCCGAATCGTTCACTTCATGGTACAAGCACCAAATTTGGTACAAATGATGTCCAGGACATACCTTCTAATAAAAGTACGTTGCCCAGCTGAAAATCCAAGAGGGCCGCCAGTTTTCAAGATGGCCGCCTCGTCAAACGCCAAAAAAAGGTTTTCGAGGTAGAACTTGAATTAACAGAAGAATGTTAATGATCCAAGCATCAAAATGAATGTATTATGACTGGAATAACTCGATGGTGTCAATTGAATTCCAATATGGCCACCAATTTTCAAGATAATGGCTATTAAATGACTAAAAAGTAGCGTTTTCGCGTTTTTTCTTCAGTTTTCTGCAATGATCTTAAGTGAAAATCTGCAGAATTCTGAGGGATGTGTTTTTTGTGTGAATCATTTGTGAAAATGTGTCCAAACTTTTGACTGTCACTCACCACACACACACACACACACACACACACGCACACACATACAGCAACACAAGCGTTCTTTACTGAAATAAAAGTACTAATTTAGCAATATAAATGATAATTCATTAAAATTCTGTGGTCAACATTTATTGGTTAGTAATTTTTTATAAGAGAGATGTCAAAGCACAACCAGGGCACACTGGTGACATCACTGCTGTGAGACTCAGCATGGGGTTCAGTGTCAGCTTGTAGTGTACTAACCGTAGGTGTAGTTTACTAACTGTTGTAGTGGTGTACTCACTGTAGTTGTAGTATACTTTAGTGTCCCAAATGCTATCTAATAAGCCCCTGTATAGACTCAACTAGAAGTTTAGTTAGTTGTAGTATTGTAGTTAGATAGCCGCACCTGAATTGACAGGATGTGCCAGCGCGGGATAGCCGAGCCAAGGGTAACGGGGCTTTAGTTACCTGGATGGTGTACAGATCGCACGGGATTTATGGCACTGGATGAACGATCGGGCTAGGTGTAGGGCACCAGATACTTGAACCTAGTTGCATCCCATATTCCAATGTGCTATGATATTTTGTATGTTTGGGTGGTAAAAGGATAATCCCTCGACCTTCAACTGTATAAGATGTCTGCCGATAATCCATTGAGTTGTGCTACTAAAACTGACTGGAGCAAGTGTTGCCTCTGTCAGACAGATACAAAAGCAGCGTTGAAGTCTCCCCCTACCCGTTATGAGTGTAGTTCTGACGGCTATTCCATGATAGCCAAAAACATACCTCTATTTCAGGCAATCAACCTGTTGCCCATCAGGTTAGACACATCCAGATTGGATGATGGAGGTGGCATTGAGGATACATTGAGGCGAAACGGTGCAATGTATCACCAAAATTGTCGCAAAATGTTTAGCAACTACAAACTCAAGCGTGCCACTAAAAGAGCAGCTGAAACTCAAAATGATCCTGGTGAAGGACATCAAAAAATTCGAAGGGCTAGCACTGAAGTACAGCAGTGTTTCTTATGCGAAAAGATGGAACCAACATCAGAGATGCGACAAGCCATGACCATGCAGCTGAATGAGAGGCTCAATGAATGTGCTCGTAACCTTAATGACGGAAAGCTTCTGGCATTATTGAGTGGCGGAGATGTGGTGGCCCTAGAACTTAAATACCACTGGTCTTGCTTAACGGACCTGTATCACAGAGAGAGGGCACACATTAAAGCGGAAAAACAAGAAAAAATCCAGTCGTCTCAAGAAAAGGAAGCCTTTCATTTGGTGTTCTCTGAACTTCTGACCTATGTCATTGAGGCAAAAAAAACAAACAGTGATGGGCCTTCTGTGTTCCGACTTGCTGAATTGGTTAATCTTTACAGGGAGAGACTTAAGCAGTTTGGGACAGACCTACCTGATGTGAATGCGACCCGACTGAAAGAAAGGCTTTTGGCAGAGATACCTGGACTTGTAGCCTACAAGAAAGGGCGAGATATACTTCTGGCATTTGAAAAAGATGTTGGTCCAGTCTTGTCAGAAGCGTCATCCGATGCTGATGCCATTATTCTCGCCAAAGCTGCCCAGATATTGCGCAGGCACATGGTGAATCACAAGTCTAAGTTTGAGGGCAATCTCTATGAGAGTTCAGTGCACGATTCCTTTCCTCCAGCTCTACTTCAGTTTGTCTGTATGATTGAACATGGGGCAGATATAAAATCTCAGCTGAAATTTGGAGCGACTACAAATGATCTGGCAATGGCTCAGCTCCTTCAATACAACTGCTTTGCCAAGTGCAAAGAAGGTGCTGCCACACAAAGGCATTCCAGAGACAGGGAAACCCCATTTCCGGTCTATATAGGGATGTCTATTTATGCTAAGACCAGAAAGAGACACCTTGTGGAAATGCTGCATGACCATGGTCTTAGTATTCCATATAATCGAGTACTTGACATATCAGCTCAGTTGGGAGATGCAGTTGTAAACAGATACATTGAAGAAGGTCTGGTTTGTCCCCCCAAACTAAGAAAAGGCCTCTTCTGCACAAGTGCAATGGATAACATCGATCACAATCCTTCATCTACAACTGCGACTTCATCATTTCATGGAACCAGCATCTCCATCTTCCAACATACATCATCAGAAAATCAAGGCGAAGTTCGAGAACCAATTCTTATTAAGAACAGCAGTGTAAAGAAAGTCCCGGAACTTCCTGATTCCTATACAAATGTCCACCCTGCTTTCTTCACAAAAAAGAAGCCATCTCCTCCAAAGGGCAATGTCACATATGCATCTCTGCCAACTCTCCTCCTGACAAATGAATATGAATGGCTGCAGAAGGTTAGCCTAACACAAGATGTAGATGATGAGGTTAACATCACTTGGTCAGCTCACCATGCAGAGAAGAAGCGAGGTCTTGCATTTGATGTGAGCATTACCTCACTCTTCCCCCTTCTTCGCGATGAGGCCCATTCTATTGCCACAGTGAGGCATACCATGAACAAAGTCAGGGATGCTATTGCACACCTCAACCCTGGTCAGGTCCCTTTGATAACTGCAGACCAGCCTATTTATTCTATTGCCAAACAAGTCCAGTGGCACTGGCCTGACCTGTATGGTGAGGACAAATTTGTTGTAATGTTTGGCGGTCTCCACATAGAGATGGCTGCATTCAGATCACTTGGGACCCTGCTTCAGAGTAGTGGGTGGACAGGTGCTCTTGTGGAGGCTGTGGTGGCCTCTTCAGGAACAGCTGACTCCTTTCTTTCTGCCTCAAGTATCACAAGAACACGCCACATGCACCAAGTTACAGCATGCTGTCTGTACATGCTCCGAAAGGAAGCATATGAGTACCATTGTGCAGAACAGAATGATGGAGCGCTGAATTTCAATGACTGGTGTGAGAAGTGCAGGAAGGAGAGTCCTCAGTTTCAATTCTGGGAGCTTGTGTTGTCAATGGAATTGGTGATTTTCTCGCTGGTCAGGTCTTTCAGAGAGGCTAACTTCAACTTGTATTGTCAAGCACTGTCTGCTCTAATCCCCTTCTTCTTTGCAAACAACAATGTGAACTATGCTCGATGGCTCCCCATTCACCTCAGAGACATGGTTTCTTTGGAGCAAACTCACCCTCAGATTTTCAATGAATTTCAGCTGGGAAAGTTTGTGGTCCACAAGACTCACAGGGAGTTCTCAGGCATAGCCATTGACCAAGCTCACGAGCAGGCTAATGCAGTTGTTAAAGGTGATGGTGGTGCCATTGGAGTTACTGAGGATCCATCTGCACTGAGGCGTCTGATGGTGTCTGGACCAGAAGTTAGCCAGTTAGTCAACCAGTATGAGTTAGCATCTGAGGTCAATGAAGCAACTGAAGATATCAGGCATCATGAGCAGACTCGTCAGTCTCAGAAGTCCTTCACTGACAAGGTCCAGAGGTTGTTTGCTGTGATGAAGGATCTGGGTAATCCTTTTCAGGAAGAGTCCAAAGATCTGCTCACATTGGACACAAAAAACATTGCACATCCCAGTGCTGCTGAGCTTGTAAGAACTCACTTGGAGAAAGGTCAAGTTGCCTTCAGAGACTTTTTCAATGGTCTGGGTGATGAGACTTCCTTCTATAGGCCGATTAAAAAGAACAAAGTTGACTTCTTTCGCCAAGAAGCAGCTTCAGCTTGCAGTGACATGAAGAAGCAGGTACTCAAAGATGACTTTCGCCTGTTCTCACAGCTCTTTATATCCTGCCAATCACGAGAGTGTGACCTGCTTGAGTTCTTTAAGCATGAGAATCAGTCTTTCCGTGCAGCACTGAGCGACACAGGGAAACTCTACTACGGCCAGAAGTCTCAGCTTGCAAACATTTTGGAAGCTACCATTTCTCCTCCTGACAAACAACCAGAATGTGGTGCTATTATCATTGATGGTTCCTCTCTTGTGTATTCATTGTCTCCAAAGACATCAAAGACCTTTGAGGAATATGCTGTCCAAGATGTAGTTCCAAAGATCCAGGCATACTCATCAAAGTATGAGCGAACAGACATAATTTTTGATGTCTACTGGACTTCAAGCCTGAAGGCTGAAACAAGGTAAAACAGAGGTAAGGGAGGTCGACGTAGAGTGACCGACAAAACCAAACTACCTCCCAACTGGAAAAGCTTCTTGCGAGACAATGAAAACAAGACTGAACTCTTTGGGTTCCTAGCAGAGAAGATAGTGACCTTGTGTCCTGACAATGTCGTAGTTGTGACCAAAGGAGAGCAGGCTCTTTCAAACAAACCCATCAGCCTTGAAGGTTTAAGTCCTTGCAACCACGAAGAAGCTGACTCCAGAATCTTCACACATGCTCTTCATGCAGCCAAGCAACAGATAAAGTCTGTGTTGATTAAGGCATGCGACACAGATATTCTTGTGGTTGCAGTCAATGTTTTTGCGACTCTTCAGGATGCAGGCTTGGAAAAGATCTGGATAGAATTTGGCCAGGGTCAGTCCATTAGGTGGTTGCCAATTCATGATATGGTGGTGAATCTTGGCCCAGAGAAATCCAGTGGCATGCTGTTCTTCCATGCCTTCACTGGCTGCGATGTTGTGTCAGCTTTCCGTGGTAAAAGCAAGAAAAGTGCATGGCAAGCATGGGAGGTTTGCCCTGAAGTTAGTCCTGTCTTCAAAAAGCTCAGCCAATACCCACCTATCATAGAAGATGCAGACCTCAACATCCTTGAGAAGTTTGTCATCACCATGTATGACAAGCAAAGTACTACATGCAAGGTTGATGAGGCAAGACTGGACTTGTTTGCTCGGAAGCAAAGGTCTTATGATGCCATTCCACCAACAAGCGCATCCCTCGTTCAGCATGTGAAACGGTCTGCTTTCCAAGCTGCCTGCATATGGGGCCAAGCAACAGTGTGCAAAATGCAAACTGAAAGTCCTGCCAACTGGGGCTGGCAAAAAGATGGTCAGATCTGGCAAGTTCTCTGGACAACCCTTCCACCCATTGCTCAGACTTGTGAGCAGTTGACAAAATGTGGCTGCAAGACTGAATGCCAAGGACGATGCAAATGCTATCGCTTTGGCCTGAAGTGCACACAGTTGTGTGCCTGTGCATGTGAGGGCTAAGAAAATAGAACAACCAAGTTTAAGTTGAATGTTTGAGTTGGATATTTGTATTATTATTTTTTAAGTTATGTTGATTCAAGTTCTGGATCGTAAAACATGCAGCCTATGCTTTGACACCTTTTCTGTGTTTTTATACCGTTATCTAAAAATTAAAAAAAAAAATAAATAAATAGCCTATACAAAAAAAAAAATGGGGGAGACAAAGACAGCCTCTACGTGGCCTCCCCTACAAGTAGCTTACAGGTCCAAAAGCTTTAAGTGAAACTAATGTCTTTGTTTGTGAGTGTTTTTTTCATTTAAATCGCATTGTATCATCATAATATTCAATAATTTTGATTTTCTAAATGCAGAGTTGTATTTCTCATGTGCAAAAACACATATTTCAATGTATAAACCATCAGAATAGGACTATTCAATCAAAATATAGTTCAAACGCTGTTTCAAACCACTTCGAATGGCGGCCATCTTGAAAAATGGTGGCCACTTTGTTTGTTCAAGTGGGCAACGTACTTTTATGAGATAGTAGGTCCAAAAGCACTTGTGTACCAAATTTGGCGCTTGTACCACAAAGTGAACGATTTTTCATTAATGTGCTCCACTATAGAAGAGAACATGAGTTATGACCATGAATAGTTAGTGGAGTGGTCACTCACTTAGGGGTGTCTTTATTAGCTGAGGATGGGTCAAGAGGGTTGACTCTGCAAGTGCTGTAGTCATACGCTCCACTCCAGATCTGTTTGCCCAGCTGCACTGCCACCTTCCTTTCACTCAAAGGAACATCCTTTCCTGTCCAGACGTACACCTCGCTACCGAAGTCAAACACCAATGCCTGCCACATATACTCGGAGTTAAGTTCAGTATAATGGGATCAGGCACAGTTTAGCAAGACACACAAACATGCATAGAACAAAAGGTTAGAAATGTCTCACCTCCTTAGATTTAAGCAGAGAGACACTAGGGATGGATGCGCAGGCCTCCTCATAAGGAACCAGCTTATCGTCCACCAGTCTGTAGACACAGTTTGTCTCCACTACAGCACTCTCATAGAGTTCATCTTCATCCGGCTCCCCTGCACCTGGTAAAACACACAAACAGAAACATTAAAAAAAATAGACAAATATCTACACAAAGGAAGGAGGACACTGGAGCAGATTAAACTGAACTTGATTATGAGACTACAGTCTCCATGTAGTCTCATAATCAACAGTCTCTGCTAGATTCAAGGAAAGGAAAGGAGGTGAAGTGAGGCCAAGTATGGTGACCCATACTAGGAATTTGTGCTCTGCGTTTAACCCATCCAAGTGCACACACACAGTAGTGAACACACACACACACCGTGAACACACACCATTGCTGCGGCGCCCGGGGAGCTGTTGGGGGTACGGTGCCTTGCTCAAGGGACTCACCTCAGTCGTGGTATTGAGGGTGAAGAGAGTGCTGGTTATTCACTCCCCCCACCTACAATCCCTGCCGGACCTTGAGACTCGAACCTGCAACCTTTGGGTTACAAGTCCGACTCTCTAACCAGTAGGCCACGGCTGCCCCTAATGGTCTGCTTATACACAATTACTATTAAATGAGTCTGTGTACGGTGAGTGAAATATTGTCATTTAAACATTGGTGCTCCTTCTGCAGGGCCTTGCAGTTTATGTGCCTGCCTTGTACCTCTATAATCAGTCTTTCCTCCCAGCAGACTCCAGAACTCCTTGGCTGAACGGTTGTCTGTGTTGATTCCCTCCTCCAGAAAAGTGATCTGGGGAGCTTTGCAGCCCAGATCTCTTTTTGTCTGGACAAACTGAGCCATTTCTGAGCCCTGACAAACACACATACAGAATAACGCAGAATGTAAGCAAATTTTTTTACAGTTTTTTTTTTTTTTTTTAAGTAATACAGTGTTGTTAAAGTTATTAATTGATATACCAAGGTAAAGTGTGAGCAGTGTGAAATGTAAAAGAAGGTAGACCAGGATTTTGTTTAGAATTACCCAGAATTAACTACATAAAGTGTAAAAAGTCCTTTAATAAATAAACTGAAGTACTAAAATTACTGAAACTAAAACTGAAATAAAAATAAAGCTAAATAAAATGTATATAAAAAGAGACATAAAAAGACAAAATTACATACAATTATTTAAACAGGCCTGATAGTGGAAAAAATTCCTGAGCCTGAACTTTTTTTCCTTGCCCCCGAGGTGAGTGGGGTGGGGGTACTATGTATGCGACGCACTTTTAACACATAACATGTTGGCCCCTGGGCCCAAATATATAAACAGCCTATGTATAACCCTGATCATCATTATTGTCAAGTGGCTCTTTTTAGATATTTTCATATTTGCATTATGCCCCCAGTATTATTCAAGAAAACACAGCATATTCTTCTCAATATGTTCAGTGCCTAGATTGACATTATTAGCCCATCTTAGTACAATCACTGGAAGTAAATGCTACAGATGCTACAGCCATACCAAGACAGGTCAGTAAGCAATAATAGTACTCCAAAGTACACAGGAATTGATTAACTAAAGAACATAAAAAGGACACACATTAATTTTTTCAAATTTAATTGCAAAATATGCACCATTCAACTGAAAAACCATAATAAATAAATGTACTGTAAAAGACAGTATGGGATTAACAAAAAACATTTCTCCTTCCCTTTATTTCTTCCTTTCTGAACGTAGTTTTTGGTCCAAAACATGCAAATGGTGCAAAATATGCGAGATGCCGTGTGTAAGAAGATAGCTTGCATGCTGCCTGGAGACAGACAGATGCGCCAGGGCGGGTCTATCCTCCGCTTATTTCTTACATAAAGTAACGAGTGGGTGGGCGATAGTAAATGACAGGTCAACAAGGTTCGCAAAATTTCTAAATCTCTGGTAGCCCTTCAGGCAGGTACTCTTCAGATTTTGGTAGCCCAAAAATCATTTTAAAAAGCTCAAATAATTTTTTTTTTTTTTATTTAGAAAATTAGATAGGAGTCTAAATGTCAATCAAAAATATTTTCAATACATAAATATCAACAAATATCAAGGAATGAATTTTATTTCACTATTTACAGTGTATCTGCAGAATTTTTAAATATCAATGTAAGGCAATTTATGAACCTCTTTAAGAGCTGCACAAGTAAAATGAACAGTATGAGTGGGGTTGGACGATATACAGTATTAAGCCATAAAATTAAATGATTTACAGTTCAGATACAGGTTTTTCACAAGAAAAATCTTATACATTGGCATTTCAGCCTTTATCCCATTAAAATGAATAAATCAAGTATATAATGCATTACATTTATTTAAAACAAAAGGTCCTAATTGTTTAGATTTTTAGAAAGCACATTAACTTATTTCACATTTACAACACTAGAATTCCCTTTTTTTTTCCTGCATAAAAAACATTGGTCGAGATTTGCAATAATCTGACCAAAAACAGCTGAAAATTTGGACGTGCATATTAATTCTGTCACGAGGGGGCGCTTTAGGAGCGCTGAAATATTACGGTTTCCCTAGGAACGGCTGAAAGCAAAGCAGCATTAACGCTGTTTTATCAGGCATGAAATGAAAATGCCAACGACATGTTTCTGAGGACAGTCGGTTCCCTTCAGATGCATTCATATAAAGACAACAGTGCCGCGTTTTGACTTTGAAACGTGCAGTGAGCATATTTATTCAATGACATCATTGCCTCTTAAAGTATAATCCAGCTCTATCGCGATTCTCGTCTTTCCGTCGTTGTGCCGAATTCTGACCCCCGCCAGATTACTACCCCCCCTAGTATTGGTAGGTTTAGGGTTAGGCGTGGGGGAGGGGTTAGGATTAGGGGTGGGGTTAGGATTAGGCAATCAGGTAGCGCTTTCAACGACAGGGGGTGATAATTTGGCAGGGGTCGAAAAAAGGAACAACACGTCCCCAACTGTAAGACATCTTAAAATAATTAATCCTCTTCTTTTACTATTTAAAATATTTACAACTTTTTATGGCCTTAAATTTGATACAACTAAACTGAGGAGTTTTAAGGACCTGCAGGAGCCCTCTACTTCAGGATAGCCCGTCGGGCAGCCGGTCAAACATGTTGGTAGCCCGACTGGAAAACACAATAGGTGCGTTCGACTTCATGCAGCGCCGACAGAAATCGGCTGCCGCCTTTCAAAACAATGCATTCTGGTAAGATCATTTGTCCGACTTTGATCGGCGCTGCAGCCGCCTTTCGATCACGTGTTCCATCAAAGTACCGTGAGAGCAAAACGAGAGCAGTCGCAGAGGTCAGGCGCTGCAGCTGCTTAAAATCGGCTGTGAAAGCCTTGATGACGACACACTTTATTCTCATTGGTCAGATTATGTGACGACAAGAACGACGTGTGCTGCGTGTTTTTTCTTAAAAAAGTTCCTGTATGGAATCAATCTTTATATCGCATATCTAATATTCAAACAAAACATTAATGATGAAAATGAAGATTAGGCGATATGGTATATATTCTTATTGTATAAGTGTAAAGTTTGGAAGAAAAAAAAAGGTAAACCAGAGGCCGTTTTTTTTAAAATGGATGCTGTGAGAGGCTTCACTACACTGAATAAACTGCTTGTATTTGAAAAATGTCCTATAGCTAACTACAAAACCAAGATGCAAATAATAAACGTCATATTGCATTACAGTAAAGTAACTCACATACTTGATATGATTAACAAAAAAAAGCAAAACGATTGTATAGAATAAACGATAGGGTAACTTTTTTTTATTTATCTTATGTAGTTTCATTTCTTCTTTTTCTTTATTCCTTTTTTGTGTATGTTTGGAATACAGTTTCATCCTCTATAAGTGTCCGACTTGACTGCCGTCTCTTTACTCCTCCCCCGACTGCAAGCGGCTGCTCTCGCCAGCCGGCGGCAGGCTAGTGTAGTGCATCTCGAACGCACCTAATAGCTCCGGGACGTCGGGCTAGCGATTTTGCGAGCCCTGTATATGCCTTTATCGATATCTTTAATGTCTTCCCATGGCTTCATAAACATAGCCATGACTTACGGTTTGAGTTGCCAGTATGAGACAATTGTATGGGAGCTAAAAACACCTTCGCGCAAGGAGCATTGCCTTAACCTGTATCAATCTATTTGACAAAGACACAAGGCCCGCCCTTTCCCTACTTCTGATTGGCTCATCGGCTAGTATGTATATTGTTTGAGTCGTTGAGCTTTAAAGCTGCTCTCTGACCTGCGTATCTCAGATTTAGAGAAATGACAGATCAATATCCGCGAACTTGATTTTTTTTTCCGCAGCCACAGTACGCCGGAAATCCGAGGAGCGTCTTGCTGCAGCCTGCGGTGGACAGCCAACCCCGCCCACATCCATGTGTGACGTCAGACACCACGCCCACGTCAATGCGTCATCGTGTGACTCCCCTCCCAATCGGTAGCCTTAAAGCGGTGCATTTCAAAATAATTCACGAAATTTATCCATGTAAAGTAGCTCTTTCTAAATTCATGGACATTGATAATACCTGCAGTTTCTGTAACACACATGAGGAAGACTTGTGTCATTTGTTTTATAATTGTGAATTGTCTCTTAGTTTTTGGTCTGATGTTAGCACCTTTCTATTTCTGCAAAGAAATGTTAATTATATGCTTTCTTTAAAAGATGTTATCTGTACTTATTCTCATAAAAGTAAAATGATTGAGTACGTTGTTAACTTTTACATTTTGCAAGGCAAATATTATATTCATAAACAGAAATTTGCTAAATGCATACCAAAATGTAATTTATTTTTATCAGAAATAGAAGTTTTTAAAAAGTCTTTAAAACAAATGAATACATTTGTTGTTACATTTCACGGAGAACTTTTTTTCTGGTTATGCTCCCACAATATAATTTTTGTATATGTAAGGGAAAAGGAAGAAAATTTGAACTATTGTTTAGTTGTTTCTAGGTTTTAATTGAGTTTTTGTTTATTTATTTACTTTTTATTTATAAGTTTATTTATTTTTTCCCCCTCTTATTACATATTGTATTACTGTATACAGATTAAGCTTGTATTTTGTGTATCTGGATTTCTATTTCAATATTTTTGTAATGTCCAATTATTCTTTAATGAAATAATAAAAAAAGAATCCCGATGTTGTACGCATGTGCAAGAATGGCGGAAGTATGTTGTATCGGGGATGTAAACAAAACAGTTTGTATTAAATAATACAAATTAAACCTAGGTCACCTTTCATATGGAACTAATTACATTCGAACAGCCGGTAAAACGCTTGCTTTGGTTGATTAAAGTTAGGAAAATGGTAATTGGTAATAAAACATTTAAACCTTACCCTATTTGTTTGTGTAATGACATAAATTCACGTTTATTATAATCGATTTTGACATAGCTTAGACAAGATCAGATTTAGATGGACAATTAAGTTTTGTTATTGTAAAAGTAACACTTAGCATATTTTCATTTTCATCTAATTCTCTAAAGATATGTCCACAAATGTGAACATTGCTAATCATATTATCACTATTTTAATATGTGTTAATACTATTTAATATGTTGGATGCGTGACGTGTTTGAACATGGGCGTGGCGTCTGGCGTCACACTTGGATGTGGGCGGGGTTGGATGTCCACCGCAGGCTGCAGCGAGCCCTACTTGGGAAATCCGGCGTGGTGCCGGAACGCTATCACCCCTGTTTAAATAAACTAATAGAAGAGAAGAGGAAATACTAAAATAAAGAAGTAGTAACAACTGGTAGTACTGTCACAAATCAAGCCTTTGTGGCTCCCTCTGATCACCACCAGAGGGTACCATCACCAAAGCACTAATCATTTCAGACTCCATTTCCCATAACCCTGTGCCTGGGATTGATTACCTGCACAATTGACCCATATCATCCAGACTATTTAATCAGCTCTCAGACTCTCACTCTTTGCTATTTTTTTTTCCTTTTCATTTTTTTTCCCCCTCTTGCTGTGGCTAACATTTCTAAACAATTTTCCCTGTGTACGATCTTGAACTATTTCACATTGGTTGATTCTCTGTATCTACCTTTGTGACTCTGCCTGTTTGGATTATTCTATACCTGCCCTGTTTACTGCCTCTTCATTGATTACGCTATTGTCTTGCCTTGGATAACCCTGACGCTGTTGATTGAACATTGCCAGTTGTACTCTGAGTATTTATTATTTCAGCTTCACATGGATCCCAACTCAGTTGACTCCTTGTTACAAGTACCTTGGCTTTTTCGATTACATTGGAAAATTCTCCACTCCAGAAGAAGCAGTGTTTGGGAGTGATGAGCAGATAGCAGTCACCACTGTTCAGAGAGCGTGCTGTGGGTTCAACCAGACGCACCTGAACATGCCTGCGCCCTGCATGAATGAATAGACAAGTGTTAAAAGCAGAATATGAGTACACCCCTCATATTTCAGCAACCAGTTCAGTCTGTCTTCTTAAGGGACAATACTATAGAAATTAAACTTGTATATATTTTAGAGTAGTCAATGTGCAGCTTGTATAGCAGTACAGATTTACAGTCCTCTGAAAATAACTCGACATACAACATGCAAGGGTCGATCAACGAAGTTGAGCACTCGCTCTGTGCGTCAGGTGCAGAACCTGACTTCAAAAAACAGATGTACAAAGCTTTAAAGGTTGCAGAAGTAGAAGGTCAGCTTGTCAGTGCTCAGACCATACGCTGCACACTGCAACAAGTCGGTTTGCATAGGTGTTGTCCCAGAAGGAAGCCTCATCTGAAGCTAGCTCACAATTTTGCTGAAAACAACCCGTCCAATTACTGGAACCATGTCCTGTGGTCTGATGAAACTATAATATAAACCTTGTTTGGCTCAGATGGTGTCCAACATGTTTGGCGATGCCCTGGTGAGGAGTATCAAGAAAATAGTGTCTTGTCTACAGTCAAGCATGGTGGTGGTAGCTGCATGGTCACGGTTTGGGGCTGCATGAGTGCTGCTGGTACTAGGGAGCTGCAGTTCATTGAGGGAAACATGGATTACGTTATGTACTGTACATTCTAAAGCAGAACATGATCCCTTCCCTCTAAAAACTAGGCCGAATGGCAGTATTCCAACATGATAATGATCCCAAACACACCACCAAGATGACAACTGCCTTGCTGAGAAAGCTGAAGGTGATGGGGTGACCAAGTATGTCTCCAGACCTGAACCCTATAAAGCACCTGTGGGGCATCCTTAAGCGTAAGGTGGAGAAGCATGTGTCCATCCAGCAGCTCCGTGATGTCATTATAGGAGAGTGGAAGAGGATCCCAGCAACAACCTGTGCAGCTCTTGTCAATTCAATGCCCAGGATGATTAAGGCAGTGCTAGTTAACAATGGTCCTAACACAATATATTGACACTTCAAACAAGTTAACTTAGGGTGTACTCACATTTGTTGCCAGCTATTTTGACAATAATGGCTGTATGTTATTTTTAGAGGAAATAAAATATGAAAATATATCCAAGTTTCATTTCTATAATATTGTCCCTTGAGAAGATATACTAAAATGGTTGCTGAAATGTGAGGGGTGTACTCACTTTTGTGACATATTGTATTTTACATAAAAACTTGGCCGTACTGATATTTTTCATGAAACTTGACCACTTTACCTTTAATGTGAATGAGCATGAGCTTGTGGAAAGGCACAGCACTGTTGTTGGTCACCACCTCTGTTGACTTCACGCTCCGCAGATTGACTTTCTTGAAGTTTTCTTTGCTGGCCAGACCTGCCAGAGCAGCATCTGCCAAATTTGAGTGCTTGGCCACTGAAGACACACAGACAAGACTTTTAAAATTAAATAACAGTGTTCATACTTGCTGCACCACCAATTTAACTGCTACTTCAATATAACAAGAGAAGACAGAAATGTACAGCAAATTAAGCATCATTAAGAGAGCATAATGTTTTCAAAATTTACATATTTACACTCTGCAACACAGGACTTTATGCTTAAATATCAAATGTAAAAGTGATGAAAACATTCCATGAATTCACCACAAAATGTAAATAAACGTACTCCGCTCCATTTGTATCCTTTTAGTTTCCACAGAGGCCACGTTGAGTCTCTGCTCAGTGTAAGCCTGTCTGAGGTCGTCTCGTGCCGCCAGGGCACGGAGAGGGTTTCTCGAGCTCTTGGTTCTTCTGCAAGGCCGCACTGAACGCTTGTGTTCCTCAACTGCTGATGTTAGTCTGCATTTAATCCACAAAATACATTCATGAGAGCAATAACTTGCATATATCTTTGTTTGTTTGTTTTTTAACTGTTAACAACTTTATCAACTTTATAAATGAACTTCAAGGAATATGCATAACCAGAAAGTCATACAGGTTGAAATGACATGAGGGTGAAAAAATTATGATAGAATTTGAGTTTTTGGGTGAACCATCTTAAAACCCACCCAACCATTTAATACCCCTCTAATACAGTAATAAAAGAAGTATCTCACTTAGGTGTGTCGGACTGGATGATGCTGAAGTCTTCTTCCTCGACTAGCAGGACACTGGAGCTCAGGGCAGTGGGTGATAAGCAATTGTAGAACCGGCCAAACATCTCCTCATCATCTAGTGTCATCACCTCCTTCTCCTTCTCCTCCATCACCTCAATGGTGGAGTTCTTTGTGCCCGCAACTCCTGCACATTAAATGAGAAAGAGAAACAGATCCATGCATACACTTATATTATGTATTAAGGTGCAAGTTATTAATAGAGTAATTTAATTAATAACCTTTATTGTGAAGTCTGTCCAAGAAGGACTCCAGTTTGTCCAGTCTTTTATCTCCTTCAGCATCAGGACGTGTGGAGATTTCTGTCAGAAGGACATTTAGACATGAGAGGAGGACACTTTGTAAAGACAATAGCCCTAATGATTCATGTGAGTATTCAAACAGGATGACAGAAGATGTCATAAACTGATACCTTCTAATGGTTTGACTGGTGTGCTGTTGCTGGCCTTCTTGCTGAGGATGATGGGAACATCCTCTCTGCTAGGTGACACTAAGCCTGATGGGAAACAGATGTGTCAACATGACAACATTCTTATCACTGCTTGAACGACAAGAGGCACACTACAACCTGATTTGACATTTGCATGGATTATTAAATGTTTTCGCTTGGCGGGTTCATTGAAAATGTTAGCTCTCGGCACAAGGCTTAGTCTTTGGCCAGAAACCAGGCAAATGTTTTTTCCCCACCTTTCTTAGCCATCCGTCCAGCCACAGAGAACTGGGTAGAGTCATTAAAAGCTCCTTTGCCTTTAGCTTTCCATTGTTCCTCCTTCTCCTGCAAGATCTTCATTCGCTCAGCCAAAGACATCTTTGGTTCTATATCTGCAGAAGACTTCTAAAGACACAAAGAAAAAACAAGAATCTGTTTAGCTGTTCTACCCTGAAATCCCAATTGTGACACAGAGCTTAGGAACTCAGAACACAAGCTCAGATCGTGATTTATAAGTTTGTGTCTTGCAAGAATCCAGACATCTGAATACGAGCCACATTTTAATACCAGGTGTAAAGGAGGCCATTAGCACCAAAAAAAAATTGCTCAAAATCCTACAGCTGAGATTTCAACGGTGACTAATGAATATCCTATGAATATATGAATTACTGTAGTAATAATTACTAATAATAATTTGTATGGTGTGTTTTACTGTGTTGGCTAAATGGCCTGTGGTCCATTAGCAAATGGAGAAACCTTTCTCTGCCTAGCTTATGCGGTTCCAGTCAGTTCACTATAAATTTTATGGTGCTGACATGCTATAACAAATATCTTTTCAAGGAATTTGCAAGGCTTGAAATGGCTGGAGCCATTAAACAGGAAAATAGCCCAAACGGTTTATTCAATTTAACTGACATGATCTGGAGGGAATTTTAATTAGAGGGCCCAGTGCCTGCATGTGGATAAATTACATGAGACCACAGAGAGATTTTAAATGTAGGGTTGAAGCAACTAAAGTGCAATATAAAGCTGCTCATCAACTCAAATATATTTAACCACTTTCAAATGTCTTATTTACTTAATAAGATGAGAGAGGGTTTAGTTTGGAATTATTAGTTTTCCACTGAGAATATATTCTTGCAGCTACAACGTCTGAGGTAATCTCAAATCTAAAACCATATATTTACTTCTTAAGCAATTTTTTCTTTATTTTTTATCAATAAAACAGTACAGCAGAGGTTCTCAACTCTGGCCATCAAGGTCCACTTTCCTGCAGAGTTTACCTCCAACCAGATCAAACCTGCCTGTAACTTTCTAGTAATGATGAAGAGCTTGATTAGCTTGTTCAGGTGTGTTTGATTAGGGTTGGAGCTAAACTCTGCAGGAAAATGGACGTCGAGGGCCAGAGTTGAGAACTCCTGCATTAGAGTAACGAGAGGAAATGAGGAAGAACATGAAATATGTTGCAAGCCTAATTCAAACTTGTCACCTGCACAAGAACTGAGGCTCAATGTGTCAAAGGATTTAAAGCAAAGGATTTAGAGCACAAAACAACAACTACAATTTAATTTAAATCAGATCCTCCAGAAAAGCAGTGCTACAAAGTGTCAGAATAAAATTACCCATCTGTCATCACCTAACAGCCACTCTCACATCATGAATCAGACACTTCATAAATGGGCCCCATGTGGAGTTTAATAAAAACAACAACAGGAAAACTGATACTGGAGTCTGTCACTCAGACTGCGACTGAGAATGGGCCCTCAGGACTGAATGGGATGGAGACTGATTTACTAAACTGAAGGCTTGAAGGCCCACGCTGCTTACTGCCTCGCCACATCTGGAACATATGGTCATCACAGGTGTCCCTTTCTATGCCTGAGTGGGGAAAAAAGCCCTTGTAAATTCCAGAATTTAATGTTCAAAGCCCAGTAGATAAATTATATCTGATGTGTCCCCAGTCCTTTAACAGGAATTTGAACATGCACACATGTACACACTTGAGCACATACATATGTGCCAAAAGCTGTAAAGCTTTTAAGCAAATCATTTAAGGGGAATTCCTGGTGTTGTGGGCAGGAGGAGTTGGAATATTTGTCCCAAAGCTTCACAGGAAGACAACATTTTTCCACAAAACTCAGCTATGTTTTATCTAAAGAGAAATACTGACAGTCTCTGAGAGCTGCCAGTTTAGACTGGATCAATTTTAACAAAAGAAAAGTGCTTAAGCATGAATTACTCAGTTAAAATAAACAACAAACATTTAACTAAAAGCAAAAGCAGACACGCTGAATAGTTTGTCAGTACACTACAAAAATGTTCTTACAAATTCTTTAAAAACACTAAAAGTCCTTGAAACAAGATACACAGTCAATCCTGAAATTATTCATACCCCTGGCAAATTCTGACTTAAAGTTACTTTTATTCAACCAGCAAGTTTTTTTTTTTTTTTTTTTTTTGATTAGAAATGACACAGATGTCTCCCAGAAGATAATACGACGATGTACAAGAGGCATCATTTTGGAAAAAAAAAAAAATATTACTCATCTTTTATTTACATTTGAACAAAACGTGGCATGTCTAAAATTATTTATACCCTTCTCAATAATCAATAGAAAAGCCTTTATTGGATATTACAGCAATCATACGCTTCTTATAATTGCTGACCAGCTTTTTGCATGTCTCCACTGGTATTTTTGCCAGCACTTTTGCTGTGTGTTTTGGGTAGTTGTGCTGAAATGTCCACTGGTGTCCAAGGCCAAGTTTCTCTGCAGACTGCCTTATGTTGTTGTTGAGAATTTTGATGTATTACTCCTTTTTCATGGTGCCGTTTACTGTAATTAGGTTTCCTGGTCCACCGGCTGAAAAACACCCCCAAAACATTAGGTTCCCACCACCACGTTTGACAGTGGGGATGGTGTTCTTAGGGTTGAAGGCTTCTCCTTTTTTACGCCAAATGAAGGCTACATCATTGTGGCCAAACAATTACATTTTTGTTTCATCTGACCATAAAACAGAAGACCAGAAGTCTTCTTCTTTGTCCAGGTGAGCATTTGCAAAGGCCAAGTGGGATTTTGTGTGCCTTATCTGGAGAAGTGATGACCTCCTTGGTCTGCGTCTGTGGAACTTAGCGGTGTGCAGTGTCCGTTGGACTGTCTGCCTTGAGATGTTGCCACCAGCAGAGCCCAGATTCATCAGGATGGCCTTGGTGGTGATCCTTGGATTCTTTTATTTACCTCTCTCACTATCCTCCTGGCCAGCACAGGTGTCACTTTTGGCTTCTGACCACGTCCTCTGAGATTTTTCACAGTGCGGAACATTTTTTAATAATACTTTGCACTGTAGCCACTGGAACTTTAAAACATTTAGATATGGTCTTATAGCCCTTTCCTGACTTGTGAGCGGCCACAATGCGCAGCCACAGGTCCTCAGTGAGCTCCTTTGTCTTAGCCATGACTGTCCACAAACCTACAACAGAGAGCTTCTCTTTTTCACCTGTTGAGTTGAATAAAACAGCTGTTTTAGCTGCTTTTAGGATGCTTTAGAACAGCTTGGACTATTTGGAATAGTATAGAACTTTGGATTTTCCCGTAGACTGTGACAGTATGCAAAGGGTATTTATAATTTTGGACATGCCACTTTTTGTTTAAATATAAATAAAAGCTGACAAATATTTTTTTCCACAATGGTGCCTCTTTTACATCATCTTATTATCTTTTGGGAGA
>NC_133382.1:18376158-18411788 GCF_049309525.1 Garra rufa
AACATCCATAATGAATCAAAAAATACCAAAAAAAAAAAAAAAAAAACACTAGCACACAACTTAATGTATAGCATTACTCACCTAGGAGTGGAGCACTACAAACTATGCTGAGGCAGATAGTGAAAGCAGAGGAGGTGCCTGAGGTGAAAAAGGAATGACACAGAGGGTAAAGACAGGGTAAAGACAGAAGGTTTTTCTGAATCTCACAAAAAATGTCTGGGTCCTAATTCAAATAGAATAATAATATTGTATACAATAATATTACATAATATAAAATATGTATATTTTTGTATACATTATTTTTAATATCCAAAATATTTAGACAAGTATACAAGCATACTGATGGCCTAAAAGCTAAAAGACAGAGTAAAGAAAAAAAAATAGAAAAAAATTTCTTGACAGTTTTAGTGAGATTCATTTGGTTAAAAGGTAAATCAAGGTAAAGGAGAAGAAATCAGAAAACACAACTACAAGGGCTCCAGCATCTCCAATCCAAAGATATTTCAAACAACTTAACACTCACAAAAAAAAATAAAAAAATAAAATAAAAATAAAAAAATAAAACGCCTAAAGCCAAGAGTTTACCAGGCAAACGGTTTATCATTTGAGTCAATGACAGTCCAGAGCTCCAGAGGAGCGATTAGATGGTGTGACTGGATGTCAGACTCATGACTGAAGAGGTGCAAAGCTAGGAGCACCTCCAGGGGGGCTGAAAAGAAAAAAAAGAGATTGAAAGAGTGTGAAAGAGAGAGACTGGGCTGAGCTTTCCCATAAAATGGAAATTCCCATAAAATGTTTTCAGTTGGCTCTGTTTTAACTGAGCTCACACTTTTCAAACTGTTTCTAGTGAGCACTCAAAAAGTGTGAGACAGAGCAAATAAAATAAAGATGAAAAGACAAAGAGAGAAACTGACTCATCATTCTTGAGAGGATTACAAACTGTGCATCAAATCCCTGGGCTTTAGGGAGATTTTCTTCGCAATTTGATTTATCTGTAAAGGGGCAACACATTAATCCTCATCTGCCGAGGAATCTCTAATTAAACATCCGACAAAGAGAGCAAATTATTTAGTTTTACTGACTATGCCCAACAATGCTTAGTGGGAGACCGAAGATTTTGACACCGAGTTCTGTTTCACATAAAAAGAATTGTTGGTCAAATCTGGATGGCAGAAAAATTGAAGCTGAACCAAATGAGGATGTCTGGATGGTAAAAGTCTGTAATAAGCTACATGTCATTATGGTCAGGGGCTTAGTTTCGCCTGGCTAAAAAATAAAAAGTTAGAAGCTGTAAGTGTATGCATGTGTCTGCAATGTGCGCCCTTGACACTAGAACTGCATTAATTTAATTTTCTTTCTTTTTTTTCCCTCCGGGCAAAAATAATGACAACATCTGCTCATTTTTATTTTTTCTTTGGCACAGATCTCATTATCTGCCCTTTCACAATCACAGATGTTCCGTTCGGCATTCAGGCCTGCTTCTTGATTACATGATTTTATAACTGTATGTCTCATAGTTTCTTATGTCTTTCCAAATCTGTTTGTTATTGGATCTCACATCTATATTCTGTGGTTAAATTACATTGGAGAGACTGTTTTTACAGGCTTTTTATTTGGCTATGACTGTCACATTTATAGAGCCACCAAATGCCCCAACAGAAACTGAACATCATCTCTAAAACTCTGACAGGGTGATAAGGACATTGAGGGGACTTGAAGACTCTATAAGGATTCATTTTTACAATAATCACACACTGACTGCTTATTACCCAGCTCCTTGCATTAAGTAAATAAACAGATATGGAATATTAATTTGAGTTGAAATTATGTGATAATGTGAGAAGAAAAAGGGCAAGAAATGCTAAAAGAAATTTGAACAAGCACAACGCAAGGCCAACACATATTAGCAATCAAACAAACATATCTGACAGAGGATAAGTGATTTTAAACTATTTTCTAAAGCTGAGCAATATGAGTCAGGTTAGACCTAACCTCACTGACAAAGCTTACTGATCAGCTCTTCAGCCAGCCAGCGAGTTCCCCAGGGTCAGCTTAAGGCCCAGACCAAAAGAAGATTATTCACTGAAATTTGGCACAAATGATGCCTTTTTCCCCCACTTGGATTAGGAAGCAGTGTGAGACTGAAAAAAAAAATGGAATTTAAGATGTTCTTCTAATTAAGTCATGGTGTTGCTAAGGATTCTGGGCCCATTGCAAAAAAAAAAAAAAAAAAAAATCTGATTTTTTCTTACTTGCTAAATGTGTTAAGATAACCTAGATAAGGGTGGTACAAAAAAGGAATTGCACCCCCATTTTGTCAGTCTTTCATTAATTACTTCCATGTTGTTCCAAACCTATATGTGATATTATTTTCAGAGAAAAGCAAAGAAAATCGAGCTCTTTCAATATAACAGTTTCAAAAAAGCATTCACATACCAAAAAATATATAGAAAAAGTCTACATGACTCATGCAGTATATTCCAACTCTTTTGAATCCATATCATAGTACTGTGCATGGAAAAGAACAAAATCAAATATAAATTGATGTTCACATTTAGGGAATTCACATTATCTAGTGCTTCATACTTCAGTCCAGTAGATGGCAGAAATGTAGTTTTTACATTGTCCCAAATGGAACCCTAAGCCCATACACACTTCCATGACACAACGCCGTTGTAAAACTAAAAGTGTGCATGAAGTGTGCCATTTGATATTTAAAAACAAAAACAATAATAAATAAATCAGTAGCAGCTTTTTTTGCTGACACTCTTACGTTAAAGTCACAAGATACTGCCATTATATTGAACTCACTCCACCAGATAATTACTAATTGTCTTTTTTTAAGCTGCTCAGAAGAAAGTCATTTTTGTATCAACCACACTTTTTTTTTTTTTTTTTTTTTTTTCTTTTTTTTTTTTTTTTTATTGAGCGCAATAAAACATAGATAGACAGCAACATGATGACATAGACTGAGACCAGTCACAGATATATACACAGATATATACACATATATACGCAAATGAGACACAGAGGGGGAGAAAACTAAGTAAAACAAGACAAAACAAAGCAAAGAAAAAAAAAAAAAAAAAGAGTACAAGAAGATGGGAGCAAAAATTAGGAAAATCAACCACACTTTTAAAAGCAAGAAGGGAAACACAAATCAGTATGTTTCTGTGGGTATAAATGTAACTGAACATGCTGGTTAGATTTCAGGAATTGGTAAAGCTGAGTGGAAATTCTTCTCCTGTGCTCACACCCCCTTCTCACTAGGACAGCCCAGCAGAGGAACTTGCTGATTCAGCACTGGAAACTAACTCTTCCTCCCCCACCCTTCCCAGAGGATTTACCATCCCTCTAACAGCTCCTCACATCAGGAGAGCTTCTTCTGCAGTCTATTGTTTTATGCTATCTCCACCCTACAGCCAACCAACACAGACACTGCATGAACCCCAAACTGCACCCAACAACAAAAGAGTTGAGTACTGTGAAAAAGTTTCAATAGGTTAATTCAGCCCATTTTTCTCAGCTACGGACAGTGGAAGTGGAAGTTGTTTGAGAGTGTGTGTGGGTACCTTCTTCCTCCAGGCATTCTCACTTTCCTGCAGCTGGACATAACGGTCAACCAGGGATGTCTGGACCACATTGGTGATTTTATTCTGATTCAGCTTGCCACTGCACTCATCTTCACCACTCTTCAACTCTGCCAGCCTGCCAAACAGAAAGGCTAAGCATTACAGACACACACAGACATAGAGAGAGAACTTTCCTTTTAAGCAGCTTCTGTGTTTAGAATGTACCAGCAGTATAACAAACATCATTAATGGACTTCAGTGGGTTCATTCAAAGCTGGGTAATTTTAAGAAAATGGAAGCTGTGTCAAAGCTGTGGTTTAGAAGTTGCTTTGGTGCACATGCAGGAGATGCAGATTTAAGGGAAGTCACTCGGCGGCCATATTTGCAACGCCTCCGGGCAGCTATTTCTGGCATCCAAGACCAAGTCCTATCTAAATGAACGGGGGAATCCTGAAATCTCAAAAATGGCTTGCCGAACTCATAATTAAATTACATATTTCAAATCAGCAACAAAATCTAAAATCGTCTGCCACATAAATGTTGTTCCTTATGCTCAAATACCATTTTAAAGGCTTATTTTTAGACTAGACCAGCCAATGCAAATGTTCAGTCATAAGCAGGAGTTTCAGGTTTTTATAGGAACTGGAGCTTTAACAGCAGCTGCAGTGATGCAATGACTTTACCAATCACTAATTGGCTCTTTTGCTTAAAAGGCAGGGCATATTCTTATTCTTCCATGTTTCCCCAAATCATAAGTAATAGGAGTGCACCGTCTTTTGTATGTCAATATTTTTTGTTCAAACCTAGCATAGATAAACTGATTATCTGTTTAAAATGGTACTTTAAATTGAAATTCATACTACTTAAAATATCTTCAGATCAACATTCACACTTTTCTAAGCGTAGCATGTTAAACAAATCAAGCGAACAAATTTTCATTCAATTACTAATTTGCAAACACAATTTAGTCTGCCACAATCAAAAGATGAATTGCAGTCAAAAGCAATAATAAACCAGTCATAAGACTTAAACAAAGAATTTGTATCAGCCATAACATTTACATTTAAACATTTGGCAGATACTTTTATCCAAATTCGTACAATGATTCATCAATAAACTGATAAAATGCAAACTCATTACCTTGGCATCACTACCTTAAACAGCTCTACTGTTTGAGTTAAAATAAAATGTTTTTAAGCATAAAAACTAATTTTTCCACTCTCCCACACACTAACCCCCCAACAATAGCTACCCCAGCTGTCAATCAAAATCATGAACATGACAATGGCTACTCCCAACGTACCTCTCTTTGAGGGAGGAGCTCATGCTTCCATCCAGGCTGCTGTCTAGCTCCTCCTCTTCTACAGATTCAGTGATGGAGGGGGTTTTGTCCACAGAATCTGGGGAAGGAGTGCGAGGAGTCTCACTCAAGCTGCTTTCCTCTCTCTCAAGCCACCTCTTCTCTCTATCCTCATCATCATCCTCAACCTCTTCATCCTCGTCCTTCTTTCCATCAACAACAGTCAGCGTCTTGCAGGTTTTGATGGCAGGACAAGTAATCTGCTCCAGCTCAGTGGGTTCTGTGTCCAGACTAGTTGAGTGGCTTTTCTTCAGGATGCCTTTGATGCTGTGCTGACCTGAGTTCTGTCTCTGCAGAACTAGCGTAGTTGCTTTTGACTCCTCTGTGGCCACAGAACACTGCCTCTCTCTCACTTTCTGCTCATTCTGTGTATCCTATAATACACAATGCCAAAAATACATTGAGGATGAGCTGGAGAAGTAGTTTGAGGTTTTGAGTGGATGCAGTTTTACACTTCTTACATGAATCCCTTATGTGCACATTTTGTTAGATAGACATTTGTTTTGTCTCTAGATGTTTTGTTTCCTAAAGACTCAATTAATGGTGCGACTTGCAAGAATGAGCATTTTAACAGAAATGTTTCAGATTAAATAAATCACTGCTTAAAAAAATCTTGCCAGCAAATTAAATAAAACAGACACAAAGCAGTCTTTACACAACATGTAAAAAACAAGCACTGATCCCCACACCCTTTAGCTTCCTTTTTTTTAATACATGTGCCCAAACTTTCTGTCTTCCAGTAGGAGAAAGAGAGGGAGATAAAGAGATGCGACTGGTCACTTTCTGAGTGAAGGAATGAAAAACATGGTTGGTGGTCTATATAAATGCATCACTATCACACACATCCCTCAGTGAGAAAGGAACACTGAGACACAGTAACCCAGATAGAGAAGGGCAGGAGAGTGGAGATTTATGAGGGGTGCCACTGCAGATCACATGAGGATATTACAAAAAAATGCTGATTAACGAGGAGCTGTCATAGAAACGCATAGCTGTCAGAAACGAAACAAAACAAAAAAACAAAAAACAGTAAGAGTAAACTAACCTAACCCATCTTCAATTTAGGTTGTGCAGCATGAATGCGTACCGTTTTTAGCACATTCGCATTGTCCTTGTTTCTCGCATCCTCCTCTTCTGCAGTGAAGGACTCAAAGCAGGTTATCTTCTCATCCTCTATGAGATTCTTTCTTTCTTCAGAACTTGTTTCACCTTCATCTGATGAGGAATGGCTGGATAGGGGAGATATGTTTTTATAGAAATCACATTTTAAAGTTTCATTTTGGATATTTAATTGTACTATTTTTTTTCCATTTAAAAAGCTAAGTATGTGTGATTAACTATGGAAACCCATTTCCACCACAAAAAAAAAAGATTTATCTTAAAATTATGACTTTTTGTGATATAACTCGCAATTGTGCATTTATTTCTCAGAATTGCGAGTTTATAAGTCAATTCTGTGATATCAGTCTTTTTTTCTCCTCAGAAATTGACTTTATAACTCTCAATTGCAAGTTTATATCTCACAATTCTGAGAAAAAAGTCAGAATTGCAAGATACAAAGTCGCAATTACGAGAAAAAGGTCAGAATTGGCTCTGTGCACAAGATGGCGTCGGTGAGCTTTGGCGACGCGAGTGCGTGCATACTTATTTCCGGTCTTTGTGGCGCTCGCATTTACTTTATGGGGAAACTTGGCTAGATAGATATAATGAATGTTTTTCAAAATAAATAAATAGCGAATAGTTGTTTATCAAAGACCAGAGAAAACATCCCCCTTATATTATTGCATACCTCTGTGTGGAAATTCATCAAGATACAACACAGAGATTGCTTCATTCTTTCTTCTGTTGATTATGCGGCAGTGGCAGATGTTATTAATAATCCACTGGGATCTCTTCATTCATACACAAACCATTCAAATGTGCAATACTGGACATTACGGAGAGTTGATTGTTTTCTGACTGCTATTTATAAGCTCATAAGGTTTGCAACTGTCAAACGAGATGATCAGAGATTTCTGCATTATGGACAGTGTATGTTTTATTAATTTTATTTAGTAACATCATTTAACTCTCTGTACAATTCAACATAATTTAATTATTGTAAGTTTGCATTTATTAAAAGATCGGTTTGCATTTCCCTGTGTGTTTCTATTAATATTTAGGCTATCTGTTTCGTTAATTATGTTGCATAGCATAAATCATTATCTGTCTCTAAGCAGTGCATATAGTCTGCCTATATTTTTGAGATTTTTTGCATTTAATAACAAATACATCAAATCTTTAAATGAATCATAACTATTTATTATTATCCTTTTACAGTCAGTGTTCTCATTTCTAAATATGTTTGATGCAAAGTTATCTGTGTAACATATTAAAATATGTTGTGAAAATGTTGATGGAACAAACTGATGTATGTGCAGAATTGAGAAACGGATATTATTGACGAGCAGCCGTGTCTGGTAAATTAATCTAAAAAAAAGCCAGTATAATAAAAATATTTTCGAGAAAAAAGTTATTTGTACATTTACATAAGTGGAACGGGGAAATTACATTGTGTAGAAGACCACGAGTTCAACTTTCATTTCGTAAAGAGTAGGGATTAAATTGTTAGTGTATTTTATTCATTCACCGGACCGAACATACATAAGTTTCAAATGCCACTGGCTCAATTAACATATATAATACAGTAGTAATAACACGTCCATATCTTACTTTAATTTTAAGTGACATTATACATCCTGTAAACATAAATAGAACGTAATATTTGGATTTCTCCGGCTCTCTACACCGGCGTTTAGCAAATCCGGAAGCATTTGTGCACACACTCGCTAGACCGGAAATCCAAGATGGCGGAGATATGCAACTAGCCAATTGCAAGTTTATATCTCACAATTCTGACTTTATAACTCGCAATTGTGCATTTATATTTCACAGTTCTGAGGAAAAAAGTCAGAATTATGAGATGTAAACTTAAAATTGCAAGAAAAAAGTCAGAATTGTGAGATATAAACTTGCAATTCTGACTTTTTTCTCGTAATTGCGACTTTGTATCTCGCAATTCTGACTTTTTTCTCAGAATTGTGAGATATAAACTTGCAATTGCGAGTTACCCAATTACCTTTTGTATTATTAATTCATTGGTGGAAACAGGCTTCCATAATTAGCAGATGCTTTGTGTTAAATAATCAAGTGAAAACAGCCCCTCTGATATGTAATGCTGTATGAGGAATCAGCCTGCTTTCCATTATGGTTATTCATTGTGAAAATTTACACATATTAAGGCGAGTCATAGTGATAAACGCGGCCAAACACTAAAAGCAAAAAAAAAGCATTCGGTCCAAATTCCACAGGTTCAAAAACTCAACTCACACACCCATACACAAACAGAACATATAATCTACAATATTACCTCACACAAGCTAACAAAATACACAAATCAAATTGACAACATGTAAGTATAACTGTTAACTGTAACTATTAACTGTTTATAGCTAAAATTCATGTTTGTAAAAAGACATTCAGAACAGTGCCTGGCTAGTGTAATTTGAGTTTGAGACCCCTGTTTTACACCCTCACTGTGTGACTCCAAAACCTTGACCCAGGACTGTCAGGCTACACCTAGAAGATAAAAGCAAACTGTTAAGATCTGAAAGAAACACAGCTTGCAGCAAAATGGGCCAATGAACCAGAAACATCTACCACATACACACACACAAAATCCTATGCAACCCAAAAAGTGCATAGGACCTGGATATTGTAGATTCACACTACATCAGACACCACACAAACCATATACCAGTACCCTGCTGCGAAAATGGAGCCAGATGAGATGGGATCCAGAAGCCTTGAGTCTGAAGTTCCTACAACAAGTCAAATTTATAGCAGACCTCTGTCTTTTGTAAAATAACACTCTATCAAATCCCTAAAACCAACCTTTAGAACAGCAGCTTTGCTCAAATTCTCCCTCCCAGAAGCCCTTGGTTTGTAACTCCAAGAGACATTCATACAATCCAGACAGGGCTCAAGGAGGTCAGTAATATGGAGTGCTTGGTCATGACGCAGATATTCAGTGATAGGTAGCAGAGGTCTGTTCTTTAGTGTAATAAGAAGCAGACATCCGATCTTTAACATATCAGCCTCACTACGTTCTAGAAAGTGTGCCACCCACACAAACATGCATAATAACCTTAGACACATGTCACGGTTGAGCTACTGGTTTACCTTCTGGAAAGCTTATAATTAAAGTATCAAGACAGACATTCATTCAAAATACACACACACACACACACACACACACAGAGAGAGAGTCAGCAGGCTTCACAGAGATGCTTATCTGACAAACAGGCATTTTGCATTCATCTGGTATGACTCACTGCCATCCTGGCAGGACACATATCAAAACTAAACCAACACAAAGGATTATAAACTCTGACAAAAAGCTTGTGTTAATCACCTTAGAAGGGTCTAGATGCAAATGAAAAAGATTCCTAACCATATGCATGTTTTTCTTCAGTGGAACACAAAATAAGATTTTTATTTTTTTTACACTAAAAGTCAAAGGGGAACAAAAAAAACACAACACTTACACTTTCACTGTATGGACAAAAACAGAAACATTTTTAAATTACCTCTTACAGAAGAAACTCGGTCATACAGGTTTGGAACAATGTGAGGGTGGGTAAATAACAATTGTAATTTTTGGCTGAACTACCCCTTCAACCCTAAATAAATAGCTGTCTGTTACCTGGTGAAAACTGTCCTCTTCTCACTTAAATGCTCTCTTCGTGGCTTTGCATTGTGACTACTGTCTTCTGCTTGGTTTACTGGATTTGCTGAGATATCTGTCTTCTCCAACCCCTTGTGGCCAAAGGGGAAAAAAACATGAATACAGAGATTTTAATCTCACAATTAGCCATTCAGGACCAGGCAGTTTTGTCAAGTTTTTTTTTTTTTTTTTAAACAAAGCTTGGACAGAGCCAGAGGAGCTGCAGGGGTCTAGGCACACACACACACGCACGCACAGCCTGGGAAAAGCTGATGTCTACAGATTGAATGAGGCCAGTGGGATGAAAGGGACTTATGGGAGGCCATAGAGGTCAAAGTGGTTTTGACTGCTCTCGATTCAATAGCTCTAAGAGTGAGGAAAACTAGGTGAATTGTATTGCATTGTATTGCATTGTATTTCTGACCCTGCATAGACAGCAATGAAACTACCACGTTCAAGGCTTTGTTGTTCCATTGCTGTCCATACAGGGTCAGAAAGCTCTCGGATTTCATTAAAAATATCTTAATTTGTGTTCCGAAGATGACCATAGGTCTTACGAATTTGCAACGACATGAAGGTAAATAATTAATGACAGAATTGTCAATTTCAGGTGAACTATCCCTTTTAGCACAATCAATTAGCATTTACAATAACACACTTAAAATGAAAGATATACAGTATATAGACAGACAGACAGACAGATAGATAGATAGATAGATCTGAAAAATAGAATTTTCTGCAAAATTCCCTACTATATGTACGTTTAACAGTCACGTATCGACTCCCTGAGGTAATATTTTTTGCTGTTGTTGTTTTTACAAACAATGGAACATTTTTTTTTGGGGGGGGGGGGGGTTACTGACAGCATGCTATAAATACTGTCATCAGAGTCTGAACCCAGAGCATTCCCTTAACTTCAGTTTTCCTTTTTCCACATATGCAAGCAGAAAAATATGCAATTTTCATTCAACTGTCCTTGAAGACACCTGGATGTCTTCAAGCCCAGCTTTCAGGCATTCTTAGAACAATACAGCTGACAGAAAACTCGATTCAGGACATACGTTTAATTGAGTGTTCAGTCATAAATATAAATTTGTACAGCACAGTGCTGTAATTCCACTTAGTGCTACTAATGCTGAAATTATACAATCCACCTATAAATCCTCTAAAATATTTGTTTTGTTATAGGTACCCATAACAGTCAAATCAACATTTGCTTGAGAGATGATGCAGGGTGACAGGCAGATCACATGTCCATCACAGTGCTTACAGATAAAGCGCACTTACTTTTAATAGAGACGTCTTGGCAGGCATACCGGTTTTGGCGTCATCATCTGCTTTCCCGTCTTCTGTCAACACACACACAGAGGAATGTCTGACCGTGCACATGTAAGCACACCAATCAACGTGCCTGAAGTAGCTTTACTCATACTGCACACGATATCACTAAGTGAAGTCATGCTCCCAGGAGGATTGTTGTACAGTTTGTTTTGGTTTTGATATTTACTAGAAAAATAACCCTTCACACACACTCTTATAAACTCTTATAAAGCTCTCTTATAAACACTTATCATCAAGTACTTCTCTTAACATCAACCCACTGTGCAGACCCCGAAGAAATGACTTTATGAAAATCACCTGTTCAGTAAGAGCGTGATAAGACCAGATGGGAAAAGGGAACCTCTGAAAATTAGTTTGGACGATAGTCCTTTATGAGAACCAGGGCTTTGCAACATTCAAAATGGGGTTGAGAAGGCTTTTTTTAATTCCATTTCAAATAAAACAAAAGAGAAAACAGGATGAAAAAATATAATTTAAAAGGAATTTGCAGTGCTGTAAGTGTAGTATCTACTTAAATTATTAAATTAAAGTCTGTACTACAACATTTCCTGAAACACATGTTTATTATTAGTATGCTTTATTATAATCAATAGATATACATTACTGTTAAAAAATTTAGGGTTAGCAAGATTTTGTGTTTTTGAACAAAGCCTTTTATGCTCACTAAAGCTTCATTTATGTGATAAAACAGTGATATTGGAAATATTATTACAATATCAATATATTGTAATATACTCCTGGGATAACAATGCTGAATTTTCAGCAGCCAATAGTCTAGTCGTCAGTGTCGCATGACATTTCAGAAATGATATTTCAAAATATTAAATTTGGTGCTCTAGAAACATTTAGTATAATTATCAAAATGAAAACAATTGTGCTGGAAAGCATGATACATTTGATACATTTTATTTCAGGATTCCCCTTACTCCCCTTTCTCTGGATAAGTGTACTGTAAATGTGTGAAACTCATTAGCATTCCTTATCCTCTAACTGATTTCCATCAATGCAAGAAAAAAACTCCTATATTTAGCCACTTGCTAGCAATCGTCATTTTAAACATATGGAAAAGCTTAAAAAGAGGACAAAACTCCTATAGCCTTATGCCCAGTGATAGCACACTTCAAAATCTTAGTGGATATATATTTGGTATATCCATTTGGTAAACTGCTGTACATTTTTTCATCCAGTTTTCTCTTTTGTTTTATTTGAAATGGAATTTAAAAAAGCATTCTCAACCCCATTTTGAATGTCGCAAAGCCCTGGTGCTCATAAAGGGTTTTACAACAGGGAAGTACACACATTCAGAAACGGGGAAGAGATTTCATGTATTTATTTATTTGATTAGAATAAATAATCAGTGGGCAAAATATGCTTATTTAATTGAGAGAAGCAGTAATCATAATCACTATCACTGCCACTATCACTGATGTATTTTGTGCCTCTAATTGTATAGTCCAGTATAACAATAGGGGTAGTTTGTGAGTCACACAACACTGGGAATTATTGCTGTTGAAATCTGACTTTCCTGTTTTTAACTAAATTGTTCATCAGACAGCTATTACTGTGTGGGTTGATTTTATAGTAAAATTCCAGCTGACTTCACAAAATTGTCCTCCAGAGGCACCACTGATGGGATAAATCCTAAAAGTTTACTCATTCAAATAAATGACCTCATCGCAAAGCACTTTAAAGCAGGTCAGACAGAGAACACAGCACAGAAACTGTGACCAATCAAACCAACCCATATAAAAGGGGTACTCGAATTACATGGCTTGGAGGCCACTTTCAGATCTGGCAAGAGTAATCATACCTCATGCGGCTTAAAAATGTGTTTGTTCTTACACGAATGTGCAGTCACCAACAAGTTCAGCTACATCACCTCATTAATTACAGCAGTCATAAGGCATAAGTGCAAACATTACCCAATTTACTTGAATATGTTACTGATCTGATTCATGTGTGAATGTTACACTTTGAATATGCCACAAAATCCACTAATTTATTGTGATAATTTATGCCTAATTTATGCCTAATAACCAATAAATGACCAAAATTACTAATCTATACCATGTTGTGTTAAAAATGTAAACACACTAAAAATGTGGTTTAAAAGCTAAATGTCAATTCAGGCATCGAAATATTATAAAGTACAGAAAACAGATTCTCATTTTGAGAGCAATAGATAATATAAAGTATTGGTACATTATTTGTGTTAATGAAGATTGACTTCATAAAGATCACAGTTTCCACAAAATATAAATATATTCTAGATCACATTATATATTCTATAATAATAAAATAAAAATGTTTCTAGAGCCTAAATCAGATTTTCAGAATGTTTTTTTGGACTAGAACTGCAACCAATGTGGTGCCAGTGTACTGTGCATTCCTAAATTAAATAAACATTTAATTTTTTTGGCAACCTCATCTACACTGTAAACAAGTGGCGAAAGTAGATGGTGTCTAAACTGCCAATGAATGACATTCTGTGAAACCAGATGTGATGCAATATACTAGAAATCATCCAGTAGAGAAAAGTGTTAAACAAGGAAATGCAATTCCCTTAAAAAAAAAAAAAAATCAAGATTCTGGTGTACAAGCCACTCAGGGGGCTGGATCTACTTTGAGTTTCACGCACTTCAAACTAAAAAAAGCTCTCAGTGGGACCAGGATGACTGTACACAAATGTGCACATCTGTGTGAGAGGCTGTTAGCATGTTTCACTAGATTCTCTCCAGCTGTATGAGTACCTTACTGCATCCAACCTCTCCAGGAAGTCTAACACATATTGATAGCGACTCCATGATGCCAGCAAATGACAATATACCAGAAACCATCCGGAGAAAGAGAGAGAAAAGTCTTGTTTTCCAGAGTATAAAGTGCATTTTTGGTTGATTTAGTCACTTTTTGTCAGCTGAGATGCATTTCCTGTTTCCACCCATCTTCATTTGAACACTTTATATTTTGTCACACTCAACACCACTATTACAGGTGCACCGAGTGCCAAGTTTAGGAGCTACTCTATCCACCTACTTCCTACATCCCATGATGGTTTTCATAAATAATGGGAGTATTAACAAATTACTATCAGTACATCATGAATAAACCCAAAAGCTCAAATGAGTGAGGAGTCTTACAGCAGAAATATTATGAACGTGTTACAGTAAATATTACTGTATAGTAATAGCTAAGTCTGTACAGTAATTTACTGGAACACTGATGGATATTTTTAAGTGGTATCTCTCATTTTGACAGTTACATTTTCCATCTTTAGAAATACTCCAGTAAACACTGCTGCTAAAGAGGAGCCAATTATGTTTTAAAGCGCAGTGTGAAAAACCAAGGAAAAATACGAGTGAGGATTTGGAGATAAAAAGAGTGTCTATTATCCTTTTCTTACTAATACACCAAAATACAAAGAAAAAGGAAAATAATCAGGAGCAACAGAACACAGTTAGCAAACTGAAAGAGATTTTGTCTTGCGATATTAATGCCACATGATGGAAAATATATAGCTCATTTATTCATACAGACTAGTACAAATGATCTGTAGTGCATCTTTTTTATTTTATTTTTTCAGTCATTTTGAGTTAAAGTTTCCTAAATCAGAAGTGCCATTAAAATTACAATAGACTAGTTTGGAAAAAGGTGGATTCAAGTACCATTGCTATGTAATGAGCTCTTTAAAACTGTGCTCTTTAAAACATTAGAGTTTGGCACAATGGAGGCAAGAGAAAAGAATTCTTTGTTTCATAAAGGGTCTCTTTGAAACCAATAAAAGGAAGACTCACCCTGTGGATTCTGGGCTTCATCTGCTTCCAGTGGACTGTGTGTGGTAGAGAGAGAGAAAGGCAATGATTCATAAGTTCATTGATTAATATGTTGCAAGCACACAAAAGATGACGCAGCTTCACCTAAAACCCTTCTCTGCTTTGCTGCCCCTCATGGCATTTCCATTGTCCTTTCTTGACAAATCATGATTTGTTTGTGAAAATGTTTGTACACATTTTATGCAAATTTGTGCATATGCATGCTTAGTGAATGAGACATATTGTTTGTAAATATCTTAAATTGTCATAGCATGTTTAGTCATATTAGGTTTGGTATGAACAGGTTTTTAAGCAAACATTATTTTTTGTCATAATTTTCTTACTCTCATGTCCTTTCAAAACCATATTGCTTTCATTGCCGTGAAACACAAAACAACTTTAAAGAATCTTCAAATGTAGATTTTTTCATAATCAAGTTCATAATGACCACATGGCGCTTATGGCACAAGTTTGAAGCCACAGAATTTTGCTACATTTTGAGCATTTATGAGTAACATTCAAATCTGATTTTATAGCTGCTGCTGCTGCTAAGTGAATAATTATTAATGTGTCAGTGTAACAGATGATAGAACTTTTTTTTAATTAAGGTAAAACTTTGGAAGACTTCAGATGGACCACCTTTATGGTGGTTTTTTGTTCCTTTTTGGAACTTGACAGCTCATGATCACCATAAAGTGTTGCTGTCTTGTGTTCCATGAGATGAAATAAAAATAGCGTACAGTTTTGAAACAACATTATAGTGAATAAACAGACAAAATGTTAATTTTTGGGTAAACTAAACTTACTAACAACACATTAGTAGCAATGGAAGACAAAGAAAAAAAGGAGCAAATGTTTGATGAAAGACTAGGTGAGGGGTTGAAATGCAGCCTGACCCAACTCATTCATTCATAAAGAACAGACTGCTATCACAGCTGCTTGCAGCTAGGCCCTATTAGACTACAGTAGTCAACATTCGAAGTGGATCAAAAAAGTTCATCAAAGTTGTCCTAAGATAAGAACGGGTATTCTTTTTGGTTTTAGGACAAAATTTAATGAAAGGTTTTGATCCACTTCGAATGTTGACTACTGTAGAACTTTCAGAGGACACAACCCAGTGTCATGCTGCTCTCATCCCCTCATATACAGTACACTGGCTTTAGCACCTCTCTGTTGGAGTCTATTTTACAGAGATCTTTAATTTTTTCTATCCCCGGTGGCAATCAAAATATTATCTTATTTAGTACATAACATATTTTAATAAAACTTTACATTGATACATTGATTCAAGGCCATTTGAGCTTTGGAATAATATTAAATATTAAAACATTCCAACATGTATTTTTACTTGCCTTAACACCTCAAGGGATTGTGTCAGATTATCAGCCAAACAAAGCTGCATTTGTTGTATAAACACAGAACAGATGAGCGAGTAACCCCTATATATTGCAGCTTTTATAACATGTTTTCTGTTATCTTACAAGCCTTTTGTAGCTCCACCCCTTTCCAGTGACGCATTTATTATCATCTGTCTTCTAATTGTATTTCCATAGCGTGACGGTAAAGCTGTATGAATTTATGAATTAACTGCTCATATGGAAATCTTCCTGGTCTACTGACATTTGTTATGACATCTACATCAGACATTAGAATGCACATGATAACTTTAGTTAACTCTACAATAAGTATATGCACTTCATCAGCTAAACTATATTCAACAGTAATACTACAGAGCTACCACAAAAGCAGAAGTTTAAAGATGGCTGCATCCTTGTTTCTCTGATGCATAAGGTCTAGAATAGTCAAAAGTTTGGACATATCTACGCATTCTTTATTATTAATATTTTACACAATTTATATTACTAGCAGAACTTTACCTTTGAGGTGGATTGAAAAAAAAAGAAAGAAAAAAAACACCTCTTTAAGTAGAGGCAAAGATCACTCACTCTTTAACAACTCTAGTCTTCTGTTCCACTCTTTCCTTCTTATTTTGTCTGACGTAACATTTAGTTAACTACTAGTTGAAATTGTGCAGCACAATGTAGCAGTAAAAGAAAAAAAACCTGTGAGGTTAATTTAGGCTCTGTGTCAGCAGACACAAAGCTGAATATCATGTTCTTAGATCAAGCACTGCCAGCACATCTGATGCACATAGTCTTACTGACCCTCAAACACAATGTAAATAGCTAAAGACCAGTGTCAACTCATAAATTACATCCACTTTGGCCCCTATCAATGATATTCAACTTCCAGATTTACTTTCACTTTAGGACATAGGTAAGACCCAGATAAGAACTTTACAACACAGACAATGAAACGCTAAACAGTGACTTGCTGGGGCTGGACTGGCTGGTTTGACGTGTGATTGAGTCTGAGAATGAACAATGTCAACATGCAACTCTCATGTTTACGCTAGAATTGTTAATCTTTGAGAAGGTACTGTAAGGTCTTACTGGAAGGTGATACTTTGTTAGACTAGAAAATCAAGTGAATATATCACAGAAGTCTAATCAAATAAAACATAAAAAGTAAACAGGACTTCGGCCAGTATTCATTTCTTCTGAAATATTTTTTTTATCTTACAAATAAATCCATCAGTACTTTTTCAGGTGGTGAACCAAGACCAAGATCTGGACCAACTAGCACCAACTAGTTGTAGCTTTGATCTATCAACAGCAGATCACTTGGAATTATTCACTGACCACTACAGTTTGAGACCCACTGGTACAGAAAATTTGCACTGAACAAGGAGGAGAAAGTTCTACTCTGTTCTTCATACAAGAACATTCCAAGGCAGACTGATGCTGCATAGCTCTTCGCTCTCATCCAGAACCCCCGCACATTTGCTTATAACATCCATGTGTGTAATTGCTCAAAAATGAGAAACACTCCATGTTGACTGTTAAGTTAAGAACAAAACAAAAATCTTAAATGTAAAAAAACCAGCAGTATGTATCCTGTCATGGACCTCTTTACCTGCCCTCAGTCTGAACTTACTAAGCAGTGAAACATGAGATATGTGTTACTCTCTAAACAGTTAATGTTTAACATAGCAGGATATTACACTGAGGCTCAAACTCACCTGTGATGCTGGCGTGAACATGTTATTTGGTTGCTCTCGTCGCTGTGGCTAACGAAGCTGTTAGAGCATGGCGTGGCATCTGTTTTTGCCTCAGAATTGCTCATGTCTCCTTGTCTGCTCAGAGCACTGCTATCTTTATTGTACTGACTTAATACGGAGGAAAACTCTGTCATCTTCTGCTCAGAGGTCTGTGTGGATTCCTGTTGTTTTTCCCTCCGTGTATATAAGGATGAACTTTCCTCCAAGTTGGCGTATCGTTCAGCCAGCTCCCGCCTTCTCTCTGCCTTGTAGCGGGCAATACGTTCAGCTTTGGAGTCCAGAGATGAGTCTTGCAAAGAGTCCAGAGCATCCATCATATCTCACTCCAGTTACACGTCCTTTGGCTGAGATGTAAGCTACAACACGGAAGAGTTCACTGCTCCAATGACTGATGGTGACACTGGGCGGTACTGCTCACTTCCTAGCGGACAAAGAGTCTGCCGATACCATTCCACTGTTGAAAGAGACAAACAAAATGAGTTGCCTGTTTTGGAATCAAAAAAGGCTTTTGTTCAAGCACTGAATAAAGCAAGAAACTAAAAACAAGATTTTTTTTTTGGACTGAATACAAAACACTGGCACAATCAACACACCTACACTTTAATCCTCCCTATGGCAGTTTTTTGTCAGCCAGGATTTGTCGAATGAAAGCCTGTAAAGGAGAGAAGTGATTCGGCTAAAAGAAAACTCCTGCCCACATTGCTGTGATTCTCATATTACTCTGAACAGCCCCAGAGAAAGATAAAGAGAAAGAGAGCGAGAGATTAACACCAAAGTGCACTCCACACACACAAGTGCTGTTTTTTAACACCTTTAGTAGCATTGTGGTGCATAGCCTGTTTTTTAAAGGTTTTTTAAGAGGTCATTCACACAGAACAAATGTCTGTGTTCAAAAGACATAAGCTTTGTTCAGATTGTCAGTCCAAATCTTATTTCTATGCATCCCTGAATGGAATATTATCACATTAAGCAAGTGGAAGGTAAATTAAATAAGTAAATAAAAAATACATTTCAGTCAGACTGCTCTAAATGGATTTTTGCTTAGGTTTTTTTTTGCCTATATCACTTTTCTCACATCACGTAAAGCAAACACATCAGACATTGTTTGCAGAAAACATGTCTTTGCAGAAACAAGGTTGTGTTGTTGCAAGTCAGGCAGAAAATGACATACTGCAAGTCTACACAACTTTTTGAGTTTTAAAGCTGGCAGAAATGGCAGCAATGGAATAAATCAACACATTCCAGCTTTTCTGGCACTTTTCTGCCGCCATTAAGGTGACATATTATGTCATAAGACAACATCTGTATTGAAAACTGTAATGCTGTTATTTTTGTGGCATACCAATGCAACATCGTTGCCATAAAAACCAATACAGATATTCCATAAGGTAAGCACCAAATTGGAACTGAATGGTTGTGATACACAGTGTGGACACATGTGGTTCAAGCTAATAATTTGATACTGAAAATATTTAAACTTTTTAGACTTTTTATTATTTCTAAGAATTTAATGAATTTCTCTCACTGCATCTGCATACATTTTTTAACTGAGCTTGTGGCAGAAGTTACCTTAGAAAGCAGCATAATCATGCTAGCTAGATCCTGAAACAGACCTCCATGTGAGGACTGTACCTATGCATCATTAAAAATACTCAAAGTACGCCACTGAACAGGTATTGAGTCATGGTCTGTGAAATCCATTTCCACAGAAGACCACTATGACCAAACATAGGCATTACACAAGAACGCACAAGTCTTTCACCACAGATTTGTTTTCATTCTAAATGCATTTAAATACCAGCTCTATGTGTCTATACATGTCAGCATGAAGCAATTACAATCATATCAGTTTGTGTGTGTGTGTGTGTGTGTGTGTGTGTGTGTGTGTGTGTGTGTGTGTGTGTGTGTGTGTGTGTGTGTGTGTGTGTGTGTGTGTGTGTGTGTGTGTGTCTGTAAACACCACTGTGGGTGATGGAGACTGCTGCTGTGAAAGACAAAGAATTATGTGCTGATGTTTGTGTTAGTGGGTGTTTGGAGGCACAAAGGGAAGTTATCATGGCCCTCCTGGATTCCTGCTGCAGGGTGCAGGGGTTAATGGGCCACATCTGGGACCTGACGTTTAATAGCTTCCAAACAGAGTTAGGGCGAGAAGCAGAAAGGCATACAGAAACAAAATGGAAGAATTTGGGTAACTATAGAGTATAGAGTTTGTACACAAGAGAGAATGCAAACAATAATGATGAAAATGGCATTTTTAATACTGATTAATGAAAGGATCATGGGACAAAGGGAGACTGAAGGCAGATGGGAGGAGGGTGTTGAATGATGGTGTTAGAGGAACAAGGTAATAGCAGAATGACATCACCATGAGAGGAGCTGTAGTTTCCCATGACTAGGGTGAGTGTCACAAATATGCCTCCCTGTGCCCATAGCTTGATGGGTAGCTGAGCTGTACAGACGAGAGCTGTAGAGCAGTTAATCATTTTCTTTTTCAGTGACCAAAGTTATATGCAACACCTATTCTGAGTGTTAAGGGTTTTGAGAATATATTTATTTTAATATCCAAAGTATATGTTTATGCCATCAAAGCCTGCTGTTGATGCAATGGTCAAATACCATTATCATATTTAAAATAATTATTTTCCTGGTAATTTTCCATACCAGGATTAAAAAAAAATAATAATAATTAGTCCTGGTTTCCTTAGCATTCACACTATCATTTTTAGCATCTAACTGAATATCCAAAACACTGTTGTGTGCTGGGCTAAATGTACCTGTTGTATGTGTGTACATATAGTGCTATTTTAACTGCTTATAACTCACAAAGAGTTAATAAGATGTGTAAAGTAGTCAAAATAGCGACAGGAATTCCTGTGTTGCAAACAGGGACATCTGTTACAAGTTGCCCATGGTTCCAATGCCTGTACTGGCAATATACTGTAGCTGTATCTAATTACATCACATCCTTATATATATATAGTAGTCAACATTCGAAGTGGATCAAAAAAGTTCATTAAAAGTTGTCCTAAGATAAGAACAGGTATTCTTTTTGGTTTTAGGACAAATTTGATGAAAGGTTTTGATCCACTTCGAATGTTGACTACTGTATATATATATATATATATATTTTTTTTTTTTTTTTTTTTTTTTAATTATTATTTTCTTCTTCCCCCCAGTTCATTTGGATGCAGACGAAGACCCACCTTCTCGGTGCAACTTAGTCAACTTTTTTGGTGTGCACCAATGTTAAAATGACTGTGTTATAATTATTCAAATAAATCACATTAACACATTAATCACATAGGTCACAGTTAATTTTAAATTTACTAAACCTGCCAAGTGTGAACACAGCCTTAAGGCATCACCACAGGAGCGTTTAGCATTAACCAGTGTGTATTTCTAATTATCTGGGCATATGTCAAGGTCTGGTTACAAAGTAGGGATAAATCACATCCTTCTAGTTTAAACTACTGCAGAAAAAAAATAAATAAATAAAAATAAAAATAAAAAATGTGCATGTCTGAAGACATCAAGCAGTAATGTCATAAAATCATTATGTTGATGAACATGAGCAAAAATGCCAAAAACGACTGAAACCATAATTCACAATTCTTATTCCAAGAGAGTAAACCCCACGAGAGGCAAAACAGCTTACACTGGCTCTATGATTAGAAGTGTACGTAATTCTACAAGTCATCTAGGGGTCCACTTTGTGCTCCTTGCTATTACCTATAAAGGAGTGCTAAAACCAAGCACTCACTTGCTTAGAAAACTACGAGGGGAACATTTTCTTGGAATTTAAAAACACATCAGCAGAGCAGAAAATGAAAGATGTCATAGAATGAGAAGTCACAACTGACATAAAAGTTCAATTTACTATGTACTGTAAACATACTGAAACCTAAAACATCAGAAATCAAAACTTCCTTGTTCCTCCTTGGGTACATTTATTAAAACTACGCTGCAAATGTGTCTCACTCCATACCTTTGGTAATCATGCATACAGTAATCTTTGTGCGAGATGCTGATAAAGAATGAAAAAATGACTTAATATTTCAATTGCTGAAAACACTTTCTGGAAAAACAAATTCTGGGTTCTTCAAAGACTCAGGGTTGAAAACCACCATTTACTGAATGTCCGAAGGATTACTGATATATCATAAATGGTCACATCACATCTGCTGAGTTATTGCCAAATCTCAAATAATAGAACTAAAGAACTGTCCGGATGTTTGTGACCTTTGATGTCTGAAATCACAATGGAAGAGAGAGGAAGTGTTGCCTGAAAAGCAGCTTCCCTCGTAATATCCTGAAATCACGTAGTAACCCATATGGCCATTGAACCTATGTTTAAAGGGATAGTTCACCCAAAAATGAAAATTCTACCCTCATGTCTTTCCAAACACGTAAGACCTTTGTTCATCTTCAGAACACAAATTAAGATATTGTTGATGAAATCCAAAAGCTCTCTGATCCTCCATAGGCAGCAAGGGTCCTACCATGGTCAAGGCACAGAAAAGTAGTAAGGACGTTGTTAAAATAATTTATGTGACATCAGTGGCTCAACCATAATTTTACAAAGCTAAGAGAATACTTTTTGTGTGCAAAAAACAAAAACAAAAATAAATAAATAACGACATTCTACAATTTTTTCCCTCTGTGTCACCTCAGCAACATTTTGGAGAGTATGTGCGTACTATGTGCGCATCTTACAGATACCTGGTGTTTTATATGGACAGTGTTTTTTGTTGGAAGACACACATTGAGAGTCTGTGCACACGACTACAACAGAGGCTTTATTTTTAAGGAGGCTGAGACTGTATGGGGTGGGTAGCAATATCTGGCTTGTTTTTTTACCAAGCCATGCTTGAAAATCTCATTCGCTATGAAATCATAGTCTGGTTTGGAAACTTGTCTGTTCAACTGAAAAACAAATTGGCTCATATCCACAAAACAGCCATGAAAATCATAGGAATACAACAATATAAGCCAATACAGACTTTATACGAACAGGCAGTGATGAGAAGAGCAATAAGTATCAGTACTGATTCCGAACATCCTCTCTTTAGCGAATACCAGCCGCTGCCATCAGGAAAGAGACTGAGAATGCCAAATGTGTAAAACTAATAGACTGAAGCTTTCATTTGGTCCTGCCTCAATAAAACTGTTAAATTTAATCAATTTTCTTTATATATTTTGCATTTTATACTTATATTTTGTTGTATTTTAATGTATGTTCTTAATTGTTTTATTTAATTTGTCTTATTTGATGACTTGATGTTAATGGTGTTGAAATTCTGCAGCAAAGCGATGATATCTCAGATCATTATCTAGTCTCTTGTATACTCCAGATTTCTAAAACTGTAAATTCAACTCCTTTCTACAAGTATTATAGAACCATTACTTCTACTACAAATGACTGCTTTGTAAGTAATCTTCCTGACTTATCTGAATTCCTCAGCATATCCAATAGCTCTGAAAAACTTGATGATGTAATAGAAACGTCTCGGTTACGTATTGTAACCCTCGTTCCCTGAAGGAGGGAACGGAGACGTCTCCGTTCCCTCCTTCAGGGAACGAGGGTTACAATACGTAACCGAGACGTTCCCTATCAGTCGGTTCCTTCGACGTCTCGTCGAGACCGACGAATTGGGATCCCTAACAAAGCGCCGTGGCTGCTGTCCCTTCCAGTGTCCTGAGAGGGCCCCCCTGGGTCCCGTTACTGGCTTTGGCCAGGGGCTCGCATCAAGGAGAGCCAGTCACTGTATAACTCAGCCCCATCCATTTCAGTGAAACTGGAGCACTGGGAATATGCGGAGCTCACGTCCTACCGATAGGAGGTTCGGAGCAATACACATATAACTCAATTCAGGTTTATATGGAAGATTGGAGGTGATTGAACCCTCGTATACTGGTAGAAGTACTACCGGGGAAACACACAGCCTCTAGGGCGCAATGTGGAATTGTAAGAGATGCAATTAAGTCTCTACGTAGAGCCTAGCCCTCTACCGGTTCTGAAGGATTCATCGAGTGGGGGCCTGACGCCTGACGTTCCGCTACGTCGGCTGTCAAGCTCGGCGGAGGAGCTCGACAGAGCTACTCTTAGGTTACTCTGGAGCAATATAGCAAGCCGACCCGAGGCCTCTCTGTGCCTACCCGTTTGAGGTGAGAACACAGGAGGAGACTGTGTCTACACGAAGGCTATAGAACCTTGTGAACGTGTTAGGGGTCGCCCAGCCCGCCGCTCTACAAATGTCATTTAGCGAGGCGCCACGAGCCAATGCCCAGGAGGATGCAACACTCCTAGTCGAGTGTGCTCTCAGCCTGAGGGGGCAGGGCACACCCTGAAACTGATAGGCCAGAGTAATGGCATCCACTATCCAGTGGGCCATCCTCTGCTTGGAGACGGCATTCCCCTTCTGCCTGCCTCCATGACACACAAAGAGCTGGTCTGAGGTCCTGAAGCTTTGTGTCCGGTCAACGTAGCATCTTAGTGCTTGGACGGGACAAAGCAAAGCCAGGGCTGGGTCTGCCTCCTCCGAGGGCAGCGCTTGCAGGCTCACCACTTGGTCCCTGAAGGGAGTCGTGGGAACCTTGGGCACATAACCAGGCCGGGGCCTCAGTGTTACCTGGGAATCCGCCGGGCCAAACTCTAGGCACGAATCGTCGACCGAAAATGCGTGCAGGTCTCCTACCCTCTTGATGGAAACCAATGCAAGCAGGAGCAGAGTTTTCATCGAGAGAAACTTCAGCTCTACTGACTGCAAGGGCTCAAAGGGAGCCTGCTGCAGTGCTGTAAGCACTAGCGACAGGTCCCAAGAGGGTTACGGAAGGGGGCCTAGTGGGATTCAACCTCCTGGCACCCCTAAGAAACCTGGTGATCAGGTCGTGCTTCCCCACCGACCTTCCTTCTATGAGGTCGTGGTTAGCGGATATGGCAGCCACGTAGACTTTCAGGGTTGAGGGGGACAGCCTACGCTCCAACCCTTGCTGCAAAAAGGAGAGCACGACTCTGATCGGGCATCTTCGGGGGTCCTCTCCACAGGAGGAACACCAATCAACGAACAGGTTCCATTTTAGGGCGTAGGCATGTCTAGTAGACTGCGCTCGCGCCGAAGTGATAGTGTCAACTACCCCTTGGGGTAGGTCACTTAGAACCTCCACGTCCCGTCCAGGGACCAGACATGTAATTTCCAGAGGTCTGGACGCGGGTGCCATAGGGTGCCCCGTCTCTGAGTCAGAAGATCCTTCCTCAGAGGAATTTGCCAGGGAGGGGCTGTCGCGAGGAGCATGAGTTCGGGGAACCAGGTCCGAGCGGGCCAATAGGGGGCTACCAGAAGGACCTGCTCCTCGTCCTCCCTGATCTTGCACAGTACCTGTGCGAGAAGGCTCACTGGGGGAAATGCATATTTGCGGAGGCCCCGCGGCCAGCTGCATGCCAGTGCGTCCGTGCCGAGTGTGCCCTCGGTCAGGGAGAAAAAGAGCTGGCAGTGGGCTGTCTCCGGGGAGGCGAACAGATCTACTTGAGCCTCGCCGAAGCGTCTCCAAATCAGCTGAACCGACTGGGGGTGGAGTCTCCACTCTCCGGGAAGCGCAGCTCGTGAGAGCTCGTCAGCCGCACGGTTGAGCAACCCGGGAATGTGAATGGCACGAAGCGACCTCAGATGCTTCTGACTCCACAAGAGGAGATGACGGGCGAGTTGCGACATGCGACGGGAGCGTAGACCGCCTTGCCGGTTGATGTACGCAACGGTCGCAATATTGTCCGTACGGACCAGCACGTGTTTGCCACGTAGGTGCCCCTTGAGGCGGAGCAGGGCGAGACGTACTGCAAGCAACTCGAGGCAGTTGATGTGCCAAGTCGGCTGGGGGCCCGTCCAAACCCCTGAAACTGCCTGTCCGTCGTACGTGGCTCCCCACCCGGTGGTGGAGGCATCTGTGTGTACCACAGCATGCCTGAAGACCTGTTCCATGGGTACTCCTGCCCGTAGAAATGAGAGGTCTGACCACGGGGTGAAAGTCTGGCGGCAAGCCGGTGTTATCTGAACCCGGTGAGAGCCGCGAAGCCACGCTCTCCTCTGGACTCGGCCATGAAGCCAGTGTTGAAGCGGTCTCATATGGAGTAGCCCCAGCGGTGTAACCGCCGCTGCTGCTGCCATATGCCCCAGGAGCCTCTGAAATCGTTTTAGTGGGACCGCTGTCCTGCTCTTGAACGTATCTAGGCAGTTCAACACTGACTGAGCACGTTCCTGCGTGAGGCGTGCTGTCTGGCTGACCGAGTCCAGTTCCATACCGAGAAAAGAGATTCTCTGTGTTGGAGAGAGTTTGCTCTTTTCCCAGTTGACCCGAAGACCCAACTGGCTGAGGTGGGCGAGCACCAGGTCCCTGTGTTCGCATAACTGAACCCGAGACTGTGCTAGGATGAGCCAGTCGTCAAGGTAGTTGAGAATGCGAATGCCCTGTTCTCTGAGGGGAACAAGGGCCGCCTCTGCGACCTTTGTGAAGACACGGGGGGAGAGGGACAGCCCGAAGGGCAGGACCGTGTACTGATATGCCCTGCCTTCGAACGCGAACCGCAGAAAGGGTCTGTGGCGCGGAAGGATTGAGACATGAAAGTACGCGTCCTTCAGGTCGATCGCTGCAAACCAATCTTGGGGGACGGACACATCTGAAAATGTGTTTCTGAGTGAGCATTTTGAACGGTAGCCTGTGAAGGGCTCGGTTCAAGACGCGTAGATCCAAGATCGGCCGAAGCCTGCCGCTTTTCTTGGGTACTATGAAGTACGGGCTGTAAAAGCCCGTCCTCATGTCGGCTGGAAGGACCGGCTGTATTTCTGCACGCAAGATGGGAGCATCTGCGGCCCTGACAGAGGTGAAGTGGATACCTCTGAACTTGGGAGGGCGCCGGGCGAACTGAATCCCATAGCCGGAAGTGATGGTCCTAAGGAGCCAGCAAAATGGGCTGGGAAGCTCTTTCCAGGCTCCCAGAAAGTGAACAAGCGGCACAAGGGGGACCACCGACATACCCGCGGGGGAGCAGCGAAGAGGGGGGCAGGGGCCCCGCCTCGCAGTCTCGTTGCCGGACCGGGGCGGGGTCAGAGCATCTGTATGTTGAGTGTGTGAGACGCTTACCTGCACATGAGCCGATGGTGCGTGAGTAGTCCGTCTCGCCGTGCTCTCGAACCGCCCATCGTCGCTTGCTGGCGAGGGGGGAGGACGGGTGAGGCGCAGGGGTGACCTGCGCACTCCCCGCAATCCCACTTGGGGACCCAGAGATAGAGAAATTTGCTCTTTTGTCGAGTATTTGGGTATTTGGAAAAAACAAACAAAAGATTCTCCGCCCGGCCCTCCTCCCGAAGAGCAGCATCCTCCATCTCTGGGTCGCCCGTCTCAGGGTCTCTTGTTCTTACGTTTCCCACTGGTCTTTGTGGGGGCCTGAACGGGCTGGGCGGCTGCCCGGCGACCGGCTCCACGGCGCCGTTGTGAAGGCTGCTGCGGTGGCTGCTGTGGAGCGGAGGCGGAAGCCGGGGGCCGCCCTCGGCGACGAGCAGACTGGGGTGCCGCCGGCGGATGGGTGGAGGCAGCAGCTGTACGCCGGGGCAGGATGTGACTGATGGCCTCAGTCTGCTTCTTGGCTGCGGAAAACTGCTGGCCGAAGCTCTCCACAGCGTCGCCGAAGAGGCCGGTCTGGGACACCGGAGCGTCGAGGAACCTGGTCTTATCGCAGTCCCTCATATCAGCCAGACACAGCCAGAGATGGCGTTCCTGGACCACCATGGTGGACATGGCACGACCCAGAGATCGCGCGGTCACCTTCGTCGCACGTAGCGCGAGGTCCGTGGCGATACGAAGTTCACGAAGAACTTCTGGGTCGTGACCACCCTCGTACAGGTCTTTCAGTGCCTGGGCCTGATGCACCTGTAGCAACGCCATAGCGCGAAGGGCGGAACCAGCGGAGCCGCAGGCCGCATAGGCACTGCCGATCAGAGCCGACGAGTGCCTACAGGCCCGGGACGGGAGCGACGGATTGTTGCCCCGCCAAGTGGAAGCGGCGCCCGGACACAGTTGCATCGCAACCGCACGCTCCACCGGCGGGACTGCCGTGTATCCCCGCGCTGGTCCGCCATCGAGGGTGGTTAGGGAGGAAGTCCCACTCGAGCGGTTTCGGGCAGTGAAAGGTGCCGTCCACGTTCGGGTGAGTTCTTCATGCACCTCCGGGAAGAATGGCACCGGGGTGGGGCGCTGAGAACCAGCGCGGGCCACCCCGAGATGCCAGTCATCCAGCCGGGAGGGGTCGGGACGTGATGGAGGATTCCATTCAAGCCCTACCCTCTCGGCGGCCCGGGCAAGCATAGCCATCATCTCCGGGTCAGTATCGGGCACCGCTGACCGCCCAGTGGACGACAGTGTGCCGTCCTTCTCCTCAGAGAGGTCTGGCTCTCCCCCCGATGCTGCGACCGACATCTGTTCGTCGGGGGGGGCCCCAAAGGTAACGGGCGGTACCCCTAAGGGAGGTCCAACCCGCTCCCCTGAATGTTAAATGCCATCAGGTGCGTGATTTCACATTGAGCCGTATATACTACACACAGCCGTTGTTCACTGACGAGCTGCGCACATTCACACTGATAATGAACATTGATTTGCGCAGCTCGTCAGTAAACAACGGCTGAACCGGCTTTACTGACAAAACGCGCAAGTGATCGGCCGATACGGATCGGTGCATCCCTATTCAATATGGGGAAAAAATTATCGAGATTACATTTTTGCCATATCGCCCAGCCCTAATAGAAACTATGGACTCTCTCTTTTCTATCACTTTAGATACAGTTGCTCCAGTGCGCTTAAAAAAGATTATGAAAAACAGTGTAACACCGTGGTATAACGATCACACTCGCGCCCTAAAGAGAAAAGCACGAAAAATGGAACGCAGCTGGAGGAAAACAAAACTAGAGGTTTTTCGTACTGCTTGGCGTGAATGTAACTTATCTTATAGAAAAGCATTAAAAACTGCCAGATCGGATTACTTTTCGCCTCTCTTGGAAGAAAACAAACATAACCCTAAGTATTTGTTCAATACTGTGGTTAAATTAACTAAAAATATAGCAGCAACAGGTGCAGACATTTCCCAACAGCACAGCAGTAATGACTTTATGATGTACTTTACCTCCAAAATAGACACTATTAGAGATAAAATTGTAACCATACAGCCGCCCGCTACAGTATTGCATCAGATAATGTGCTGTAGATCTCCTGAGGAACAATTCCACTCATTCTCTATTATAGGAGATGAAGAATTGTATAAACTTGTTAAATCATCTAAACCTGCAACATGCATGTTAGACCCTATTCCATCTAATCTACTAAAGGAGGTACTTCCAGAAGTCATAGATCCTCTTATAAATATTATGAATTCGTCATTATCATTAGGATATGTCCCCAAAACCTTCAAACTGGCTGTTATTAAGCCACTCATTAAAAAAACACAACTTGACCCCAATGAATTAATTAACTACAGACCAATTTCGAATCTCCCTTTTCTGTCAAAGATACTAGAAAAGGTAGTATCCTCACAATTATGCTCCTTCTTAGAGAAAAATGGTATCTGTGAGGATTTCCAGTCAGGTTTTAGACCGTATCATAGTACTGAGACTGCTCTTAGTAGAGTTACAGATGACCTGCTCTTGTCAACCGATCATGGTTGCATCTCCTTATTAGTGCTACTGAATCTTAGTGCTGCGTTTGATACTATTGACCACAACATTCTTTTAAATAGACTTGAATATTATGTAGGCATTACATATTTATTGTTCATTTAGAGCAACAATGTAGCACTTTACCCAAGATAAATTTCCTCTCGGGGACAAATGAAGTTTATCCCTATCCATATGTTTGTGTGGTAGGAACTGAAATTTAAGCTGTTATTTACTGACAATCTTGTAATAACAATTTAATTGTCATGTTGTCAAGGACCAAGAATTTTTGTCATAACATTAGATTTTTTTGTCATTATTAACATAAAACCAGTGTGTCTTTTGACTATTAAGCACATTAATTCTTGATTACAAACTTGAGTTTGGTGCAAACTGGTTTTAAATGTAATTCTGTACCACTGAAGATTAGCCTATAAGGCTCTAACACATTCCTGTCAGGATCTGTGATCCTGATATCATTATCTGTCAGGGCTAATCAGACCTGAGGCTAAATCCACTGACTGACCTGTTTCATTGGAGGTGCCTTTGGGACACTGAGCATCACAGTGAGCACCACAGTGAGCACTACCTGACATTCTGATTGTGGGTGCAATTCACTTTGCTGATGTTTTCTGCACAAGCAGAAACTTTTTTCTCACAAATGTGACTGTGTGAATAGCATGCTAGTGCTCTCATTGATTGTCACTGAGACTCTATACACACACAAAAAAAAAAAATATTACTGGCAAACAGCAATACATAAAGAAAGCCTTTGATTAGTATTGATATGTCAATAAGGACTGGGCAGTAATGTTGACACTGAGCAGTGATACGTCTACCATAAACCTCCAGCAAATCTCAATCCAAATAAATGACAGGTTTCAGTACACCATAAATTGATGCTTCTGTACACAGAAAAAATAATATAGACTCAAAAACACTACATGGGGATGGGTCACAAGGTTGACAAATTTATTTATGCTTTTTTAAAAATACTTTTAGGACTAAGAAAATAATGTGTTAATTTCAGCAGTGTTTGACACATTAAACAACAACAAAAACATTAATTAAATTCAAATTGACATTAAAACATTCCAGAGGATACACTTCTGTTTTCTTTATTTTTTTAATTGATTCTACAATGGGTGATTCATTGTATAAGCATAATTATGAAAACTAGACAATTATTTATACAGGGCTAATTCAGATTAGTTGAACAATTGTTCAGGCAACTCATCAACTAGTGCATATTTCTACTATACACAATTAAGAATTACTTTGGGGGAAAAAAATCAAATAGCGATTTTTCTGATAAATTGAATTTAGATTTTTCTGATAAATGAAAAAAAAAAAATATATATATATATATATATATATATATATATATATATATATATATATATATATCTATATATTTTTTGGCTAAATTGTGATATATGGTATACATATCAAAATTTTTAATATTTTACTATTTGGATTTTTTTATTACTTTTTATATGCTTTGTTAATGTTGTTCAATGAAACAAAGTTCATATTAAAGGCTAAACAAATAAAGTAAATGTAACTATGTAAGGCTATGCTAGGCTATTATATTATGTGCAATTAAAGGTTAAAATCACATTACATTCTAACATTGTATACACGATAGTATCGTGTATCGACGATAGTCAAAGATATCGCCTGTTGCTGATGCCTTTGACAATAGTACGACGATTATTATCATTATTATGCGTCAAAAAGGCATCTAACTTTAGCGATGCAGCGCGGAGAGTCGGTTCTAGGATGCCTCAGAAACTTGCCGCAGTATAAACACAAGCATAGAGTAGATAGCGCCGCAGATGTGTACAGTGAAAATGGGTAAGAGATTTATTCATCATACAGTGTACATAGATTAAGTGTAGACAGTCATTAGGATAACAGATGTAGTAAAATGTGGTTTAGGCTGAATTAAATACGATATTTGAGAATCCGAGAGAGAGAATTATAGTAAACAAACATTCACCTCAGTAACATCTGTATACGTTAACTAGAATTACGATGTGATAAAATGGCGCTAAACATGCATGTGAATTACACGCACATCGCTTCTCCACAATCAATATGAACTGATGTCAAAGACCAGACATACAGCAGTAACATTATCGCAATATGACGGGTATAGAAAGATACATTCATTTGCATTCACGCATGCACATTTACCACTCACTGAAGATAGCAGAGAATGAAACCGAAAGTAAACTTGAACCTATCCAACAGAACTACCGTCAGCGCTCTGTACACGCACAGCTGTGTCACATGCACTACCCTTACAAAACGAATAAGGAATTTATTACATATTGACATTTACATATCATTAAATAAATTACCATGATAGTATCGTGTTTTGGCGATCTCACAGGCTGACGATAGGACGATGTGAAAATTGTGCATATCGCCCAACACTAATTGTAACATTACAATTTCAAAAAAAATAATAATAATAAATTCATTAAACTAAATAAAAATCAATAAAAACAAAAGCACAGACTATTTGCAATACACTATTTTAATTATCCCATTACAGTCACATCACATTACAGTTAGTGCTATAATAAAAATACACTTGCTTGTAGGTTTCAAGCTCCACATATGGCACAATTATTGTCCAACTACAAATATTTTAGCAAAATGTATATTTTAGTCAGAATTAGGCCTATTGCGCTATTTCTTTTTGACACGCATGCACTCAGTGGTGCTCATTTACTAATATCAGAAATCTAACAAGCCCACTGAAACACGGCTTTTAAAGAGTGAGAGTGTGGCTGTACAGTGAGTGTGGGTCACCATGGGTCAGGTGACAGGCCGTGTGGAGATGAGGCGTGCATCGTCAGCCTGCATTTCCAATAACATTATCTGATAACTGCATGTGCTATGCTAAGCTGTGACTTTAATTGCAGACATAAAACAGTCTACAATAAAAGTAGCACCAACACTGCTCTATTAGGAAGTATGTATGACAGTCATATGTCATTTGAAATCAAAAAGTATTTTACAAAACATGAATTTAATGCATTCTTAATTAATATAAACTATTTATTTTGTTCACACGCATCTGTGTGTGTAAAACATTGCTAGATATGTTAGTTGCTTTGCTTGTAAGTTGCCTAACACCATAACACCATCTGCTACAGCTTCCACATACAGAATGACAGACGGTCCTCCCTTTCCTCCATTGTTTTCCCACAAAGCTAAATTTACTCACAGGGAAAGAACAAATTCACAAAGCACAAACGGCTAACCTGACAGATTTGCATTAAGTCACACATAATGGCACTGTAAAAGTCATGAACACGGAGAAAGACAAATTCCTACATTGACCAGTGAACCCATTTTGCACTCAAACTAAGTATGAACCACATGAACATGCACCCTGAGAGGCTGCGATCACATACTACAAAGAAAGTCACTTACTGACCATCCTGTCCATGTAGGGTACTGTCCTGTTCGCTACAATCCCTACAACCCCCCCCCCCCCCAATAAAGGTACAAACTCATTGTGGCTTTTTTTTTTTTTTTTAACATTTCTTTGTAATTTTTCAAACTTTAACAGAACACTTCACTACAATCAAGGTTACGTTTTTTCCTATGAAAACCCTTGCCGCCAAAATAAATTGACAAACTATTAAATAAAAATTAAATTACAACAAAAATAGATAAATATATAAAAAAAAAATAAATAAATAAAAAAAAATAGCAAATAAACTTTACAGTATTATATACATTTACAATTAGACGATATCAATTGTCAAAATAATTCAAATAAATAAATACCTACATGATAATACGGATCAATAGTCTGACATATTTATAGTGGTCTTCTACATAAATATGAAACCAAACAATATTGGTGATCACATTTAACCCTCTGGGGTTCTTCGGTCACTTTTGACCGGAATTTTTTAAATAAAAAAATTTTAAAAATCGTAGCTTCATCGGAATGGTATGAAACCTGGTGACTTTTATGGTACTTGGTATATGAACACACAAAAAAATTGGGGACAGGATTGGAAAAGTCTAAGTGGTCGTAAAAAAAAATAGTCACACTCGGGGTCTTCGGGTCAAAATGACCGGCCATAGGAAATGAATGGGAAATTGGCAAAAATATGAAAATACAGAGTTTTTTTGTGCATACAATCTACAAATCAGCCACAATCCAGAAAAAAAGCACACAACTGTGAAGGGGTGACTCTCTAAAACATCAAGAGTGCAAAACACTACAATACACTCACACACACACACACACTTATACACACAAAAACACACGCACACACAAATGAATGTGTGTCATTTCAAAAGCTAATTTTGGGAAATGTGTGAAATAGAGGCAATCAATGTAAGAAATAAAGCACACAGCAATGAAAGCATGAGACTGTAAGCCATCAGAGTTCCAAAATAGACACACAGACACACACACACACACACACACACACACACAGAAATATGAGATTGGTGAGACTGTAACAGAGGAATGTGAGACTATGAATCAAATAAAAGGGAGACATTGGATCCAAAATCCAAAAGTCACACACCATGTCACACACACACACACACACACACACACACACACACACACACACGGAAAAAAGATTTCAAAACAAGCATCATTTGCTCAAAGTGCTATATGGAGACACTCTGTTGTGATTTGTCACAACCTGATCTGTAATCACAATTAGTATGTAAATAATATGTAATTATAGTTAGAATGATATTTAAAACAAACTTTTTTTTCCTCTATTTTTTTATTTACTATTTGACAATTGTTATACTTTTCTGTTATTTTAGATTTATGTTCATAATTGCTGTTGCCTTTTGAATAAGAGTTACTGTTCATTGAATATGTAAAAAAAGAATGCACATAAAATGTAAATAGGGTTAGGATGATATTTAAAATATTTTTATTTCTCTATTTTCCATTTAATGTTTGATAATTATACTTTTGCTGTTATTTTGTTGCCCATGCTGTTGCTGTTCATAATTCCTGTGCTAAATAAGAGTTATTGTTTATTGAATTTTACAAAAAATTATTTAAATCAAAATGTTCATTATAAAAAGGTTACAAAATAAAAAAAATGGTATGACTGAAAGAACGGCATTTTTATTCAGTTAGAATTAAAACAATGGGTAACAAAATGCTTTCCATTGTTTCTCTTTCTAATGCAATGTTCTGGTTTGACTGTATTATAAAGTAAAACTGGCACTTCAAATTACCAGTTAAACCAATCAAACAAACAAAAAACTTGGCAAATAATAAAAAAAATAGTCTTTGATAATCTAATTTTATATAATAAAATCCACAATCTGAAAAGGCATTGGCAAATATGTGCAAAAACAACTAGAATTCACAAATCCTTCTATAGAGAGCATTACATCCATCTAGTGGTTAAAATAGGATATTGCCTGGTAATTATGCTCACTACGCCACCAGATGGCACAAATCCGACTTCAAAAAATTATTTTCTATAGGCCAGGTATCTACTTTAAACTAAAATACAGCATTAATTAAAAAAGAATAAAAATTATATATATTAAAAAAAATTATATTATATTCAATGGCAAAAAATAGATCATAATTGTAGCATAAATATTAATTATTATCATAAAATTCTGTCAAAACACGACAGAAAAAAAGAAAAAATATTATTGAACAAAAATACATTTGATTGATTTTACTGAAAAAAGGAAATAATGATTTCAGGGCTCCGGTCACTTTTGACCGTGAGGGCCCTGAGTGTGACTGGTCGGGGAAGAACCCCAGAGGGTTAAACCAGTATAAACAAATATTTTTATAATAATTAGTTAAAGGGAAGAGTCTTCATTTTTTCAAAATATGTAATCATTGGTTGCCATGTCTCATAAAATTTTTGGACAGCACCCTTCATTAAATATTTAATTTTCTCTAATTTCAAATATAAAATCAGGTCACACATCCACAT
>NC_133382.1:18412288-18447899 GCF_049309525.1 Garra rufa
GTGCGGATGCATTGCCTTTATTAAACTTATTTTTCATAGGCTATATGAGACCATGCAACTGACAAAACAATGTTTTTAGCGTTTATTTTACATTAATAACCAATACAATAGCTGCTAAAACACCACATCTGTGTTTTGGTTATTAATGTAAAATAAATGCTAAAAGAAGACTGTTTTGTAAGTGCGGATCATGTACTTTAACGCACCAAAATAAAATAACGGTTCAAACGGCTTTGCCTCATTTTTAAAATATAAAATTGCCGAAATTTTCTGAAAAACGATAGAGTTTGGAGAGGATAAGGTAAAAAGCAATACAAAACAAATAGCTAATGTACAGGTTATGTTCTAATTTTTTTTGCTTTCAAACTGAATGCAATGTAATAATATATATTTAATAATAACATTAACAGCATGCATCTAACTCTGGGTGAAAAGCCTATAATAAAATGAAAATATGTCTTCATGTTAAGAATGAATAGTTTGCGAACACATTTCTAGGTTATTTAAAAATAAAACATTCATGAATTATTGTATTAGAAACATTTTACTGTCTTAAATGCACTCATTTATTTAGCCTATAAATTAAAATAATAATAATAATAATTACTATTATTAGTATTATTTATGGTGACGCAAACAGCTTATATACTGTTTCAGCTATTAAAATAGTTCAGCAAAGTGGTTGTTTCGTTTCGTTTTTTTATTAAGTTAATTTAGAAAAAACGTTTAGAGCATTTTTTTGTTGGTTCAATATAAGTTTTTGTTTTTTTAAAGTAACGACCAAGCAGCCAGCGGCAGACAGTGAGTTGATCATAGCTTGTGTTTGATGATCAGTTTTGCCTTCTCAAATCATCACGACTTGCCTACAATAAAATCTATTGGCCTAAAAGAGTTCAGGTATAAAACAATGTTAATTTCAACATCAAACTAATATAAAAGTGTTTATATTCACCGCCTGTGTTTTATCCTATTGGTACTTATTGTAAAATAAACACTAAAACGCTTGTGTTTTCTGAAGCATGAAATTGCCGATTTGTTCTATTTCGTTAAGTAATAATTTAAAGCTTTCTATTGTGAGTTATGTATTCACTGAGTTTTGCTGAGAAGCACTCCTATTGAGATTGTTTTCAACGTTTCAAGCACCGTTTGCAACGTTTTGTTGATATTGTGATATTGTGAGTGCACACAAATAAAAGTAGACCCTTTACAGTTCTGAATAATGTATTACTCGTACCTTTATGAGCAAAAATGACGGAATATTTTAAATTGTTTCCACTGCAAAAATGCAAGTGATTGCGCTGGCGCCTCCATGTCCTGCAAAGCGGCTCTCTGTACAAACCATTGCATTTGTGCTAATACCGCACATTTATATTTTTTTAACGTTGAAATGAACATTGTTTTATACTTTAACTATTTTAGGCCTCTATATTTATTTTAGGCAAGTCCTGATTATCTGAGAAGGCAAAATTGATCAAACACAATATGATCAACTCATTCTCTGCCGCTGGCCGCTTGGTCGTTACTTTAAAAATCAAAAATTATATTTAACGAACAAAAAATGCTCCAAACTTTTTTTCTAAATTAACTTAATAAAAAGGAAATGAAATATAATCACTTTGCGTTATATACAAAACTGGGCTACTTTAATAGCTGAAACAATATATATATACTTCTATACAATGTTTTGTGAGAAGAGGGGAAAAAACACGGGTTTGGGTCGGATTGGGGCCCATATTACTGAATTCTGATAAACTCGGGCCAGCATCTAGGGCCAGGGCCTAGATTTGAGGCCGGTGCAGGGCTCTTATGTGTGTGACAGCAATGCTCATCGTAAATAATACTAATAATTGTAATTATTATAATTATTATTTTAATTTGTTGTAGACTAAATAAAAGGGTGCACTTAAGACAGTAAACGGTTTATTATAATGAATGCTTTTTTTAAATAACCTTTTACAGCTTTGGAAATGTGTTATACTATTCATTCTTAACACGTAGACTAATTTTGGCGATTTTATTATAAGCTTTTCACCCAGAGTTGCATGCTTCACTAATGTTATTATTAAATAAGGCCTCTTATTACATTGCATTCAGTTTGAGAGCAAAGGAATGACAACATAACCTGTAAATTGTTTGTTTTGTATTGCTTTTTACCTTTTCCTCTCCAAACTCTATCGTTTTTTTTACAAAATTCAGGCGATTTTATATTTAAAAAAATAAGGCAAAGCCGTTTGAACAGCCCTCTTCAATTATTATTTTAGTTTGGTGAGTTAAAGTACCATGATTCGCACTTACAAAATAGTCTTCTTTTTAGTGTTTATTTTACATTAATCATCATTAGGATAAAACACAGATGTGGTGTTTTAGCAGCTATTGTATTGGTTATTAATGTAAAATAAACGCTAAAAACATTGTTTTGTCAGTTGCATGGTCTCATATAGCCTATATGAAAAATAAAGTTTAATAAAGTCAATGCATCCCGCACCTATAAACAGGTAGCCTGGTTGAATCTGGTGACGGGGCCACAAATCAGTGAGTAGCTACAGTTTACAAACCCGTGGGAACGGATTGCAAAAGCGTGTGCACGGATTATGAATTTGTGGGTAATGATTCAAAATCCGAAGGCACGGTTTACAAAATCTGAGAGCACGGATTGGAAATTCGTGGGTAGCCTACGGTTTGTTAATCCGTGGGCACGATTTATTAAACCGAGGGAACAGTTTAAGAATTCGTGAGTACGGTTTATAAACTGAGGGGAGGAATTGCAAAACTGTCGCCACGGATTGATTATTTTTCTCCTGCAGGTGACGCTGCGGACTCAAGTGAAAACCTTCAGGGGCAGCAGAGAGCTTCCGGTGTAGCCTACTAAAACGCGCTTTGTTCAAACAAACTTTAATTTTTCGATTTGGTTTTGTTGACTTTTTAATATCTGCATTTGAACGACGTGTAATGAAAACAAAATAGGAAATATGAATGAAATTCGTTTTTGTGTTCCCAAGAAAATGTAAATATTGCATAAACCAATCATTTATTTGTTTGTTTGTTTTGAAAACAAAAACGAGAAAACCAATTATACGTAGGTAGGCTATTGTTATTATTATTTCGTTTTGTTTAAGAAACGGAAAAACAAATATAAGCTAGATTAATTATAGGTTAGTTAATTTTTCAATTTTTAAAACAGAACGAAATCATCATCATCATAACACGATCAAACCGTTTGTCATTTCTCTTTTATTTCCATCTGATCGTATTTCGATTTGCTGTTAAATCAAATTTAAGTCATCCAAATAATATTCCAAGCCAATTATTTTATATATATTATATATTTATATATAGCCTACATGTGAAATTATATCTTCAGAATCAAGCCGCGCATCGGGTTGTTGTTCTGGGTGCACATTGGTAGGCTACAGATAATGAGCTCACACGGGAAAGACTGTACACTAGGCTACATCTTGTTGGATTTATATGAATTGAATAAATACAATTTAATTTTGTTTTTGTTTTTTGAAGTAGATTTTCAGAAATAACAGTTTTGATATGATCATCTTAAATCCTCTGGGTCTGAGGGCAGTTATTGTAGACAGATTGGAGATTAATCCAAATAAACATGACGCTACAATTGAAACCATTAAATTAAAATGATTAAAACAGTGTATTTCTATATAACTTCGGCATCGTGCATCCTCCTTTAGGTCAGGGCTGTGGTGAAGGCAGCGCGGACAAACGCTTAGCTCGCTCACATAATATAATCATATAATCTATAACAGGAACATCAGATCGTTTTTATGACATAATATGTCATTATTACGAGAAAAAGATGTCGTGTTAACGAGAAAAGATGTCGTTTTTACGAGAAAAGATCTCGTTATTACGAGAAAAGATGTCGTTTTTACTCGAAAAGATGTCGTTATTACGAGAAATGATGTCGTTTTAACGAGAAAAGATCTCGTTATTACGAGAAAAGATGTCGTTTTAACGACATAGCTGAGTGGGGAAAAAATAAGTGTACAGCAGCAATGCCTCACCGTAAGAATTAAGACTGTTTTCAGAGGTGTTTTTACCGACTGGTTCAGATGACTTTCTACGCCACCTAAGGTCAAGTGAGTCCACGAAATGAATAAAAATTTCTGCCGTTTTTTAATTACCTCTGTCGTTTTTGAGCCGGTTTTTAGAGTCCAGCCCACAACGTCAAACCAATATCTGTTTCCTGTTTGCATACCCAGTCTACTTAGTGTAAACAACGGGAGCTGATGCCTGTGCTCTTAGGTGCTGAACCGCGGCAGTTGAGCGATTCAGTAATGGCGAGTGCAGAAGAACCGGCGGTTGTCACAGGGCAGCGTTCACCGGTTCCACCGCGGAGCGACCACATCTCCTTTCTGGAGGGACACAACATGTACGTCTGGGGGGGTTGCCAGGTAAGCTCTATAGAAAAATATTTCATCAAAATAGTTGAGGGTTGCTGAGCGTTAAGTAGAGTGCTAAATAGTTTGCCCTCGTTTGGTTTATAGAAAAAACTGCTGGTTTTGTTTAAGTGTGTGGTTCGACAACAAGTGTAAACTCAGTGATTAGTGTAGTTCGTCTGGTTGGGATAGGACGACTATATTTAGCTGTTGTTTGGATTACAGAGAAAATGTGAAAAACATGAAATTATTTTTTTGATGTTTTTTTTTTTTTTTTTTTTTAGAGTGTGAATGGACAAGAAACCTTTTTTCCCAGTGACGAGATCTGGCTTTATGACATGGAGAATGGAGTTTGGTGAGATGCCATCTTTTTATTTATAAACAACTTTGATATTATTTGTTTAACCAATAAATGGCATTTCCTGAATAGCTGACACCCCTAGCCATAGGTCTTTTTTTTTGCAAACTGCACTTTTGTGCCTGTCAAGTCAAGTCACCTTTATTTATATTGCGCTTTTAACAATACAGATTGTGTGAAAGCAGCTTTACAGTATTAAACAATGTGTCAATAATGCAAAAGGACAATAGTAAACACTCAATTTTCAGTTAAAGTCAGTTCATCATGGAATTCTGTGATATCATCCAGCTCAGTTCAGTTCAGATAGTATCTGTGCAATTAAGTCGACGATATTGCTGAAAAATAAGTGATATATCAAGTGTTTTGTTTATTCTGCCTGCTGTGCATTAAAACAGTGTGTAGTTCCAGAGTTACCTCAGACTACCATTGCCAGCCTCAAACAACAACATTTTCCCCTGAGTTTCAATTGCGTGTCTGTGTGCGGCAGGTCTCGGAGGCATATGGGCGGAGAGGTTCCTCCTGTTCTTTCACAGGCTTGTGGCGCATATCTTAAGGGCACGCTTTACATTTTTGGGGGATGTGACATCAATGGCCACACCGACACGGTGAGCTGCTTTAGGAATGATATCATCATAAAGCATCACATCTCCAAGTGAACACTCCTGATTAACAGGTTTGTCAAGGATGTGTCCAACATAATTGCATATGTTGTCTGTAACCTGATGGGGAATGTGATACTGTGAAAATGTGCTCTGAATGTACCCACATTTCCCTCATATTAAAAAAAGACTGTGGAAAACTGTGTACATCTGAGTGAGATTTTGTTTTTCAAATGTAGATATCCACAAAAATAGTTTTTGCTGTGTGCACACTATAGGAAGTTGGATATATTGTAGTGTAATTCAAGGTTTATTACTTTAAGCAAATATGACCGAACAAAGCCTCTGTTGAATGGAAACTCAACCTCCCCAAAATTTCTGTTGAATGTTTTTCTTGCTTCTCTGGCACAGACATACAGAGAGAACAAAGACATAATATTGTTACACTTCCCTCCATACAAATTTTATTTTTTAAGCTTTTTTATTCCAGGTTTTTCATCTTCTAACATCCTAGCATTTCAGACACATCCACCTAAAATTCAATCCAAATACCCTGCATTTAGAAAAATATGAAAAAAAAAAGTTCTGTGGGCTCCTGTTATTAAGCTGCTGGTAGCATTTCTGCAGGGAATAAATTCTCACTGCTTCTATTTAAGACTGTGTTGTGGTGTTATGACAGATGTATTGTGTTGACCTGTCGGGTGCGGAATATAGCTGGAGAAAAGTGACAGACACAATGGGAGGGACACCCTCTCCCAGGGTCAGACATTCCTGCTGGGTTTACAGAAACAGGTAAGGAAAAACAGGTTCACTGCACTGTCTATACAGATATACAATACAGTGATTGCATAATTATCTCCACAGATTTTTATAGTATGACTACAATCACTAAAGCTAAAGGGCCATGTTTTGAAACTGTCAGTTGCAACAGCAAATTGGGTTGCAGGTCTGTTAGTGCCATTTACAGTACTGAACATGCTAATTATGCATTAATTGCTACATAATAGGAAGCTGCTGCTATGATGTTGCCATTTTGTAACAGTTGGTGTCATTCATAGGCTTATCTACTTTGGTGGATACGGATGCAAAACAGTCAGAGAGGTCAACAACTCCAAGAGCTTTATGGTTGACGAGGCTAGCTGGGTAAGTAGAAATATCGTGGAGAAAAAAAAAGTTAAAGTTGTTGTACAGAAAGTAGACCTAGATGAACTAAACATTTAGATGTCTCTTTACAGGCAACAATCGGGTCAGATTTTTTCCAGTATTGGGGTTGGAATAATGAGGTGCATATGTTTGAACCTGTGTCAGCCACATGGACTGAACCACTAACCCAGGTAAAAGAGCAAGGATATACTAAACTATTTATTTATTTACATATGAATTGATAGATGACAGTATACATTGTCTTGTTTTCCTGCTGTCTGGTTTCACTTCTTGCAGGGGCAGCATCCAGAGCCCCGGGCCTCACATGCCAGTGCTACTTTAGGTCATAGGGGCTATATCTGTGGAGGTCTGGTAAGACATTTAAACCTTGATCATTACTTGATCATTGATATTTTCAGTTTTATTAGGTAGACCCTGTTGCAGAGGTGATATCAGCTACAGTGTTATTTATATACTGTTATAGTATTTATTCATATTTTGTATTCACTTTTGTTTGTATATTTTGAATTTTCATTTGAGTTTGTTTTTATGTGCTGTTGTCATTTTTATTAGTTTATAAATATTTCTATTTAGCTTTATTTTTCTTTACATTTTAATTTTTTTTAGTAACTTGTTTTGTTTGCATTAGTTGCCCTTTCTAATTTTGCTTTTCATCTAATATTTTATTTTATTATATTTTATTTCAGATTTATTGTAATAAATTATCAGTTACTGTTCAGTAATTGGTAAAAAATGTGTGTTTTACATTTTAAGAAATAAATACTACTTTTAAAAATATGTTTAAAATCATGGACACTCATTTACAACTGCTGCTTTGGTCTTATTTATTGTTTAATTATTATTTTTTTTTTTTGCCAATAAATGCATTTATTTAGTCACAGAATGTCTTTATTGTTTAAGACGGGCACTCCAACTTCAGCACCAGGCACTATTCTAACGAGCACTGGAAAGGTACAGGTGATGAGGGACCTTCAGTAGAACAACAGTGAACTGTGGTCAGATGAGATGTTTTCAGGCCATATATACTGTGCTTATAGCACACACGCTTCAATTTTACTCACAAAAATGGCTGTGCATGCTCTAGCTTGTATCATCAGTAATATTGGTATCAGTGATACTCACCTTCAGTCATAAAAATTGTTTAACAAATATTAAAAATATGCCTTCACAGTCTCACACTTAAATGACATGATGCCTCTTTATCTGGTAGTCTGCTGAGGAGCTCACCTCAGTGTGGGTTTGGCAGAAGTGCACATCAAGAACACATAGCTGCCACAAAGGGGGTGCTCACAAACACCCTTCTGAAACTTAAAAAGACAAAGAGACACACTATGGTTTTGTATGGTCTCTTTGTAAATCCCCAAGACCGCAAGTGCACATGAAGTGTGCCATTTGGGACAGGGCCTTTTTCATCCAACATCTAAGTCTGATAACCCTGCCACCACTAGTATGTAACTAATTCTGTGACAGTTGAGTTCCAGACTCATTGCACTCAATAGTGCTTAAGTACCTGAATTGGGACACACCTAGAGTGTGCCTTTTAGCTCCAGTTGTTATACCAGAAATGCAATAGTATATAAAGTTGTTTTTCCTTGAAAATTCTGTCATTTCAGGAGATGCAGAGAATAGACATTCATTGTTTAGATCTGGTAACATGGACGTGGACACAAATGTAAGTAATGTTTTTATCTGAGTGACCTAATTACATTATTATTATTATTATTATAAAAAAATAAATAATTGTTGAACAATCTACACAGAGTGCTTCTGTTCTTTAAACACAGTGTTTTCTGCACAAATTAAGGAGCATGCCTGCCATGGAAAAATAAATATGTTAACACAGCAGGACTTTCACAACTTCATTATATTAAACTATATCTGTACAGAAAATGTGAATGCCACAATGTTCCCATAGTGCTGTTCAGTTGTTTTGGGTGAATTAGCACACATGTGACCCCATCTGTAAAAACAGCTAAAATGGCATAATCTAATTCTGAGATATAGTGCGTCAAAGGGGTCATAACCTTAAAATGACGAAAATAGGCAATTTATGTTTATTGCTGTAAATGTCAAATTATATCAAGGGATTCAAGATGCAGTTCTTAAATTTTCATTTATAACATGCTAAATACTAAAATTATTTTATTGACACTACGGTTTATCATTTTGGGCAAACATTGGTTTCAGTCTTCTCTGGGTTTAGTTTAGGTTCAGAAACTTCTTTTCTGTCATTAGAAATTGCGAACAGACCTTAATATCTATCCACCCAAGCAAATATCTAAAAAAATGTCAAGAACATCTTGAATGACTGAGTAATTTTTTACTGAGCAATTTTTGTAGCCTTAGGAACAATCAGTTTATTTATAATAAATTGTAATGTAGACGCTGAGGCTGGGTTGGAATCCATATGCGGACGTTTATTAAACAATTCAGAAACAGTAGGGCAGTAACAAGTGAGGCAATCCGAACAGCAAACAATACAGTGGGGCAATCCGAGAAATAATAGTCAAAAGGCAGGCAGTAGATCAAAGTCGTGAGGCAGTCCAATAAAGCAAACAATCCAATGGGGTAATCAGTAAAGTTGTGAATACAAGGCAAGGCAGAATTAGCAACAGGTAGTCAGACAGAGTAATAATGTAGAACGCTCGGTAAGGCAGGATTAACTGGCAATACTTCGCGAGGAGCGAGCACATGGTCTGTGTTTAAATAGTACCAAACAGGAAGTGACTGTAGAAGCAGCAGAGGTAAGCAGTCAGTATTCGGGTGAGGGCTCCCTCTGCTGGCTTACATAGGACAATTTTAGCTTTAATGTGGTATATAGCACATAGTCAGTATATGGTTTAAATGTATTTTGCCGTTTTTAATATAAGCTTTTCTTTACATTGGAATTTCTCAAAAAAAAAATAAAATAATATTTGATTCCGACATTAAGCAAATTTTGTTCTTTTTATTACATAGAATGATTTTAGGAAGAAAACAGTAAAAAAAGACTTTAGCTGGTCACATATTCTCAAGGGTCACATATTCTCAACAAGCTGCAGGCTGTATTACCTGCAGTGTACTGTGCAGTATAAGTTCAATATAGAAGTTCAATACTTACATTCATGTTTTTAAAAATGTGGGGTATATTGATATTTATGCAAGGGCATTTGGTGCCGTCATAACCACAGCATCACATATCAGCACAAAGGTTACTAGACTGTATGAACCTAAACATCCCAAAAGTGCAAAAGCAATAGCGTCTGTTTTCACAGCAGTGACAATCACAACTACAAGTGTGGCTAAAAGAGTATACACTAAAGTGAAGCCGCATCATGAGATTGTTTAGCTTAATTATTATTGAGTCCAAACTGCTGATTCATAAAAGTTATGTAAATGTTACTCTTTTTTCACCCAGTGAACATCAGGCTGCTTCTCTCCCACGGGGCCGCACTCTTCACACACTGACTGCCATCTCAGATGACACACTCTTCCTGTTTGGAGGCCTTAGTACTTCTGGGGAAGTTCTCAGTATGTATATGTCAAGATTTTAGAAACTTGTCTATAAATAACCATCACATTTTTTCAAACATTCCATATTTCTTTTGTTTAGGTGATGTGTGGGAATTTGACACTAAAACAAGAGAATGGAGAGAGAAAGACCATGCACATAAAGACAAGCCCAGGTAAAATTGCTCTATAAGCTATTTGAGGATAAACAAAACTATAAGGTAAAACATTTTGTTTTTTGTTATTTTTAATAAGACAAATCCTCAGCTTTCAAATTCTGTCATTATTACAAAAGGAAATGTCATGTGTTACAGATTGCTCTAGCTGCTGCATTCAAACATCAGCACAAAGCGTGTTATCTGGTCATATCTTCTATTTTAGTACTAGTTATACTAGGGATAGGCAACATCTGTCCTGGAGTGCTGATGTCCTGCAGAGTTAAGATGCAACCCTGAAAAAAAAAAAAACTCAACTTCTCATATTCTGTGCACCCGCAGTTACAAATGCTCAAATGTTTTGATGGAAAAAAAAAAAACTCTTGAATACTGATATTTGAAATTATTTGTGTGGTGGTGGCAAATCACTGCACGAGTTAGTCATTCATTCAACAGGTTTATTTAAATGGCTGATTGATTCAGTAACAAAATACAGCTGTGTATTGCTCAGAGACAAAAAAAAAAAACCCCACAAAGGCCCCTATTGTAAATGTTAGTTTTCCTTTTCTTTATTCCCCAATGGGAGTCTGTAGCATCCCTATGAAGGGAACTGATGAAAATGATGAAATTTGGCAAACTTGTAGTGATGGACATGAATAGTGATCTGACCAACTCAATAGTGCTACCACCAGTTCAACTTTTGTTGAACTGTTCAATCAGTTCAATATACCTTTTGAGCCCTTTGTTTAAAAAAGAAAATTAATCTTTGTACACCTAACCTAATGCTGATAACATTTAATAGCTTAGTTTAATAACTAATAGCTTACATAATGTTTAATAGTAATTACAGTAGCGGCCATTTTGAAAAATACAGTATTACGTTTTCCTTCAAAATTTGTCAAATTCGTACAAAATTGGCATTAACTTAGCTTTGCATGCTAATTTAGTCAACATGCTAAAGAACTTTTTTGTGAGCTCTTTCTCACACTTAAACGTCTCCTTAGCAGTCTGATAAATGTGTCAACTGAATGGTGACTATGGTAAACCACTGGCCCTTTTATAAAGATCTATTTCTTTTACTTTTTAAAATAAAAGTTATTTTATTTAAAAACAAAGTAAATTATATTTGTTATTCTCTCACATTTGGCATTATTAGATTGGTAGGCTGATGTATTTATGCACAGTAATGTGATGTATTTATTAGTTACAGTAAAATTTGGGTGCATCAGACATGTAATAATATGAAAGAAATATAAATAATGTTAAAACATCAGTAAGTAGAAAGACAGTTAGAAAGCAGAGACTATATTTTATTCAACTTATCTGGATCAAACGTATGGTACAAGTCATAGTATGATGGTGATATAGATTAGGCTTGAATCATTGAATTGTACCTATTTCCTCCCTCAGGTTATGGCATTCTGCTGATAAGGGGAGAGACGGTGATGTAATCGTTTTTGGAGGAAGCCAGACCTACCTCTTTGTAATGGATTCGGTATGTACAGCTTAATCTATAACAAAAGGCTTGTGTTTGTGATGTACCGCAGATGCATAAATACATTTACCGCTAGAATATTCAGAGACTCTGATTCTGCTTTAAAACATTTATGGGCTCTGTTGGTTTGAACCATAAACCTTGGGCTCTGAGCAGTGTACATCCATGTTCATTGCAAAAAGAAATGCATGCTGATTAAACAGGGCTAAGTGCATTAAACATACCAGACGTGAGCATTAACTCAACACACATTAGACACATTAGCTCAGGGCTCTCTGCTGCAGACTTTAGTTAGCTGGTCTACATCCAAAATTGTGGATTGGTTTAACCCTTGTTTGATGAGTCATAGTCAAAGCAGATGCATTTGATCTGGCAATCGATTTATAAATATTTCTCCCTATGTAGATTGCAGTTCTCAGGTCTCCCTCTCAGAATCACTGTGCAGATGTGCTAATGTTTCAGACTCAACCATACTCCCTGTCAAGGTAAAAGCCATTCTATTTTCACACTGACACAAACAGCTCCTTAAATAATTGTTTACTTTATGTCTATAAAAATGCTGTTATTTGATAAGGGAAAATAGACCTTAATCAGGTTAGACGGCATCTTGAATTTAAAGGTCCCATATTGTACAGCTTTTTGGAGGTTTATTTTAGCTGTTGATGTCCTTAAGAATATATATTTGCGGTAAGTGCCAAAAACCATCGCAATATATTTTTACAGCTCCTCTTTTAGGAGCTCTGTCAAGAACAGGTCGCCCATCTAATTAATATTCATGACCTGTTGTTTTCTGAGTGACGCACGGCCAGGCCAACCACAGGTAACTACTGTCATGTATGCTGTAGCCTGCTGTGGCTTGTGATACTCAACGGGATGTTTCAGAATGGTAAATAATGTTTTTTGTAAGCTACGATTGCAGTAAGCTATGTAACTATTGCTTTAGTAAAGCCTCTTTCACACTGTGCGTTGTTTCTGGAAAATTGCTTGAAAGTTCCCGGAAATGATCCCGGGTTGGGAACCTAGTAACTTTGCTGGGATCAGTCCCGCAACGAGCGCTGTGTGAACAAAAGCCAGAACCAATGCCATAAAGCCTGTGTTGTAGTGATGATGCACGTTATCGTGCGACTCTTCACAACAAAAAATATGTGAAAACTGACTATCGTTTGGCACTTTCAGTTTAGTGCAACGTAGGCGTCGCATTACATGTCTTGACGGGATCTTTACTGGTTGTGTGTAAAGCACACAGAGATTCTGGAAAATTACTTAGTGAATGAACCAAATCAAACAATTCCGGAACAAATCATGGGACACATTATCCGTGTATTTTCCGGAATGGCTGTGTGAAAGAGGCTAAACCTGACGTGCCACTGGTCTTTGATGTTAATGTTTTTCGGATGCCTGTGTAATGATGTAGTTTCCTGACATCCATCGACTGAACAGTGTTTACTTGACTTGTTTTTGTATAATGGAATGGACGCGATGTTGTCTGTTGGTTTGACAAAAGGAGGGTGGGGCGGTGGTTGGTGCTCGGGGTGGTGACTGAGTAGATCGGACGTCACATTTTTACAGAAGTCACAGCGCCTCGTGAAAATGCACAGTTACTTTATGCAGGCTGTGTGCATTTTACTGTTGATTGACTGTTTTGAAACATATATGGTAGTTATATAGCCCCTAGACCTTAGTTATCATGAAAAAAGCCAGGAAATTTTGGTTTTGACAATATGGGACCTTCAACACGTACAAAAACAAGGCTGTAATTGATAGACTTACAGTATTTACATTAGTATGCACTGTATTAAGGTATTAGATCATGTCAGTTTCAACTTGCAAAACTGTTTTAAGTTTTGTTGTTTTAAGTTTTTTTTTTAGAAAGTCATTTAATCAGCTGAACAATTTTAAGTCAGCTGAACAAGATTAAAAACACTACAGTCTATTGAACACATTTACTGACATCCCTTACAGCCTTGTTTTCATTCCTGTCAAAAATTACATATGCTACTACCTTATTTACCACATATTTGAACTTTTCTTTGTAGATTATGTGAAGACTGCATAGGAAAACACATATTTTCTGTCCAAGAACAGGCGTCATGTTTACCGACCAAGCTTCAGAAGACAATTGACAAGAGGATATCCTATTTCAGGGGAAATGCTCAAAATTCATATAGATAGATTCATAGGTTCATAAGGATAGTCCTTGCTTATTGTAAGAATATTTCTGTCTAAGAATTCCACACATTAAAAACAATTGAATACAATTAGTTATTTGTAAAATGATAATGATTATTATTATTATAAAAAAAATGAGTGATTATGTTTGAAAAACCATTTGACGTGACATTAAATAAATATTCTTTCTTTTATGACTGTATATAATGTATAATATAAAGAAATTATGTGAAACTATTAAGTGGTTTTAATCATATATGCAGGGTGGAAGCAACTCATTTTAGCCTTATTTTTTGTATGAAATTTAGTAATAGCCCAATGTTTAATTGCAGGCCTTTTGGCCCACTGCATAACAAGTAGATTTTAATGCTGAAAACATGACGTTTGTTGACTGAAAACATCAATAAAGTTGTTGTATCTTTGTTTTTTCTTCTTTTTAAAAAAAAATAAAATCTTATATTTATTCTGTTATTCCCTCAAAAAACATAATACAGTATTTTACTGAGGGAGTCTGTAACTGTTCTGCAGTGCTTGGACAGTTTTGGACTACTTAAGACATTGTTTGCATGATGAAAGTTGTTCATTCTTATGCTTATTTACATAATGTAATAAATTTAAACAGCAGTAAAGCGTTACAAAATATCAAAATAAACAGCATAACAAAAACCCCATGGGGAAATATGGAAGTAAAATAATGACTAAAGTTTTAGTAACAAAAATTGCAACTGAAAAAAAAAAAAAAAAATACAGTGCTTGTATTTTCATGCATTGTATTTTCAGAGCTTGCATTTAGGGGGATGAAATTCAGCATGGTTGTATATTTACAAAACAACAAGGGCCAATAATGCTGCACTGGTCTCTTCAAGTAGTCAACGTTGCACTTTGGATATTTGGAGGTAAATATCAAACTGAAAAGATGACATGCTCGTACTTGTATAATAAAAATCCATTAATTGGCTAAATCATTAAAAAAGTTAAAAGTGTAGATCTACGCATTTCGGCTTTACAGCCTTCTTCAGGATACACATCAATAGTTCAAACCAGTGTTCTTAAACAATCATTAAGCAGCTGGTTAATCAATGGAAGTGGCTAGAGCTTTCCTCCTTGTACATGGGAGTGCCTCGAGCCTTCCCAATACCAAAAAAAAAAAAAAAAAAACACTAATAGTACAACAATAATAATGATAATAGTTGTAATGATATATACGCATACAAAATCTGCATGCATATAACAATACAAATACCAAAGATAATTACAAAAAGGCTAAAAAATTAATTTCTTCATTAACTCCAGGATGCTTAGTTTTCGACAACTTATAGCCGTAAAGCTACACAAATTAAACATCATATGAATTCCAATTGGGACATTGTAGAAAGTGATAAGTGACTTTGGAGACATTTTTTCCAGAAAAACAACTAATTAGTTATAGGCATCCAGCAACTAAACAAAATAAGGTAGTGCGTAGTTATCTTCCGGTCCCTGAAAAGAAAACATGGCTTGGTTCTTTAACCGGTAATTTTAGATGTGGAAGTTGTAAACATTGTGACAAGATGGTAAGATCAAAGAATTTTACTGATGTGATTTCTGTGAAAGCAGTGGCGGACTCGGACTAAAGAACAGCCCTGGACTTTGACTCGGCTCAGCCCACAACAACAGATGTGTGTGAAAGCTAATCAGCAACAGACATGGGCCTCAACATACTTAAATCTTAACCCATGATGTTTTACCTTCCAAATTATAGCATTATCTCTGATGTTGACTAAAAGATGTGTTAAAAGCATAGTGTAGAATACTCACAGAAATAAACAGCTCTCTTTTAATGTCTCTCTGCTGAAAAATATGCAGGTAAAAAAACGGGGTTTATGTATTACGTCATCTATTCCATGCAATCTTAAACTATATTTATTACTTACTAGTCTCTTAATTAATTTGTGCAAAAAAATACAGCACTGCAAAAACCGTTCATCTAACCAAGTCAAAAAATCTTGTTTCCAGCTAAAAAGTATTTTTGATCTTGTTTTGAGACTTATATACTAAGCAAGAGCAGATGTTATATTATTAATCTTATTTTGAGTATATTTGTCTTATTTTGAGAATTCTTAGCAAGTGCGATTTGTCTTATTACATTGGCAGATTATTTCACTTAATTTAAGAAGCTTTCGACTAACCTAACCCTTAAAATACTTGATTTTAGTCTAAAACTTCTTAAATTAAGTGAAATAATCTGCCAATGAAACAAGACAAATCACACTTGGTAAGAATTCTAAAAAATAAGGCATATATACTCAATATAAGATTAATAATCTAACACCTTCTACTCTTGCTTAGTATATAAGTAACAAGGTTAAAAATACTTTTTAGCTGGAAACAAGATTTTTTGAATTGTTTAGATGGAGTTTTTGCAGTGTGCACAAAAACGGTTTAATTACTTATTAAATATTTCTTCTGCCTTCAGTGTTAATGCTGCGGCATGTTTATATCGTGTTTTTTTCCCCCTCACCTTCTCAGCCCCACCCTTTTCTTTCCTTTTTTTCGTATTACCAACACCTGCAGTATCCATGTTCTTTCTCACATCTGCACTTCACTTGTAAACGGTTGAGTGACAAGCATTGACGAGTGAGCTTGCGCATCTATGGGCTTGTAGGCGCATTGTTGCTACCTATCGGTCTTGACATGGAACAACAGTAAATTATAAGCAAGAAAAAAAACTGTGACGGCTGCACAGAGGCCGACGGCCGTCCTGCTGCAGCGGCCGTTCTGGTATTCTCCAGAACGTCCAGACGGCCAGTCCGCCACTGTGTGAAAGTGTTTCCAATTCAGTCCTTCATTAATTGTAATAATATCTTTGGTATTTGTATTGTTATATGAATGCAGATTTTAGATGTATATATTATAGTATATGTATATCATTACAACTATTATCATTATTGTTGTTGTACTATTAGTGTTTTTTGTTGTAGTTGATTTTTTTAATTATTATTATTATTATTATTTGTATTAGGAAGGCTCTAGCCACTCCCATGTACAAAGAGGAAAGCTCTAGCCACTCCCACTGATTCACCAGCTGCTTGTGATTGCTTACTGATTGTTTAAGAACACTGGTTTGAACTATTGATGTGTATCCTGAAGAAGGCTGTGAAGTCAAAATGCATAGATCTACACTTTTAACTTTTTTAATGATTTAGCCCAGTCAATTAAAGGCTTTTTATTATACAAGTGCCTTGGAGTATTTCATTTTTTCATGGTTGTATATTTAATCTGTCAATATTTCAATTAAAAAAAATCACCCACATTTTCATTATTAAAAATTTAATCATCAATATTCACCTTCCAGACTTTATTTACAAAATGTTAAGTCTGTTTAAAAATTTCACCTATAATATTCAAATTTCCATCCATTAAAAAAAAAAAAACTGCTTTGCTAAAAAGGAGCAAGGGGTATACGTTATGCTCATCAAGCTGCATTTACTTTTTTAATTCAATGTCTTCACGGTTACATGTACTACATGTACATGTAAGCAACTTTCTCTACTGCAAAGGAGATTATAACGTTATTTTCCCTGCGACGCTGATGTACCCCGGATGTTAATGGATGGGCAATGTTGAATATTCTGCTGAATTTTAACCACTAAATTTGTAATTTTCCATGTTAAATTTTAGCCCCCCAAAATGTAATGTATTGATGGCACTCACTGTTAATGCAATGCATTTTTTTTCAATTATTGCAATTTAACAAAGACTTTAGTCAGTAATTTACTTAATAAAAAAAAAGCTTGTTTTAAGCATTTCAGCTTTGTATAAGATTGAATCAATACTGGTTCAAATAAAAAATAAAAACTTAAACTCAAACTAAGACATAATGGGAATTATCAATCGCTCAATCAACCAATTCTTCTTTTTTCTTTCCCAACCCCTTTAAATGGCCGCTACGTAGTTCGCTGGGAGCATCCCCTGCTGTCCCGTGCGCTCCACGCGTCCGAAAATCCAGCCTTCATCTATCTGTTGCACATCTACTATTAAGTCACCATCTGCAAACGATACCTCATCCTCATCGGCAGCAGCATAGTCGTATATGGCCTTGTAACGCTTCTGTAGGAACAGATGCACAAGATTAGGAACAACTAAGAATGGAAAGATTTTGTCTGAAAAAAGAATAATAATAAGACTGCTTACCCTACTACCAGAGGGCTGTGGAGCAGCAGCCGAATGCACAGGCTGTGGATCATAGTTGTAGCTAGGAGAGTGAGTTGGTGGCTGGAAGCCTGGGCAAAATATAACAAAAATAACAACATTAGAGTATGCAAAACATATCTAATCTAATAGACCGCATGAATAACAGGTTCTTTGTGTACATGTGCATACCCTGACTGCTACAGGCATCGATAGGTAAGCCCTCTCCCCCCATCCGAGTTTTCTCAAACTCTTCATGATATTTTATCTGTTAACACACACATTCATAAGTCATAGAAACACTGCAGACATAGCTAAAGATGTCACAAAATGGTTTGAAAAGTGCAGTTTTGTGTTGATGTATTTCCTGGTGAAACAGGAAATTGATGCAGTACATATCGAAGGTTAAGCCCTTCTTTAAAATATTCAACAGCATTTAGTTTAAATCATTGTGTCAACTTCTAGTAGTACACGACCATATATATAACCTCAAAATATTTAGCTAATATACATCAATCAAAAGGCACTAGAGTTTTCATTTAATGTGGCCTGTAAAACATGCTTAAAGTTGTTGTTTCTAATTTTAACCACAAGGGGTCAATATGTTCAACGTTGCTGCCACTGGTTGGTCTAAGCCTGGTTTTGTTGCTTCAAGACAGTACTCTTAAAGAAAGAACCTGTGCTCAGGCATAATGGAAATGACTCTTCAACGCTAGTTACATGATCAAGGAGTTGCTTGGCAACATTCCATGACATATAATGATAAGGATAAAATGGTGAGGGAGTTAAGAGTTGGAGGTAGAGGCTAGAGCAGGAAACCCAAGGAGCTGTTAAGATAACCTGATCAAAACTACTTATGTTAGCAATTCTGAGAATGACAATGTAGATGAGATGAATGAGATGAACAGTACAGGATGGATATATCATATTTCGACAGACACCTCTTCAATAACATTGCTGGTAATGCTTTTTAGCAAGGCATATTTATAAATGTTGTTTCATAAAGCTCTTACATTGCTGATCTGATCTTGCGTCTTTTTAACCCTCTGCAGTTCTGGTGTATCAGCCACCACGCTGAAGCCTTTTCCTTTGTTCCTCTCAAATTCCTCTTTATACAACACCTGGAAGCAAAGCAAATGGATCAACACATCAGGTAAACACACAGAAAGGTGATAGATGCAAAAACAGACAGAATTTATCCTGAATTTATTACTAATTTATCACCATTTATGATATGTGCAGTACTTCCAGCTACCTCTAACACAGAATTCCACAGAATTGCTCTCCAAATGAGTGCTGAAAACAAAATCTGATGTGGCATACCTGTAAGAAAAAAGTTACTAACAAGTCTACACATGTACAGGCTGCCTACAATGCTGATTTAACCTTAGCCATGAAAATATGCCATTCGCTGTAGGCACATAAGCAGTCAACATACACATACAGACACTGGATATACAGTAAAAATGTAACTGGCATGAAGAGGTGTCTGAATCATGTTGTGCAAGCAGTTTTTTACTGCACATTCAAAAACAAATCACATGCATAAAAAAAGTGTGACAGAACAATATTTGATCATTGAAAGCAAAAACCACTGACTGCCAAACTTACTGTCCTATTATGGCACTGCTGTAACGAAAATAAAAATAGGCAGTTACATTTGAGGAGCTCTTTTCCAAAACGCTATAAATCCATTTGAATAGTTTTCAGGAAAATGACATTTTTTTCCTAGACCCATATATTTTGTTAATATTCAATTTATCCTGTGAAAATGGTCTGTTGGCTCATTCTGAACATGTTAAACAATGATTGTTAAATGAAACAACAATATTGTCGATCATACATTCAAAGATTATATTTATTTTTTTCAAAACGCTACAAATCCATTCTTTTTTTCCAAAACATTGCTCGTTTATGTCTTTAAAAAAACAAGAGAACATGCAACATATGACATAAAGGACTCATACTATAAATTAATATAAATCTTTATTTTTAATGTCAGTCTTTTCGTTTGTTTAGACTTTCAGAGGCTGCCTTTCCACTTGCGTTATGTCCAGGAGAATTATGGCCCTATCCTTGTAAACCTTGTTTGGTCTTTCTTAAAACTGTCTAAATTTATTATCAGGTCGTCTGATGACAGCATTAGTTTGTGTGTTTTAGTCTGAAAACTCCAAGGTTGCGTTTCATTGTAAATGGACCAAAAGTTTTGGAGACTTTTGAAAACGATGGCGTGGCTGTCCACATTCTCTCTGCGTATCCTTGACGACCATGTAAACAATCACATCATGCTCGTTGCTTTAGCCATAGATATGTATAAGTAGATTCCCCTTTCGACCACTTCAAGCACGTCCTTTATCAAAACAATAGGGAATCTACCTATACACGCTACTCGCTAATGTAGACGAGGATTCTTTTCATTTTAAAACGCCGTTTTAAAACCAAAACACACTAGTAAACAGTGACGAACCTTCTTTTTTGTTGTTTTTCTTGTGATTTTCTTTGTCTAGTCTGCGTTTTCTAACAACAGGTACAGGTATCACTGCCTCATCCAGGCCATCAAAATTGTTAATCGAGTTTAAAGCTCTCATTTTGAAGACTGAACACAAACATCTCTCGCTTCAGGGCGCCGCCATGTTAGATTGCGTCGAACGCTCGCCGAATTCTGATTGGTCGAGAGGATATATCGCATTAAGATTAAAAACAGGTTTGGCACTTATAGTGAGACACCCCTCGCTGCAGACTGTAGTGACGTATGGTATGTCTATAACACGCATGCGCGCCATACTTACTGGCGTTACTGCGCAATGTGCGCATGTTCATTAATTTTTTTTAACTATTTTTGTTGTTGTTTTCTCTTGTTCTCATGTGTCATGTTTATAGTTATTAATTAATAAAAAATTATATGTATTGTGGCGGGAGGAGCAAACGACAGACACAGTGGGTGTGGCGTCAGGCCTCGGAGAGGCTTTTATTAAACAGAAAGTAAAAGAAAACAAGTGTCCAAAGGGGTAAAAGTGTCCAAATAAACGGGGAATCTGGTGTCCTCGTCGTGAAGGCGCCCACTCAGGTCCGGGGCGCGAGGGGCGGCGGCTTCTTCAGCGGCATCTTCCTCCTCCGCGGCACTTCTGGTGGATGAAACGGCCCGGCATCCTAGCCCGTCAGCCATCACGGGTGCGGTCCTCATCCGGACCCGCAGGGTCCGGCAGCTCGTCCTACGGCGGCGCTGGTTCCCTCTACGCACCCTTCCTGGACCCACAAGGACACCAGCGTGCATGCACGAGGGAGAGACCGGTCTCCTGAGGAGAGGCGCGCTCGGCATTTAAACAGCGGCGGTGATGAGGCTTCATTCAGTTCACGTGCTCCTCATCACACGCCGCCAGCCCGGGATGTTTTCGCGCCCCTCCTCTCCCATACACACCCACTCCCGTCGGGAGCCTGGAGAAGGGCGGCGAATAAGGGACGTGGTGGTGATGATAATTAGGGGTGAGGCAGCCGACTTGTCACAGTATATACAATTATATTTTGTTTTGTTGTTTGCAATAAAAGATCACTGCTATCAGTTTGGTTTTTTGGAGGCACCATGCATAAAATGGGATGTAGACACTGAAAATATACTGTATGTAGTCAATTTAACTTAATACTACTTTATTGGCTTAAATATTCCACAGGCAGAATTGCCAAAGCAACAGAAAAATGTCCATAATTATACTAAATATTTATAATTATACTAGATATTTTGAACTCTATTGGGGTTAGACAACACGTGTCAGGTCCTACTCATTGCCGAAATCATACTCTAGATTTAATACTGTCACATGGAATTGATGTTAATGGTGTTGAAATTCTGCAGCAAAGCGATGATATCTCAGATCATTATCTAGTCTCTTGTATACTCCAGATAGCTAAAACTGTAAATTCAACTCCTTGCTACAAGTACGGTAGAACCATCACTTCTACTACAAAAGACTGCTTTGTAAGTAATCTTCCTGACTTATCTGAATTCCTCAGCATATCCAATTGCTCAGAAAAACTTGATGATGTAATAGAAACTATGGAATCTCTCTTTTCTAGCACTTTAGATACAGTTGCTCCAGTGCGCTTAAAAAAGATTAAGAAAAACAGTGTAACACCGTGGTATAACGATCACACTCGCGCCCTAAAGAGAAAAGCACGAAAAATGGAACGCAGCTGGAGGAAAACAAAACTAGAGGTTTTTCGTACTGCTTGGCGTGAATGCAACTTAATTTATAGAAAAGCATTAAAAACTGCCAGATCGGATTACTTTTCGTCTCTCTTAGAAGAAAACAAACATAACCCTAGGTATTTGTTCAATACTGTGGTTAAATTAACAAAAAATATAGCAGAAACAGGTGCAGACATTTCCCAACAGCACAGCAGTAATGACTTTATGAAGTACTTTACCTCCAAGATAGACACTATTAGAGATAAAATTGTAACCATACAGCCGCCCACTACAGTATCGCATCAGATAATGCGTTGTAGATCTCCTGAGGAACAATTCCACTCATTCTCTATTATAGGAGAGGAAGAATTGTATAAAATTGTTAAATCATCTAAACCTACAACATGCATGTTAGACCCTATTCCATCTAAGCTACTAAAGGAGGTACTTCCAGAAGTCATAGATCCTCTTCTGAATATTATTAATTCGTCACTATCATTAGGATATGTCCCCAAAACCTTCAAACTGGCTGTTATTAAGCCACTCATTAAAAAACCACAACTTGACCCCACTGAATTAATTAACTACAGACCAATTTCGAATCTCCCTTTTCTGTCAAAGATACTAGAAAAGGTAGTATCCTCACAATTATGCTTCTTCTTAGAGAAAAATGGTATCTGTGAGGATTTCCAGTCAGGTTTTAGACCGTATCATAGTACTGAGACTGCTCTTATTAGAGTTACAAATGACCTGCTCTAGTCAACTGATTGTGGTTGCATCTCCCTATTAGTGCTACTGGATCTTAGTGCTGCGTTTGATACTATTGACCACAACATTCTTTTAAACAGACTTGAAAATTATGTAGGCATTAATGGTAGTGCACTGGCTTGGTTCGAATCGTACTTATCAGACCGTCATCAGTTTGTGGCAATAAATGAAGAGGTATCATTTAAATCGCAAGTGCAGTATGGAGTACCTCAAGGCTCAGTACTAGGGCCATTACTTTTTACGCTTTACATGTTACCCTTGGAAGATATCATCAGGAAACATGGTGTTAGCTTTCATTGTTACGCTGATGATACTCAGCTCTATATTTCTTCGCAGCCCGGCAAAACATATCAATTCGAAAAACTAACAGAATGCATAGCTGATATTAAAAACTGGATGGTGAATAACTTCTTACTGTTAAATCCTGAAAAAACAGAGGTGTTAATTATTGGACCTAAAACCTCCACAAGTAATGACCTAAAACACAGTCTAATACTAGATGGCTGCTCTGTAAATTCGTCATCATCAGTTAGGAACCTAGGCGTCCTATTCGATAGCAATCTCTCCTTTGAAAGCCACATTTCTAGCATTTGCAAAACCGCATTTTTCCATCTTAAAAATATATCGAAATTACGACCTATGCTATCAATGTCAAATGCTGAAACATTAATTCATGCGTTCATGACCTCAAGGGTAGATTATTGTAATGCTTTATTGGGTGGTTGTTCTGCACGCTTAATAAACAAACTCCAGCTGGTCCAAAATGCAGCAGCTAGAGTTCTTACTAGAACTAGAAAGTATGACCATATTAGCCCGGTTCTGTCAGCACTGCATTGGCTCCCTATAAAACATTGTATAGATTTTAAAATCTTGCTAATTACTTATAAAGCCCTCAATGGTTTAGCTCCTCAGTACTTGAGCGAGCTTCTATCGCATTATAGTCCCTCACGTCCGCTGCGTTCTCAAAATTCTGGCAATTTGATAATACCTAGAATATCAAAATCAACCGCCGGTGGCAGATCATTTTCTTATCTAGCGCCTAAACTCTGGAACAATCTACCTAACACTGTTCGGGAGGCAGACACACTCTGTCAGTTTAAATCTAGATTAAAGACACATCTCTTTAACCTGGCTTACACATAAAACATTAACACATTTCTATAATTCAAATCCGTTAAAGGATTGTTAGGCTGCATTAATTAGGTCAGCCGGAACCGAAAACACCTCCCATAACACCTGATGTACTCGTTGCATCGTAAAAAGAATGGCATCTACGCTAATATTAGACTGTTTCATTCTTATTCCGAGGTCACCGTAGCCACCAGACCCAGCCTGTATCCGGATCAGATGGTCACTGCAGTCCCCCGGATCCAGTCCGCACCCAGCTTAGATCATGGATCACCACCTGGAGATGACTTCAATAGTCGAGGTTGTCAAACAGATGAGCTCCAGAGACGGATCATCACTAAAGACCTCGCCAACCTAGACGGCCATCGGTGCTACACCACAGGATCCTGATGAGTTCTCTACAATCGGACATTGGTACAAACTGCTGGTTTCGTCTGGCCAGAGGAGAACTGGTCCCCCAACTGAGCCTGGTTTCTCCCAAGGTTTTTTTCTCCATTTCTGTCACCTGTGGAGTTTTGGTTCCTTGCCGCTGTCGCCTCTGGCTTGCTTAGTTGGGGACACTTTCCGGCAATATCGTATACTATTTGAACTGAACTGACGATGATATGAATTCATTGATGAACTGCCTTTAACTGAAAATTGATTATCTACAATAATGCGTTACTTACACACTATTGTTCTGTTTAAATACTGTGCAGTTGCTTTGACACAATCTGTATTGTTAAAAGCGCTATATAAATAAAGGTGACTTGACTTGACTAAATAAACAAGAATCACGACAGAGGAAAGGTTAAAATAAGAAACATATAAGGTGCAGAGTAATGTTACAATATACACAGTGAAATAAAGTGCAACAATGTTAATACCTTGTATATAATACTACACAAATATTACAGAATAAACTCTGTAATTCCATATAATTTTACCTCAGACATGGTTAAAATCATGGATTTGTGCTGTACTACATATTACTGTTTTTTCCCCTTTTTTTTCACCTTAGCTTTTTTTAATACTTTTACATTTTATAAGAGTATTATGTTAAGTATGCGCATGAGTTTTAATGACGCGTTACGTCACACACGACGCGAAAACGCCTAACGTCACCACGCAATGCAAATTACACAGGCATACCATACGTCACACTGCGCATGCGCGGTAAACACATACGTGACGTAGGTACCTGATGTCACCGCGCTACAGTCTGCAGCGAGGAGTACTTGCTTATAGCAGCTGTGTCTCATTTGGAAGGCTGCGCCCTCCAGAGGTCGAATCCTCCGGAGGTTGCATCCTCTGTAGGATGTGTATACGAAGTGTCCTTAACTTAGAACAAAAACGAGACAGCCTCCGTAGGACGGGAGGAAAGAAAAAAAAGGACAGTTGGAAAATGAAACAAGATTTATCACGTTACTATGCAAACAAATTTAGAGCATCGTTGCACTCTCACACTACTTAAATGAAGGAAAATTATTTTTAAATTTGTAAAGTAATTTGAAAAAAAAAAAAGCTTTTACTTGTTTTATTTTATTCATTGTTTCAAGAGCTGCAGCATATCTGTTAGAGAAAAAAATAGGAGGATATTAAGAACAACCTTATCTGTTTTTACCTATTTAAATGATAAACACCACATCTTAGCTTGTGTGTACATCTGCCGGTGCCGGCATTTTTCAAATTAACGACAGTTGTTTACGGCGACGCAAATAATTGTGGGTTATCTGTAGTAGCAAAGGATACATCTCATGCATCCTTCGAATTCCTGTGAAAGAAGGTCGCATTCGAAGGTCGCATTTGAAGTGTCCTAATTGCTTTTCTGAAATGAGACAGCCTCGATGACGTATGCAGCCTTCGAATGCGACCTCTGGAGGGCGCATCCTTCTAAATGAGACACAGCTAGCGTTTTGGAAAGAAACTGCATCTTGCAGAATATTTTAAACACGGAAATACAGCGATTTGGCATGAAACATTTATGGAGTCGTGAATAGGTTCAGTACACTGCAAAATGGCATAATTAACTCATTTTTTTTTTAATTTGGCGTTTATCGCGTTTTGGAAAAGAGCTCTTCATATATAACAGTGGCGAAAAAGCATATAATACTCAAATTAAATGTTCATTTAAAAAAAAACTGGATGCTTTTATAAATACTATTCAGTACTTTTACAAAAAACAATTCAGAGAAGAAAAAAGAACAAGAACAAGAAAGAAATTACATAGAGTTTTCTTGAATAAAATACAAAACAATTCTTTTTAGAATCGTTTAGTCTTTTTAGAATTTAAGACCTCCAAAACATCTAGGACAATCCTGAGAAGTTTGACTATTTTTAAGTCAAACTTGATTATTAAATCATTAGTAATTTTAAAATGTATAGGCTATCGGTAAAATAATAAATTAATTAATTAATTGAACAAACAGACTAAGCTTGTTAGCTGGTCTTAGCTAGTCTACTTGTGTAGTAACTAACGTCAGTGTGGTCCAAATGCCATTAGCACACAACAACAGATTTGTTCAATGAGCATTAACATGCATTCAGAGTTGATGGAAATGAATGGGATGCTGTTGTTTAAACTGATAAACATAAGCATTATAAACCTCATGACATTCATTCATATGGACCAAATAAAAATATCTTTTCTTTTTTTTTTTTTTTGCTTTGACATTGTGATATTTTAATGGTTGTAAGAACAATGTACTGGAAACAATGAATGTGTAGACATTTTGGTACAGGGAAAAAAGCTTGCAATGTTTTCATTTAAAAAAAAAGAAAAAAAAAGAAGAAAAAAAGGCAGTGTTAATTTGTTAACACTTTTAAAAATGTTAATTTAACACTAGGCAGTGATAATTATATAAACCCCAGGATAATGTTGAAATTAACTGTTAATTTTGCTGTGAACAAAACAGGGCTGCATACCAGCAGCTGGACGGGGCCTGCCAAGTGCTTAAGCCTTGGTGAAATCAGCCCAACATTTTGACTGCCAAACACAAAGCTGTCAACCCGAGTGTGACTGGAACACCGTCAACAGACCCCAGCTTTATAACACTTTTAGTGTCTGACCCAAATGCACACACCACACAACAAAACAGGCACATTCAGTTTTGGTAGAGTTAAGCCAGGGTGGGGTCGGCTAACACATGCTTATACACGCACACATACCCTGATATTCTCCAGACTGACATTCCCATCCCCTTTCCTACAGCCTCCCGGAAATTCCCCATAAAGTGGCCAGTCTGAGCTGACCCAGGGGTGCGGGACGGCTTCATTCTCCCACAGCCAGTAAACAAAGACCCTAAATAGAGACTGAGAGACTCCTTCTGCTTCACAACTATGCCAAAAATGATGAGTAACAGCCTTGCTATGAGGGTTGTGTAGTATTGTAGCAATATCTCTGGTGCACTAATGCTTTTAAGGGTTTGTATAGTGACACTGTCTATGCGAACATAACAATAGTAAAGATGAAAGAATAGACAAGGCGTGAATCATTGTCATGAACCAGTCAATTTTTTGAATCAGAATGGACAGAATAGACAGTTTGTTCTACATCTGGTATATTCCTCTACCTCTGGTATATTCTGTGTGCTTAAGAGGCGTGTTTAAAGCATGTCACGTTGTGAGAGGTGAATAAATATTGTTATCGTGGGGACATCAAAATACCTAGAATAATTATTACTAACAAATTATTCAGAAGTTTAAATGCATTTTAAGATAACTTTCCCATCAACTGGTTACAATGCACAACACCGCTATATGCTGCGTCAAAGACACTCACGATGAAATCGCAGCAGATGGCGCTAAACATAATGCTGCCGTTACCTCGGAAACCCAACGGAAACAGCTTTCACTTTCTGAAAAGTGTAACTGTGTTATTTAATGAGATAACATGAACTAAGAGTTGTATTTTTTTAACAAAGAATAAATAATTATGATAATTAATAATTTATGTAGCAAATGTAGCTATTGCTCCTTGTGAATATTAATGCATTAACTAAGATTATGATATCTTACTGTAAAGTGATACCTATTGGTCTTTATAATTATTTTGCACTTTATTCTGTGTTAATTTTCTAGCTTCATACATTTTGAATGTATTGCTTTATTGTATTTAGTTATTTTTGATATATGAAAATAGTTATTAAACCTGTTATACAGTATTATGACACCACTTTTTGCAAATAAATGTCAATATAGTGATACCATATACCATGATAATAGCATTATCAATTAATTGCAACATGAAAATTGATACCGGCATATTGCATATTTTTTACTTTTTTATTTAAGGAAATCAAACCAATGTATCGTTGACATTTGTGACAACGAGAAAAGCGATAGAACAGTGTTTTCAGGAAGAGTGTTTTCAGCTTGTTTTTTTATTTGTATTTAAAATTATGGCATGCAGTTGCTTCAAACAATGGTATACAGCTATTTAAAACATCAATCAATGTAAACTGTGATAATCGTAATTAATAATCGCAATTACAATTTCAAGGGAATAATCGACAATTAAGATTTTTTTCGTGCAGCCCTAGTGTACACATATCCAATAGCTCAGTAAAAACTTGATGATGTAACAGAAACTATAGACTCTCTCTTTTCTAGCACTTTAGATACGGTTGCTCCTTTACACTTAAGGAAGATTAAGGAAAACAGTCCCACACCGTGATATAATGAGCACACTTGCACCCTAAAGAGAGCAGCCCAGAACATGGAGCACAGCTGGAGGAAAACAAAACTAGAGGTATTTCGTACTGCCTAGCGTGAATGTACGCTATCCTATAGAAAAGCTTTAAAAACTGCTAGGTCTGATTACATTTAGTCTCTTTTAGAAGAAAACAAACATAACTTCAGGTATGTATTCAATATAGTGGCTAAATTAATGAAAAATAAAATTGTAAAAAAACTTGTTAAATCATCCAAACCAACAACATGTATGTTAGACCCAATTCCATCTAAGCTACTAAAAGAGGTACGTCCAGAAGTAAAAAGATCCTCTTATGAATATTATTTATTTGTTATAGGATATGTCCCCAAAACCTTCAGACTGGCCTCTTTTATAAAAAAAAAACACAACTTGACCCCAACAAATGAATTAATTACAGACCAATCTCATATCTCCCTTTTCTGTCAAATATACTAGAAAAGGTATCTGTGAGGATTTCCAGTCAAGATTTAGATCGTATCATAGTACTGAGACTGCTATAATTTAAAGTTACAAATGACCTGCTCTTATCATCCGATCGTAGATGTATCTCTCTGTTAGTGCTACTGGATCTTAGCGCTGTGTTTTACACTATTGACCACAACATTCTTTTGAACAGACTCAAAAATTATGTTGGCATTAGTGGAAGTGCATTGGTATGGTTCAAATCGTACTTATCTGACTGCCATCAGTTTGAGGCAGTGAATGAAGAGGGATCATATCGATCTCAAGTGCAGTATGAAGTACTTCAAGGCTTAGTACTAGGGCTATTACTTTTTACACTTTACATTTTACCCTTGGGAGATATCATCAGGAAACATGGTGTTAGCTTTTACTGCTATGTCAGTTCTTCGTCGTCAGTTTGGTATTGTTAGTCAGTTGCTATTTGTTAGCAATCTTTCCTTTGAAAGCCACATTTCTAGCACTTGCAAACACACTTTTTTCCATCTCAAAAATATATAGAAATTACGACCTTTGCTCTCAATGTCAAATGCAAAAACGTTTCTGCATTTGACATTGAGAGCAAAGGTCGTAATTTCATGACCTCAAGGTTAGTTTATTGTAATGCTTTTTTGGGTGGTTGTTCTGCACGCTTAATAAACAAACTCCAGCTGGTTAAAAATGCAGAGATTTGCGGCAGTTTCTCTGATAACCCCAAAGGAACTTTAATTACTCCGTCATTTCTGATCGTACAGATAAGAGCAGTACATCAATCGAACCTGTAAAGGGTCTATTTATTTGTATATACTCATAATAACAAAAACACTGTGATTTTGCTAAATAAAGAAAACAAACTTGGTCTCTGTGACCTTCATTTAGAAACACGTCATTAAAATATACTATAACTCAGCCAATACACAACACAGAGACATGACTGATTCTTACCTCATCAGAGGAAGAACACGATGCGACCCACGGCTGATCCAGAAGAGGAGACATTTAAATGAGTAAGTCTTTCTTTTATTAGCCTACTTGCATTCGCTGTAATTGTGTTACTGTGACAAAACTTGTACATATTTTACTAGTTAGACATTTTCCAAACTGTCATTCCTGACTACATCAAGTGAAACATTATGAAGTACGTTTCATTTCATTGCATCTAAATGTCTCACGACACCAGCAAGTTTTTTTTTTAATGTTCTAGAAAACGATGCAATATAAAAGTAATAGTAACACTGAATGATATAGTCTAAGAATGTTTAGACAACATGTATTGTATACAGGGCTGCCAACTCTCACGCAATTGACACTTTTCACATGCTCTGACGTCACACATGCATTTTCTCACACAGTCAAAAAAGCACTCTTAGTTAAAACTGCAATAATAAGATATTGGCTAAACAGATTCGATAAAGGCTCCAGGGCGTATTTGTGCTCTGGAAATCGCCAAAAGACAACATGTTTTCGTAGCGCTGAGCAATGTAGCCAATCACAGACAAATCTGTTGATATTGAAAACCTGTGATTGGCCATTGCGTTCTGAATTCACTGACCTTTAAACGCCAGAATCCGTTCAGAATTTGAATAAAAGTTTTGTTTTTCGTGCTGCTATTGGCCATATACCCTGTACAAGAAGCAAAGTTTCAAGAGTTCCCTCTTACGGATAATAAACTGAGCGAAAGGTTGTGCGTGTTTGGCATGCTGTCCGGGAGAGGGCCTCGAGCTTGGGGGAGGGGTCCGAGCTCAGCACTGGCCCGAACCCTGTAAGTGCTCCCCCTATGGGCTGAAGGTGAGGAGACAGGGTGGAGGAGGGGCTTTGACGAGACGAGAGATGATGAAGGTAGGATTGTTGTGTTATTTATAGGGATTTTTCCCTGCGTTGATTGGATAGGGAGACTGATTACTAAGGGTGAATTTGCCGTGTTAATTATCTGCGTGAGCTCCTCCCGAAACTTGTTAATAAAACATCACTTCACGAGTTCCCTCTTACGGATAATAAACTGAGCGAAAGGTTGTGCATGTTTGGCGTGCTGTCCGGGAGAGGGCCTCGAGCTCGGTGGTAATTCCCGAGCCCGGGGCTCTCCCCCACCCAGGGGGAGGGGTCCGAGCTCAGCACTGGCCCGAACCCTATAAGCGCTCCCCAAAAGGCTAGTAATTACTTGCAGGACAGCAGCCAAACAGCACCCCAAAAAGCTTGGACTTAAGGGATGCTGGACGTTCGCTGTTGTTGCGGGTGTTGGTACGTGGATGAGGGAGGAGCTCCTGCGGGTACTGCTGGTGTAAAATAGGAAAACTCCTATGGAAAAGGCGACTGCTGCGGCAGTGGGGAACTTTAAAAAGGTGGATGAGGCTCCTGCGGGAGCTGAAGCTGCTGCTGAAGTGCAGGGGAGTAGGCTAGGGGCTTTTGCGGGAGCAGGTTTCTGCGGGAGCAGGTTTCTGCGTAAGCGGGCTCTGCTGCAGCAGAAGGAGTTTATTAGTAGGGGCTCCAGCGGGAGAGAATGCTGCTGCTGCTGCTGTGTGTGAAGAAGGCAGAGGGCTCTTGTGGGAGCTGGCGCTGCGGTGCGGAAAAGAGGGCTAGAGACTTCTGCGGAAGCGGCCTCTGCTGCGGCAGAGGGAGGTTAAAAATAGAGGCTCCAGCGGGAGCAAATGCTGCTGCTGCTCTGTGGGAAGAATGTTAGGGGCTCCTGCGTGAGCTGGCACTGCGGTGCGGAAAAGAGGACTAGAGGCTTCTGCGGAAGCGAGCTCTGCTGTGGCGGAGGAAGGTTATAAATAGAGGCGGGAGCAAACACTGCTGTTGCAGTGTGGGAAGAAGGCTAGGGGCTCCTGTGGGAGCTGGCACTGTGGTGCTGAAAAGAGGACTAGAGGCTTCTGCGGAAGTGGGTTCTGCTGCGGCGGAGGGAGGTTATAAAATAGAAACGGGAGCGAACGCTGCTAGTGCGGGGTGGGAAGAAGGCTAGGGGCTCCTGCGAGAGCTGGCACTGCGGTGCGGAAAAGAGGACTAGAGGCTTCTGCGGAAGCAGGCTCTGCTGCGGCAGAGGGAGGTTAAGAATAAAGGCTCCAGCGGGAGCGAAACGCTGCGGCTGCAGTGTGAGAAGAAGGCTAGGGGTTCCAGCGGGAACTGGCGGTGACGAATCAGCGGGGAATTATAGGTAGCAGATGCTGTGGTGGCTGAGGGGAAACTTGGTAAAGGCTCCTTGCGGGAGCAGACATTGCTGTGGCGGGATATGAAGGAAAGGTTTGAGGATCAACTAAAAGAGGATGCTATGGGATGGCTGGCGAGGGGCTGTGTGGATAGTGCGGGTGGAAGGGGATGGGAAGGGATGAATGTTTTAGCTGATTAGGGTCTGGTGGGCTTCTTTAATGTGGGAGCGGTCTGATCGAATGTAGCTTTTGAAAGCTTCTGACGACCAGCGTCCGAGAGTTTGTATACCCTTGATGAGTAGGGCAGTCTGGGAATTAGTAATTTGAGCTGAAGGTGAACCGTATTCGAGTTTGTGGAAAAATTGGATCCCGCTAAGGTATCCTTTAATGGAGCTGACTTGGAGGTTTTTGATGGTGTTGAGATAGGAGATGAAGGAGGTAATGGCTAGCAATGAGAAGTCGGGAAACGGCAGCTTGTAGGCTATGTGGAATGTTTTAAAACACTTCCACGCTGTTAGATACGACTGGAGGGTTCTGGGGGAAACGGCTTGGAGAATGGAATTGAGGGAAGCTTCGAGGAGAGGTCTCAGGGGGTGGTTCATGGGAATATCAGCTCTGAATAGGGAGGTACTGGGGTCGGGAGCGGGTCCGCCTCTGGTGCCAAGGATCTGAAGGAAAAACGAGAAAGAGAGTCAGCTATTTGATTTTTAGACCCAGGGATGTGTTTTGCGGTGATAATGAATTGGTCACAAGCCGAAATCCAAATCAGGCGTCTTAACAAAGGCATTAGGGTGGGAGAGTGGGATCGGCCCTTGTTGACGCAATGCACAGTAGCTTCGTTGTCGCAATGGACGAGGATGCTAGTGGCAGACCATTCTTTACCCCATAGAAAAGCTGCCACGACTAAGGGATAAAGCTCGAATAGCGCTGAGGATGCTAGCTGGAGCGGCAGATCGGCTAGCTGGGGGGGCCATGTGGATGCGAACCAGCGGCCTTGGATAAACCCACCGAAACCTATGGAGGGGGCGGCGTCTGTAAACAGTTTGATATCAATTGGGGAAGAAATCAGGTTGTTATAGAAGAAGGATAATCCGTTCCATTGTTTAAGGAAAGAAATCCATAGACTAAGTTCATTGCGGCATGGGTCAGTTAGGGAATATTGATCCTCTAGGGTGTGGGTGGAGGATGCGAGCGAGAGAAGATGGGAGATGAAGGGGCGGCCTTGCGGGATGATGGCCATTGCAAAATTTAGATGGCCTAAAACGGATAGAAGCTCACGCTTGGAACAGCTTAGATTGGTTAGGAGAGAGGAAGTCACCAGTATCGTTCTATCGATTTTCTCTTTGGGCAGAGAGGCCTGGAATTTTTGGGAATCCAAGTTGATGCCCAAAAATTCAATGGCAGTGCTGGGGCCTAGGGTTTTGTCTTGAGCGAGGGGAATCCCAAGCTCTGCGAAAAGCTTTTGGGTAGTCGTAAGATGTGCGGCTGGGAGGGAATTGGGGGGGGGGGGTGATCAAGAAGTCATCCAGGAGATGAACCAGGAATGGTATGTCATGATTGTTGGAGAGGATCCAGCAAATTGCCTCTGACAACATGCCGAAAGTGAGGTGGACGGTAAAATAGAATTTATTCTGCCAGCGGACGCCGAATAGGTGCCAAAAATCGGGGTGGATGGCATGACTTTAAAGGCAGAGGTGATGTCGACTTTGGCCAGCCAAGCACCGCGACCTGCTTTTTTTAATCAGGGAAATGGCTTGGTCGATGTCGTGATAGTTGAGAGCGAATTCGTCGAGCGGGATGAGGCTGTTAATGCTTGGAAACGGGGAATTATGCGGGGATGATAGATCGATAATTAACCGTTTTTTACCTGAAAATTTTCTGGTAGCAATGCCGATGGGACTGACACAAAAAACGCTGAAGGGAGGGACGGAGAAAGGACCAATCATGAAGTTCGCCTCTAATTCTTTTTTAATTAGGAGGTCGACTGATTCGGGTTCGGCCAGAGCCGACTGGAGATTGGGGCAAATGAGGCTTTCGGAAGGGAGACTTTCAACGCCAGGGTGAAAGCCGTGTGAGAGACCTGTTAGGATGTAATCTGTAAACTGAGAGTCAGGATGATGCAGCAATTCTTTAGACAGACGAAAAACATTTACAGGAGTCGATAAATAGGATTTAGAATTTTTATTTGCAGCTTTTTGTACAGGGCAAATTAGGCGGGCATGAGCACCGCCGCAAAAATTGCACACGTGCATGTACCGCCAGCGCTGCCTTGTGCACCTGCCGTTGTTGAAACTGGCGCACACCTGGCTGTCAGTGGAGTCAAGTCAAGTCAAGTCACCTTTATTTATATAGCGCCTTTTACAATACAGATTGTGTCAAAGCAACTGCACAGTATTTAAACAGCACCATAGTGTGTAAGTAACGCATTATTGTAACAATCAATTTTCAGTTAAAGGCAGTTCATCAATGAATTCAGTGATATCATCGTCAGTTCAGTTCAAATAGTATACGATATCGCTGGAAAAATGTCCCCAACTAAGCAAGCCAGAGGCGACAGCGGCAAGGAACCAAAACTCCACAGGTGACAGAGATGGAGAAAAAAACCTTGGGAGAAACCAGGCTCAGTCGGGGGACCAGTTCTCCTCTGGCCAGACCAAACAACAGTTTGTACCAATGTCTGATTGTAGAGAACTCATCAGGATCCTGTGGTGTAGCGCCGATGGCCGTCAAGGTTGGCGAGGTCTTTATTGATGATCCGCCTCGGAGCTCATCTGGTTGACATCCACGGCTATTGAAGTCATCTCTAGGTGGTGATCCATGATCTAAGCTGGGTACGGACTGGATCCGGGGGACTGGAGTGACCATCTGATCTGGATACAGGCTGGGTCTGGTGGCTACGGTGACCTCGGAATAAGAATGAAACAGACTAATATTAGCGTAGATGCCATTCTTTTTACGATGCAACGAGTGCATCAGGTGTTATGGGAGGTGTTTTCGGTTCCGGTTGACGAAAGGGCAAGTGGCGGTGGAGTGAGAAAATGAGCGACAGACTGCGCACGTGATGTTTCGGCAGCCTAAAAACACCCTACTATGAAGTTCGGGATCCAGAGCTCCCCAGTAAGGGCACTGGTTCCACTGGGCTACCCGGATGGCACATTTAGCTGCAAAAAGCTTGTGGTAGGTGTAAAAAGTGAGACCCCCCGTATGATAATGCGAGCTCAGCGATTATAGCGAGGTAGTCGCTGAGCTTGCGTCTTCT
>NC_133382.1:18448399-18548421 GCF_049309525.1 Garra rufa
ACGCAACAACTGCACGTGCTGACAAGTATACGTGCCGGCAGGCGAAGTGTAACGTAACCTTCCCAACGCCCTGAGGCCCAATAAGGGGGCCCTTCCAGGGATGCCAGTTGTACTGAAGAATGGGTTGGGGGGGCGGAGCACATGAATTTTACATGTGGAAATGAGAATAATTCAATATATCCATAAAGGCTTTTAGGGATATACGAGGGAAACAGCGGTCTCCTCCGCTGGAATAATAAAAACTAAGCCACAACCTGCGGGGCGAAGGAGACCCAGGCAGGATCACAGTGCAGGACTACTCCGCGCCTAGCCCTGACTGTGGGGCAGGAGGACCCAGGGTTCACCGGAGGGAACATTCTGGGAAATAGCGCACGGATCCACGTGGGAATGGCGCCGCAATCCGACACCAGCCGGTCTTCCCGCTCACCTGTGAGTCCTCATGTTAGGACATGGGAGAACGGCCTCTGCGCAAGGTTGTAGAACCAAGCGAAGGTAGGGTGTCGCCCAGCCCGCAGCTTCTGGTTTTTACATCTGCTGGTGAGGTGCCGTGAACCAAGGATCATGGCTGTCCCTGAGTATAACAGGGAGAAGGCATCTACCACCCATTTAGCCAACCTCAGTTCGGGGAGCATTCCCTTTCTGCTGAATCCCGAGGCAGATGAAGCTGCTTGGTGCGGCTGAAGTGCCGAGCGATTCAAGTTTCACATATTTAACGACACAACATCGCAAGGCTGGGTCTGCCTCCTCCAGGGCAGAGCTTGCAGATTCACCACCTGATCGCGGAAAGGCGTGGTGGGAACCTTGGGCACCGGGCCGGGGTCTCGACGGTAACGTGGAAGACGCCGGGCCCGAATTTCTCGACACACTTTGCTGGCAGAGAAGCTTGTAGGCCCTCTTGATGGGAGCCAGGGCAGTCAGGAGCGCTGTCTTAATGACAGGAATTTTAGCTCGACTGAGGCCAGTGGCTCCAATGGAGCGACCCGCGGCCCTGGAAGGCGACGGGGAGGTCCAAGAGGTATGAGGTGCGTTCTAAGCACCTCTGAGGAACCTGAGCTTGTCGGTATTCTACCCTCGTAAAGGAAGCCAGGGCAGTCAGGAGTACTGTCTAAATGACAGGAATTCTAGCTCGACTGAGGCCCATGGCTCCTAAGGAGCAACCCGCGACCCTGAAAGGCAACGGGGGGGTCCCAGAGGGTATGAGGTGTTACTTGACAGAGAAAACTTGTAGGTCTCCTGCCCTCTTGACGGGAGCCAGGGCGGTCAGGAGCGCTGTCTTAATGACAGGAATGCTAGCTCGACTGAGGCCAATGGCTCAATTGGAGCGTCCCGCGGCTCTGAAGGCGACGGGAAGGCCCCAAGAGGGTGTGGGGTGCGTTCTGGGCACCTCTGCGAAACCTCACGGTCAGTGAATGCTTGCCTACTTAGCTCCATCTAAGGCATGTGATACGCGGCGAAGCAGCGGCATATACTTGGAGAGTCGAGGGGACAGCCTGCGCTCAACTCTCCTGCAGGAAGGGAAGCATTACTGCAGTCGTGTATCTCTGTGGAAAGCCAGCAAAATAGACCTCATCTCAGTGCGTAAGCCTGCCTAGTCAAGGGAGCTCGGTACTGAGTGATAGTTGTATCACGGCCTGTGAAGGCCGGAGAGGTCTGGGGTGTCATACCGTGCCCTACAGGGAGGGACTGCCGCGAGGGAACGGTTACTAAGACCTGAGTCCGGGTGGGCCATTCTTGTAGCGCAACCAACAGACTTACTCCTCGTCCTCCCTGGACTTGCACAGTGTCTGTGCAAGGAGGCTCGCTGGGGAAGGGCGTACTTGGGCCCCGGAGGTCAGCTGTGTGCCAGCGCTACTCTGAAAGAGACAGCTGGAATGAGAGGAATCGGAAGAAGCTGGCCCACCGATATACTCCAAACTAGCTGCGTGATGCGGTGGAGTCGCCATCCTGCAGGTGGGTGGACTGCCGTGAGAGCCGACAGGCTGCACGGTTGAGTTTCCCTGCTTCAGGTGAATGGCAAGTAGCAAAATCTGCCACGTTGGACTCCATGGGAGCAGATGGGGAGGTTGTAAGCCTCTGTCGTACATGGCAACCCAACCCGTGGTAGCCACGGGCTGGCTTGTCGGCCAAACTGCGGGAAAACGCCAGTCCGGAGTGGGCCGAGATGCCATGCCCATCATGGGACTCGATCGTGCTGAAGCGGTCTCACATGAACAAGCTTAGCGGCTCTTAAGCGGCTTAGAGCTGTCATGTGCCCCAGGAGCCTCAAATTTGAGAGGACCGCTATGTTGTGCCTGATTGACTCAGGAACTACAGCACTGACTGCGCGCTCTTAGTAGTAAGGCGGGCTGTCTTGTGGACCGAGTCGGGCTCCCGACCAAGGGAACGAATTCCTTCGGTTGGCCTGAAGGACCAGATGGCGGGGGTGCCGAAGCACCAGGTCCCTAAGTTCGCACAACGGAACTCACGAGTGGGCTGGCAAAGCACCAGTCGAAGAGACGGTTGAAGATGCGAAGTCCTGTCTGCCGAAGAGGGGACAGGGGAGCTCCCATGGCCTAAAAAAGGCAGGAAGGAGGGGGACTGGCCAAATGGAAGCACCTCACGCTGAAGAGCTCGACCCCCGGAGCAGACCGCCGAGGGGGTGTGCATCGGGGAGAATCGAGAGGCGACAGCGGGTGCCCTTCAGGCAGATGGCTGCAACCCAGCCCTGGAGACGGAAACATACCTGTATGTGCTTCGTCGTGAGCGAGTGTGCCGACAGCCTGAAAGGGATCGGGACAGAGCTCCATCCAGGGCGGATATTGACCCACCACATTAACTGGACACGTGAAGTCGGGACTGAGAGGTCCCGACCTCGTCCCGGGGGAGGGACAGGCTGGATCGCGTCCTTCGCCAGTAGGAACGCGACCTCCGCAGGCAGAACAGAGGCACGCCTGCCCGAATAAGAATGTAAGGGGTACCTCTGAGTCTGGGCGGACGCCTGGGGCCGGGCCGTACCGTCCGTATCAACCAGCGTAGCGGTATCAAGGGAACGTTGACCGACGTGACCGTGGTGGGGCAGCCTAGGGGGAGACAGGGAAGGAGACAGAACCCAGAGGAATGAACGTCCTGGGGAAGTGTCTAACTGCACTAAGCAGTGCTTACCTTCTTCCCTGGATCCCGCGCTGGCGAAGGCCGGCCGCGAGTCTGGTTCCGAGGAGTGTAAGTGCTGCTCAGGAAGGAAACTCGAGACCGGAGGCCAGAGGTGAGAAATTTGCTCTTTTTGAGAAAATGTGGGTACCGTCGACCGATGGGCCGACGGCAGCATTGAAGTACACAGTGGCTCCCGGCCCTCCACCGGGAGCGGGGAGCGTCGATGTTAGCATCCCCTAAAGAGCAGTCTCAATCACCTCTGGAGGCCCGCGTCAGGGACGTTTCGCAGTTTTCTTGCGGGTGTTTCGGGCCGATCCCTGCGCCGCGGGTGGCGCCACTCTCCTGCGGCTGGCTCGGCGCTTGCGGGCCCTTCTCGCCGACCTGGCGTCGTGGGCCTCCGCGGGGGGGCGAGCCGTAGATGTTGCGGCCACAGGGGGGCGCCCTCGGCGACGTGCAGGCGGAGGCTGTGCCTCCGGCGGCGGGATGGAAGCATCGCGGCGGGGCAGGACGTGTTTAGACGCCTCCGTCTGTCTCTGGGCTGCCGAGAACTGTAGGGCAAAGTCCTCGACAGTGTCGCCGAAAAGGCCCCTCTGGGAGATGGGAGCGTCGAGAAAGCGTGCTTTGTCGGCATCTGCCATCTGGGCCAGAGAGAGCCACAGGTTTCGCTCCTGGACCACAGCCGTGGACATCACCTGACCAAGGGCCCGCGCCGCGACCTTCGTCGCATGAAGGGCGAAGTCGGTGGCAGCGCGGAGTTCCTGCATCGTGCCTTGGTCAGGACCACCCTCGTGCAGCTGTTTCAACCCCTTGGCCTGGTAGACCTGCAGGGTCGCCATCGCATGCAGGGCCGAGGCGGCCTGGCCCGCAGCATGAAAAGCGCGGCCCGCAAGGGCGGACGAGCGCTCACCCGCCTTGGACGGGAGATGCGGCCGGTCCCGCCAGGTGGCAGCGCCACGTGGGCAAAGTTGCACCGCCATAGCGCGCTCGACCTGGGGAACCGACATATATCCCCTGGCCGCCCCGCCATCAAGGCCTCGTGCACCTCCGGGAAGAATGGCACCGGAGGTGGGCGAGACGGTGCCGCCGGAGCCCTCCCCAGGAACCAGTCGTCCAGCCGAGAAGGATCGGCCGAGGGCGATGGAGTAACCTCCAGGCCGATCCCCCTGGCGGCTCGGAGGAGCATAGCCGAGAGCTCGGAGTCTGCCTCCGACGGAGCAGCAACCGCGGAGGGGTGCTGCGCCGCCGGAAGAGTGTCCTCGCTCTCTGACTCTCCCTCAGACGCAGCGACCGACATCTCTTCCTCCTGAGGAGCGCCGAAGGAGACGCCCAGCCCGGCTGGCGGGGAGGCGTACTGCTCCGGCATCTCGACGGGGGTATGCTGGTGGGCGGAAGACCGCAGGGCCTTTGGGGCCGGCGGAACGTTCGGCACCGAGACTTGAAATCCCCGCTCGTGCCTCGCCACAGCGGCGGGAAAACTTCGCCAGCCGTGGGGCGCGAAGGGGGGCCTGCCCACGAGCGAGCGGCGAGTCCTCAGCATACCCATGGTCATGCTTTCGCAATGAATGCATGAACCATCCGTAAAAGCTGCCTCAGCATGTTCGATGCCCAGACATGTGAAGCAGCTTTCATGTCCGTCCAGTGAGGTGAGGTAACCGCCGCACCCAGAAGCGCACGGCCGGAAAGCCATTCTGAAAAGAACGTCTTTACACGGCCGTGAGAAATTGCTCTTTTAGTCCCGGTCTGCCCAGGGAGGAAACCGCGGCACCACTGTGCACTCAATGGGGCTTGCTCGCTGGAGAGCAGGAGGCTTTTTGTGGCCGTGAAAACGGCCGCCCACAGGACCCCGCTGGCGGCGTCGAGAAATTCACTCTTTTAGTTTATCTCTTTTCGATTGGCGCACACCAGCAGAGAGAGCAGCAGGAACGTGAAGTTTTCTTATTTTCAGGAGAGAAGGCTTGAGCATACCGGCTCTGAAAGCGAAAGTCTGTTTGAGTTTCGCCAATTTGCAATTGGCCTTTTTTATATAAGGCTCAGAGATGATCGGTCTCTCAGGCGAGATCCCAATGTAACGTCGAAGTGATTCGACTGAAGGGGTAACTAAACCAAAAAGACTCAAGCTTCATTTTTTGAATCTGACAGCCATTTTTTAATTTATATCAGGTTTTATTTAAATGAAATTGACCTTTTAAATGATGTACAGCTGATGAAGTTATTTGCATTCTTTTCAGCAACTCTGAACTAATGTAAACAAAGAAGGCTTCTGTGTGCTGGTGTCCTCCGACAGGTTAACATATTTAAAACAAACGTTAATACACGCCGAAACATGAAGTGCACAGAAAAAAACAGTATCGCAAGCTTGCACTTGACTGAAACGCAAAATAAAAGCAGCATTGCAAACAAATTAGTAGATATGGCCATAGAAAATATGTATTGCAAAATTATTGCTTTTGCTCGGTTTCATTTATTTGCAGTTCTTTATTTTTGTTTGCAAAACTTTTCCTTTTGCAATTTTTCGATTCATTTGCAAGTATACAGTCATGTGAAAAAGTTAGGACACCCTATTGAATTCCATGGTTTTCCATATCAGGACATCATATAAAAAAAAAAAAAAAAAACTGGTCCTTGGCTGGTCTTAAAATTTAGAAAATAAAACCTCAGATGAACAACAACACATGACAAATTGCACCGTGTGATTATTTATTGAGCAAAAATAAAGCCAAAATGGAAAATGTGTGACAAAGTTAGGACACCCTTACTGTTAACATTTGAATTAAGAGGGCAAATAACAGTCAAGCACTGCTAATCAAATACCTTCGATTAACTGATCATCAGCAAGTCTGAGCGCCTCTATAAAAACATAAGCTTTAGCAGTTTGCTGGTCTGGAGCCTTCAGGTGTGTGTTAACACAATTCCAAGGAGGTAAGACATCAGCAATCATCTTAGAGAAGCAACTGTTGCCGCCATCAATCTGAGAAGAGTAATACGGCCATTTCCAAACAATTCAAAGTTTATTTACAAGTGGAAGACATTTCCAGGAGTGGACGTCCCAGAAAATTCACCCCAAGATCAGACTGTGTGCTCAGAGAAATTGCAGACAACCCAAGAACTTCACTTCAGACTCTATAGGCCTCAGTTAACATGTTAAATGATAAAGTTCATTACAATACCATTAGAAAAAAAAAAACATTGCAGCACAGTTTAGGTCTGCAAAGTTGCATCTGGACAAAACATAAGTCTTCTAGAATAATGTCCTTTGAACAGACGAGACCGAAGTGGAGATGTTTGGCCATAATGCACAGCGCCAAGTTTGGTAAAAACCTAAAGAGCATATCATCACAAACACCTCATACCAAAAGACAAGCATGCTGGAGGAGGGCTGATAATTTGGGCTTGTTTTGTAGCCACAGGATCTAGGCACCTCACAGTCATTGAGTTGGCCATGAACTCTTTCTAGAGTCAAATGTGAGGGCATCTGTCCGACAGCTTAAGTTGGGCCAAAATTGGGTCATGCAACAGGACAATGATCCCAAGCACACCATCTAAACAGAATGGCTGAAAAGAAAATAATCAAGGTGTTGCAATAGCCCAGTCAAAGTCCAGAGCTCATCCTGACTCGAATGCTGTGGTGAGAGCTGTGCATAAGCAAATGCCCACAAACCTCAATAAACTGAAACGTTGAAAAGAAGAGTGGTCCAAAATTCCACCAGAACGATGTGAGAGACTGATAAAGTCACACAGAAAATGAATGCCTCAAGTTATTGCTGCTAAAAGTGGACCTACAGGCAATTGACTCATAGAGTGTCCTAACTTTGTCACACCAGCTAATTTTTTATTATGTCCTGATACAGAAAACCATGAAATTCATTAGGGTGTCCTAACTTTTTCACATGACTGTATGGCCCTGTTTTGCTTCCACACACCCACGGTTTCTGTCTCTGTTCAGTCAGCCACATATTGTAACTGTAAGTGCATTGTTCGGGAGGCAGACACACTCTGTCAGTTTAAATCTAGATTAAAGACCCATCTCTTTAACCTGGCCTACACTTAATATATTTCATAATCCAAATCCGTTAAAGGATTGTTAGGCTGCATTATTTAGGTCAACCGGAACCAGGGACACTTCCTATTACACCTGATGTACTCGTTGCATCAGAAGAAGAATGGCATCTACGCTAATATTAGTATCTTTCCTTCTTATTCCGAGGTCATCGTAGCCACCTGCATCCAGATCAGACGGTCACTGCAGTCTCCCGGATCTAGTCAGTACCCATCAGCACCCAGAGATATCCTCTACAGCCCTGAATGTCCGCAGAGATCACATCAAAGACAGATCATCAGTGAAGACCTCATCACCTAGACGGCCATCGACGCAAGACAGCGAAAATCAGATGAGTCCTCTCCAATCTGATTTTGTGGCAACTTGGAACTCTTGCATCTACAGTAATATTAGTCTGTTTGTTTCTTATTCCCAGGTCACCACAGCCACCAGATCCAGTCCGTATCCAGATCAGATGGTCACTGCAGTCCCCCGGATCCAGTCCAAACCTAGAGCAGATGGTGGATCAACACCTACAGCCGAATGTCAGCGGATACCGTGTCAACTAGATAAGCCCCAGAGACAGATCATCAAGAAAGAACTCCTACCCTAAACGGCCACCGGCACAAGGCCATGGGAACCAGATGAGTCCTCCCCAATTTGACTTTGTTGCAATATGGAGCTCTTGCATTATTATTGACAATTTATTTTATTATTTTAATACTGTAAGGTTGCTTTGACACAACTTGTATTGTAAAAAGCGCTGTATAAATAATCTTGACTTGACTTTATTTTATTTAAACCTCCTTACCTGTAAATTTAAAGATAATCCCTAATTGAGATACAAATCTGAGTTTAGGGTTATTAAACAACAGGATTAATCTTAATCTAATTTAAATGTAAATTAAATCCAGGATCACAATAATGGTTTATGTAAACCTGCTTATTTTTAAACAAGGTTTAAAGTTTGGTGCAACAGAGTTATTAGATAAACCTTGATTTAATCTAGATTTAAAATTAAGCTCTGTTGTTGCAACCCACCCTTAAGAGGTGGACAAACATCAGACTTTAGCTTTATTAAATGATTTATAATATTCATAAACTGATGTTTCACACTGTATGCTGCTAAACCCGGGGGATAAAATAGTTAAATCCAAAAATTAAAATTCTGTCATCATTTATTCACCCTCAAGTTGTTCGAAACCTGGAAATACAAATACTATAGAAGTCCATGGCTACCGGCAACTGTTGGTTACCGACATTCTTCAAAATAGTGGGTGTTCACGCACACGTCTCAGCCACATCACAAAACATGATCTCTCTAACTAAGAGCAATTACAGAGCATAATTCTAATTTAAGCCATATGCACAGTTGCTAGGGCAATGATAATAAATTCATGTGAACTATATATATGGAGCAAACCATAAAGTGAAGGGCTCCTTTCTTCCCACCCAGTCACAGACTGTAATTAGAGTGTACAGTGAAGCTTAGAGAAACCCCCCTTCTGAACTACAAATAGACCAGCCCTGTAATGACCGTCAGTGCTGTGGCCAGAGCCTGTTTAGACAGCCATAAATAGGAGGTGTATTTACCGGGAGGGGCTCATACAGTTCCAGAGCACAGAATAAAGAACATCACCTATCATCTACACACCTACTGCTTCATAAAAACCTTATTTTGAACATTTCACACACCGCACACTACACAGAAGTACTTCTAATAAATAAACACACTAAATGCTGAATATGACAACTCACAGGACTGCTGACATTTGGCTTTGTTGGTGGTCTTGTTGGATTCACACCAGACAGTGACTCCATCATTCATCAGCTTTAGCATACGCTTCCTCTTCCAGCGTGGAGAACGCACCTTCGTCATAGAGGAGCCCTGCAGCATCGTCTTCACATCGTCATTATCCTGGACCCCTACAGAGTACATTAATAAGATTGATGAATGTGGCACTCTAAAAATGATGTTCCTATACAGTATAACTACAAGGCTCCAAGAAAAAAGTGAAATCCAGCATTTGCACATGTCAAGTCAAGATTATTTATACAGCGCTTTTTACAATACAAGTTGTGTCAAAGCAACAGTATTAAAATAGGACAATAGTGTGTCAAAAGTTTCATGTTGCATCAAAGTCAGATTGCAGAGGACTCATCTGGTTCCCGTGGTCTTGCGAGTCTTCTAGACCTATGAGCTAGCTTTTATTTTAATTATGTGAGTAAAAGCAAAAATAATTTTACCACATTTTACCTATGTTTAGTGTGGCCTAAAAAACAGCAAAATTCAAGAAAGAAAGAAGGAGCTGCATACATTTAAGCTTACTTAAAAGTCAAAAGAAAACTAGTCAACCATATGCTAAAAATAACATCAACCTATTTTGTACAGATTTTAACTGTCTGACTTATTATGAGCACTATAGTAAGCCCCAATACAGGCAATAAGGCTCTCACTTTAGTCCTGGGGGTGATCAATAACCACTTGAAATGGATCCCAAAGAGATATTTTATTTAATTACTCTGCAACAGGCTATTCTTTATGAAGATTCACTAATGCACCACACAGGGGAAGAGGGCTGTTATTTAATTTATTAGGGCTAAGTATTGTTTCTGCACAGCTAAAAACAGTGACACACATATATACATCAAATCGCTATTTTTCTGCACTAAACAAGTTAATTTTGCCAATATATTTTCAGAGATGATAGACAAGATGTTATAGAATAATAATTTAACGAAACCCTAATTTTGACAAAAAAAAAAAGACATTCGACCTATTTTTTGAATTTCCTGCAAATGTCCCAACGCGACATCCGAGGTTTTCCCAGATCGCATCACATACACACACTGACCATGACCAATGAAATGATCCGTAAAATAAGAATTGCCCATTGTGTGGTAGAGCCCACACAAACACAAAAATAAAATAAATATCACTTTGTGTGATACAACAATAATGAAAATAATAACAACAATAACAATAATGTATTACCCATTTTTATCAGAGGATCGTCTGGTTTAAATTGGGACGTCCCGGCTCCATTCTTCTTTCTCAACATGATGCAGCAAGCCCTCTTGCGTCTTAAACTGGAGAGTGCTGTTCTGATCCAGCTGTATATATATCAGAAAACAGAAAAGCCACTGCCCCTATTTAATGAGCTCATGAATGTTTAAGAGCTGCTACCGTTATATGACATCACAAATACATGGGCTTCGGTTCTTATTTCAGTCTAACCTACAAAAAGTGTAACCTACATAAATATAACGATATAAACTGATGACGCTTAAAAAAAAGCACAGATTTACTGTAGGTGTCCAACAAAGATTCTATTTCCTTATCTAGTATGCTCTAGAATTGAATTGAATCTTGAACAACGATGTAGGCTACATTTATAAGAGCAGCTCACCTAAATGGGATTAGGCACATACATGAAAAATAAAGCGACTATATATTTAATTCAAAACGCAAATACACCGACAATGTATACCAAACGAATTGATCAAAAATTAGCTACAAAAATTCTTACCATGAACAGCTCTGTGCAGACGATCCTGTGCTGAGATTAGGATTAACAAAATGTCTCCCTCTAGCGACTTTAATATAAAAAAAACCGACCTGAATCAATCGAAATTAATCAAGTTATTCCAAGCGTAATGCAAAAAATAATAATAATAATAATAATAATAATAATGTTTTTGGCAATGGGTAATGTTTGATGTATACATTTGAACCTTTTATTTAAATCCAAACAGTTTTACAAAAAATATGTTTGACTCTCTCAGTGTCCAGGCTAAAAACGCACCATGAGAAACCATAGATATATATACGTAGATACCCCATTGGACCGCTCCAAGCATAGATATATATACGTAGATGCCTCATTAGCGACTGTTTCTATGGGCCGTCATACGTGAGCCGTCCTCCATTTCACTGCGGTCTACTTGACGTCATTCACCCATAGGTCTATGTAACTGACCATAGTAATCAGTGAATATTCGAAATGCCACAGTCCTGCACAGCCGTTGGTCTGCGAACCTACAGTATGGTGAATGACGTCAAGTGGACCGCTGCAAAATGGCGGACGGCTTACGTATAAAGGCCCATAGAAACAGTCACTAATGAGGCATCTACCTACGTATATATATCTATGTGAGAAACGCCATTAAATGATGTTTAAAGGCAAACACTTAACACTTATAAATATTTTCTCACAATATTTTTTATATTCTTACTGCTAAAATGGGCTGTCAAAGAATAAATCATTTTCTTTAAAATTAGCTTGCATTTAATTGTTAACATATTTACATACTGTTACATTTGTGTAGGCTTTGCCTGCGTCCCAACGTGCGTTCTATCTATAAATTCTATGTGATATTAGTTATTTTCAATACTATTTAGGGCATATAAAGTGTATAGTATGCACATTGAGACGGTAGTATGATAGTATATGCGATCTTGTGTGTGAGTGAGTGTGTGTGTGTGTGTGTGTGTGAGAGAGAGAGAGATTTCTTCTTCTTCTTCTTCTTCTTTCAGGTTTTATGGCGGTTGGCACCTCACTCAGAAGGCGCATTATCCCCACCTACTAGACTGGTGTGTGGGCAGTAGAATGGCATTAAGGAGGTGGAACTAACTTAAATAAACTAAATAAAAAAAAAAAAAAAAAAAAAGCTCATTTGGATTACATATGCATTTTAAATTCTTTCAATTAAACCAGTATTTTTAAGTAATTTATTAATACCTTGTGCACTTTCCCAGATGTATTTCCCAATATATACTCGAGTGTCATATTTTGTTCTTTGATTTGTGTCTTTAATTCTACCCTATCATCCTCATACTTTTTGCATTCTAATAGTATATGTTTTACTGTCTCTTGTACATTACAATGATTGCATAGCCCAGTGGGATGTTTTCTTATTTTGTACAATGCATTTAAACCAGTATGATCCATTCTTAGGCGCGATACTACCATCTCCTCCCTTGGACTCCTGCCCATCTTCATATTTGTGTGAGATTTCTTCTTCTTCTTCTTCTTCTTCTTCTTCTTCTTCTTCTTCTTCTTTGGTGTTTTACGGCAGCTGGCATCCATACCGTTGCATTACTGCCACCTGCTGTTTTCACTTAACCTTAGTATTCTTATATTCGTCTTTCCAGTCCTGTCCTCCTTAAGAAATTAAACACAAATGTCCTTCCTTGGTCGCCACTAACACATTGTAATATACTTTTTAAATTAAATTCGTGTTTGTGATTTCTTAGCTTCTTCCTGTTTGAGCTCTCGTTTGGGACAGAGACCAATCATCGCCGTAATACACATCACGTGACTGAACCAGGAAGTGAACTCCTGGACGAAATTCCAAGAGGTGACAGATGTAATGCGATCGGTTATTATATTGTCTTATTACAGTTATACAGTAGTGTTTGGGTGTAATGGCAGCAGGAGTACATTGCAGGTGAGTTGAACCTCGTTTACTCTGCTTGACCCACTGGCTAGTCCCCAGTAATCTGAGAGGACATAAAATTTAACTCTCCTGTAAGACGACTAATAATAATTATAATTATTAAAGGGTGGGGAGGCAGGAAGTGTCGTTCAAGTAATTTGAGAGCACAGTTTCTACCGAGACTTGATTTCTGAATGACACATTTGTCACCAGTGAATGTAATTTACAGGTTGTCCAGTTAATGACCAGTCGGCTGCAGAAGTGTGGGAAAAATACACACCATATGATATGCCAGCTCTTACAATGTCAGAGATCGAGGACTGTCAAAGACGCTTTCAGGCGGCTGTCGACGTCATTCAAAGCCTACCCAAAAATGGTAGCTTTGCTCAGCATTGACAAAAATTAAATTATTAGTTAATGACATCATCACTGTTATGTACATAACATCATCTTGTTGTAGCAAATATAATATTTGCACAGCTTGTAATTGCAAGCATTTCTGTAAATAATGAATACAAGTCTATCTCATCCCACTGATTTCCATATTTTTCAGTAGCTCATGACACCTGGTTTAAATTACAAATTGCACTTACACAGGTTCCTACAGACCCTCTTATGAAGTGATGCTGCGGTTTTATGGTCTATACAAACAGGCAGTCTGTGGCCCATGTACAGCGTCACGCCCCGGATTCTGGGACCCTGTGGGCCGTTACAAATGGTAAAGCTTTTAACCAGTTATCCATCATATTCAAGTGCTATAATGTACCTAATTAAACTACATGTGATGGTTTTCAGAGCCCTCAGAACATTTAAAGGACTGTTTTAACTTAATGGCATGTTTTTCTGGTCTTGTGTCAGGGATGCTTGGATTCAGCTTGGAGACATGAGTCAGGAGAAAGCCATGGCTGCTTATGTGGATGAAATGAAGAAAGTTGCACAAAAGGTGGAAGAGCTTCAATAATACCTAATAAATTCACAAAACAACTTTAGGGAAAAATATAGCTGCAAGCAGCAATTACGGGGCCAAGCACTCAAAGGGGAAAATGAGGAGCTAAGGATGGCAGGAACAGCAAATCAACTGCAACAATATGTAAAAGGAAGCAATTTTAAAATGATTTTAATCAAAATTACAGAAAAATTATTATGTAGAGCTCTTACTGATATGATTTAATGCTTATTACGCTTGACCAACAGGTGGCGCTGTTATCAAATCGATGTGGTGTGTTTAGTCTGAGGTGACAAAGGTACACTCAAAGTTTGATGTCATTATGTCAAAGCTTTGCAGAAATAAAGCCTCAGAATCATTTTGGCATCAAGCCTAAAATTTGTAGAGACGCTGTACGAAAATGGTTTCATCTATCAACATGAAATCCATAACTTTTTGTTATCACAGTCTGAAGATGATCTGACTCGATTTTGGTGAAAATCGGACGACCGGTCTATGACTAGTTCGAAAAAGTAGGTTTTCAACATAAATTAAAATGGCGGACAGGAAGTTTGACCAACTGTGGCCTAATTGGTATCTATGTTTTTGGCATGACCCAAGGAATATTTTGAGACCAGTTTCAATACAGTTGGCTAATGCTATCTACCGTTATTAGCATTTTTGATCATTTTAAAACTAATGGTTAATGAATGCTTCATTACTCTTGACCAATAGGTGGCGCTGTTACCAAATTGATGTGGTGTAATCAGTGTGAGGTGGTAATGCCACATACCAAATTTGGTGCAAATATCTCAAAGCTTTGCAGAGATACAGCTTCCGATGCGCTTTGGCATCTTTCCAGCAAATTCGTTGATGCGTTAAGTGAAAACGGTTTCGAATATCGACACGAAATCCATAACTTTTTGTCAGCATGGTCTGAAGATGATCCGAGTCAAATTTGGTGAAAATCCGCCTAACGGTCTAGGAGGAGTTCGAAAAAGTAGGTTTTCTTCATAAATCAAAATGGCGAACAGGAAGTTAGGCCAATTTTGGCATAATTGGTATCAATGTTCTCGGCCTGACCCAAGGATTGTTTTGAGATCACTTTCATTACAATAAGCCATTTTTTTCAGAGGTTATTAGCATTTTTCGAAATTTCGTTATAACTTTTGACCACAAGGTGGCGCACATTCAGGGCATGGTGCCGAACATTTTTTGTAATTATTGTCGAAACGATACGGTAATCCGTTCTCAAGATACAGCATTTTAAAGCTAAATTCAAAATGGCCGACACCCAAAATGGCTGACATGGGAAAATTGGATATGGTTCGACTCGGCATGCTCCTCCGAATCTAACGGGACGAGTTTCGAGATTTTTGGCCAAATCACTAAGAAGTTATAAGCAAAAATAGCCAAATTTTATATCTCCTGACCACTAGGTGGCACTGTGACGAAACACTGCAGGCAGCCTCAGGTAGGGCTGGGCGATATGGCAAAAATGTAATCTCGATAATTTTTTCCCATATTGAACGATGACGATATATATTTCGATATAAGCTGTTGATGTTGCCAGCTTTAAAATAGTATCCCAACAATGATTAAAGCCACAAAAATTAAAGGATTCATTAAATTACATTTTTAAGTATAGTTTATTAACAAAAGCAGATTACAGATTTGGCCTTAAAAATTAAAATAACTTACTAAAATAAATGAAAAAATAAAAGTTGTGACAGAGTATGGTAAATGAGAGTAAATGTACAAAATGTGAACATAAAATTATTGTAAAAACATAATTTGTAACACATTTATTTATTTATTTATTATTATAAACACAATTGTTTATTTTCTCTATTATAGGTTGAGCTATTTAAATTAGAGGCAACCACTGCATTTTGAAACAATCTACAGTATAAATATCAAAAAATTACGACACAGCTCTTTCTTAATCGTATTAAGTGCAGACAATTCAGCCATAATCAAAGAAGCCTACTCTCTCATTATTCAAAGTGCAAATAGAGACGGAATATTTCAAGCATGATACAGAGCTATAGACATACACAACCTATTATAGTCTACATTCTGATAACAGCCTAGATATGTCATGTAGCCTAATTTGCGCGCATTGCGGAGTCACTCTCTAAACAAGGGGGATTAAAATTGCTTTTGAATGCGCGTGCGTTTTTTGCTTTCGGTTTCAGTTTTAACAATCGCGCCAAACTCTCAGCTGAGCTGAGAGTCACTTTTCACTGAAAAGTTTTCAGATAGTCAAACCACTTACGGAATTTGTGCTACCTTTTTTTGTCGACAACTTCAACATCTTTGGATAATAACTCGAGGTTAGTTTCTCTTTCATCGCTGCTTCCACTCTCTTTTTTTTGTCGTCCTGGTGTAAGGTTGCATCGCAAAGTGCTGTAGGAAATGAACTTTGTACTTTAACGTGCACACGCACGCTGCACGCTGATTGGCCGTGGTCGCATTTTTCTGCTGTGTGATTGGCTCTTAGATTAATCCATATCGAGCAAAAAATGTCTATAGCTTATCATCGTTATTAACAAAAAATTTATCGCGATTCGATATGATATCGTTTATCGGCCCAGCCCTAGCCTCAGGTCATGCTTGTTATAACACACACCAAGTTTGGTCTCAATATTCCAAAGCGTTGCGGAGATATGGCCTCACATCCATTTTTGTGCGCAATTAATTCTACGAAAAGCATGCAAAAACGGATGTGAGGCCATATCTCCGCAACAGTTTGTCGTATTGAGACCAAACTTGGCGTGTGTTATAATAAGCATGACCTGAGGCTACCTGCAGTGTTTCGTCACATTGCCACTTATTGGTCAGGAGATATGAAAAATGGCTATTTTTGCTTATAACTTCTCAGTGCTTTCCCAAAAAATCTTGAATGTCATCCCGTTAGATTCGGAGGAACATGCCGAGTCGAACCATATCCAATTTTCCCATGTCAGCCATTTTGGGTGTCGGCCATTTTGAATTTATCTTTAAAATGCTGTATCTTGAGAACGGATTAGCGTATCGTTTCGACATTAATTGCAAAAATGTTCGACACCATGCCCTGAATGTACATAAAAAAAATTTGGGCCAGCGCCACATTGTGGTCAAAAGTTATAACGAAATTTCGAAAAATGCTAATAACTTTTGAGAAAAATGGCTTATTGTAATGAAAGTGATCTCAAAATATTCCTTGGGTAAGGCCGAGAACATTGATACCAATTATGCCAAAATTGGCCAAACTTCCTGTTCGCCATTTTGATTAATGTAGAAAACCTACTTTTTCGAACTCCGCCTAGACCGTTAGTCAGATTTTCACCAAAATCGAGTCAGATCATCTTCAGACCATGCTGATGTACATAATGTACATAAAAAATTTTGGGCCAGCGCCACCTTGTGGTCAAAAGTTAAAACGAAATTTCGAAAAATGCTAATAACTTTTGCGTACATTAGCCTATTGAAATAAAACTGATTTTGATAGATTCCTCCGGTCATGCTGAGAACACCGATACCAATTTTGGCCGAACTTCCTGTCCACCATTTTGATTCATGTTGAAAACCTACTTTTTCGAACTCCTCCTAGACCGTTCGTCTGATTTGCACCAAATTTGACTCGGATCATCTTCAGACCATGCTGACAAAAAGTTATGGATTTCGTGTCTATATTCGAAACCGTTTTCATTTAACGCATCAACAAATTTGCTGTAAAGATGCCAAAGCGCATCTGAAAAAAAAAGCTTTGCAGAGATATTTGCACCAAATTTTGTATGTGGCATTATCACCTCACAGTGATTACACCACATCAATTTGGTAACAACGCCACCTATTGGTCAAGAGTAATAAACCATTCATTAACTATCAATTATAAAATGTCCAAAAATGCTAATAACTGTAGATAGCATTAGCCAATTGTAATTAAAAGTCTCAAAATATTCCTTGGGTCATGCCGACAACATAGATACCAAATATGCCACAGTTGGTCAAACTTCCTGTCCGCCATTTTGATTTATGTTGAAAACCTACTTTTTCAAACTAGTCCTAGACCGTTAGTCCAAGTTTCACCAAAATCGAGTCAGATCATCTTCAGACTGTGCTGATAAAAAGTTATGGATTTCATGTTGATAGATGAAACTGTTTTTGTACAGCGCCTCTACAAATTTCAGGCTTGATGCCAAAATGATTCTGAGGCTTTATCTCTGCAAAGCTTTGACATAATGACACCAAACTTTGTGTGTGCCTTTGTCACCTCACACTAAACACAACACATTAATCTGATAACAGCGCCACCTGTTGGTCAAACGTAATAAGCCATTTAATCATATCAGTAGGCGTTCTACATCATTTTTCTGTAATTTTGACTAAAATCATCTTAAAATTGCTTCATTTTACTTATTGTTGCAGTTGGTTTGCTGTTCCTGCCATCCTTAGCTTCTCATTTTGTCCTTTGAATGCTTGGCCCCGTAATCTGATTTTCACTAAAATTGGCTCAGATCATCTTCAGACCATGCTGGCAAAAAGTTATGGAATTCAAGTTGATTGGACAAACCGTTCTCAAATAACGCGTTAATTAATTCTACGAAAAGCCTGCAAAAACAGATGTGAGGCCATATCTCCGCAACGCTTTGGAGTATTTAGACCAAACTTGGTGTGTGTTATAACAAGCATGACCTGAGGCTACCTGCAGTGTTTCGTCACAGTGCCACCTAGTGGTCAGGTGATATGTAAAATGGCTATTTTTGCTTATAATTTCTCAGTGGTTTGACCAAAAATCTCAAAACTGGTCTTTTTGGTGATTTGGAGGGACATGCCGAGTCGAACCATATCCAATTTTCCCATGTCAGCCATTTTGGGTGTCGGCCATTTTGAATTTAGCTTTAAAATGCTCTATCTTGAGAACAAATTAGCGTATCGTTTCGACATTAATTACAAAAACATTCGGCACTATGCCCTGAATGTACATAAAATTTTTGGGGCCAGCGCCACCTTGTGGTCAAAAGTTATAACGAAATTTCAAAAAATGCTAATAACTTTTGAGAAAAATGGCTTATTGTAATGAAAGTGATCTCAAAACAATCCTTGGGTCAGGCCGAGAACATTGATACCAATTATGCCAAAATTGGCCTAACTTCCTGTTCGCCATTTTGATTTATGAAGAAAACCTACTTTTTCGAACTCCTCCTAGACCGTTAGGCGGATTTTCACCAAATTTGACTCGGATCATCTTCAGACCATGCTGACAAAAAGTTATGGATTTCGTGTCGATATTCGAAACCGTTTTCACTTAACGCATCAACGAATTTGCTGGAAAGATGCCAAAGCGCATCGGAAGCTGTATCTCTGCAAAGCTTTGAGATATTTGCACCAAATTTGGTATGTGGCATTACCACCTCACACTGATTACACCACATCAATTTGGTAACAGCGCCACCTATTGGTCAAGAGTAATGAAGCATTCATTAACCATTAGTTTTAAAATGATCAAAAATGCTAATAACGGTAGATAGCATTAGCCAACTGTATTGAAACTGGTCTCAAAATATTCCTTGGGTCATGCCGACAACATAGATACCAATTAGGCCACAGTTGGTCAAACTTCCATTTTGATTTATGTTGAAAACCTACTTTTTCGAACTAGTCCTAGACCGTTTGTTCGATTTTCACCAAAATTGAGTCAGATCATCTTAAAGTTATGGATTTCAAGTCGATAGATGAAACCATTTTCGTACAGCACCTCTACAAATATTAGGCTTGATGCCAAAATGATTCTGAGGCTTTATCTCTGCAAAGCTTTGACAGAATGACACCAAACTTTGAGTGTACCTTTGTCACCTCACACTAAACACACCACATTGATTTGATAACAGCGCCACCTGTTGGTTAAACGTAATAAGCCATTTAATCATATCAGTAGGCGTTTTGTGTCATTTTTCAGTCGTTTTGACTAAAATCATCTTAAAATTGCTTCCTTTTACATATTGTTGCAGTTGGTCTGCTGTTCCTGCCATGCTTAGCTCCTCATTTTCCCTTTGAGTGCTTGGCCCCGTAATTGCTGCTTGCAGCTATATTTATTATTATTTATTTTTTTCATATAAATTAATTTGTTGTCATGTATTATTTACAGGTCATAGACACCATGCAAATCAATGAGAAGACTGCATCCTTTTTCCACTATTTTGAACCCCTCTATCTTGTCATTCATGATATGCCTAGACCTCCAGAGGCACTTTTATCTCTAAAATCAGGTTTGCATTTATTTATTTATTTTGGTAAAATACTAAGAGTTCTGTGTGATAAAACTATGATTTTGGTGTGCATTTTAAAGATGTAAATGTCAAAGAACCAACTGATGGTTGGGTTGATCATGAAGTGGAGAGGGCAACTCAAGAACCGTCTCTTCAACAAGAGGACACAGGGATGGTTCCTGAAAGTGAACTTCAAGATGAGAGCACAGGTAGTGAAATGATTGTCTATAAGTGAGGGATTCTGAATATTTTGCAGCCCACCAAAACACATTTTTATAATGGAAAATTTAGTCTTTTAGCTTGTACAAACACTTGCAATTTTTTAAACATTGTTTAACACTGTTTAAACATTTGACAGTTGCATAAGTAATGAATAATGCAAAGATTGTGCGTGCTATATTTCCTCACTGTTATCGCCATATGTGTGTGTAGAGGCACCTGTGTCTGAGGTTCAGGGGCCAACTAGTGACTCAGAGAGCGAAATCTTCTGTGACTCATTGGAACAGCTGGACACTGTTAAGGTATACAATTTGACTAAATTAAAGTTTGTATGACAATCCATGTTGCGCATTTTGTACACTTTATTTTGTGCGTGTGTGTTTGTACTTACAGCTTGCTACAATGCCAGATGGTAATACCAGTTCCCAGAATGGCCATGCACACATTGAGACCTCTGGAATTCAGGAACATCAGTACAGCCCTCTCTCTCAGGTGACTCAGATCGGTGCTGGACATGGTGGTGAGGGGGCAGAAGATAGGCATGGTCCTCCCATGAGAAGAACCACAGGGAGAGAGGGGAAGCAGCAGGGCTGGATGAGCCGCTCAGGTAAATTTTATCTGGATGTTTTATTTAATCCATTTTAAACTACAACCCCTCTTTGGCTTCTTGTGTCACTATTTCAAGTAACATCATATAACAATACTTCGGTAAATTTGATAAAAATCAGTCAAAATTTCCAAATGCACGGATCTTAACATTTACACAACCATTCGGGTTAGACAGTTCAGTTCAGTTCAGTTTTATTTATATAGCACATTTGGTTGATCAAAGTGGTGCTTAACACTGTCCAATAACCTAAACCTAAAAAATAAATAAATAAATAAAATACCAAATACTGTACAGAAGTCACAACGTCTCAACTCAACTCGAAATAAAAGCCATAGAATGCATGTGTGTTTTAAGCAATGACTTTAAAATTCCTACAGTCTGAGCAGTTCATATGCGTACAGGTAAGTTATTCGACAGATTAGGAGCCACTACTGAAAATGCTCGGTCACCTTTATTTTTTAACCTGGCTTTCGGAACATGAAGGAGCACCTGATTGGACGACCTAAGTGCTTTAACAGGAGTATGGACATGTAAAGGCTCTGACAGATAGGTAGGCGCCAATCCATTTAAAATCTTATATACAAACAATAAAACCTTAAAATCAATCCTGAAATGGACAGAAAGCCAGTGAAGTGAAGCTAGGACTGGAGTAATGTGCTCATACTTTTTTTGTCCCAATTAGAAGACGAGCTGCTGCATTTTGGACTAACTGTCGTACTTTCGTACTGGTGCAGGGATGTGAGGGAGGCAGAGCGAAAGTCCACAACACCAACCCCCTGACGGTGATTGGTTGGAACACTGTTTGTTTTACTGTGGAATTGTTGGTAGCACCGATTGTTTTTTTGGCATGTCTCGGACCCTAGGCTGACCACAGAGACGCGTTTTTTTTACAGACAATTTATGGGGCAGGCAGCGAGCGGATCGTGAAGAAAGGTCAGCTGAAAGCGACACTTTATGTTTCAGGCTTGAAATCGCTGATACAACCTTTAAAGTTTGCCTATCATAAATTAGAGGCCTCCTGCAAGTCCTTAACAACTCCTCAATTTAGTTGTATCAAATGAAAGGCCATACAAGTTTTAAATATGTTAAATAGTATAAGAAAAGTCTTAATTATAATTTTAAAAGTCAGTTAGGGACAGAAAGACGAGAATCGCGATAGGGCTGGATAAAACTTCAAAAGGAAATGATGTCATTGAATAAATAAGCGCGCTGCACATTTCAAAGTCAAAACGCGGCATGGATGTCTTTATATGAATGTATCTGAAGGGAACCGACTGTCCTCAGAAACGTGTCTTTGGCATTTTCATTTCATGCCTGATAAAACGGCCTTAATGCTGCTTTGCTTACAGCCGTTACTAGGGAAACCCTAATATTTCAGTGCTCCTAAAGCGCCCCCTCGTGACAGAGAATTAATTTTTATTTCCAATACATTTTTCAGCTGTTTATATGTGCAGCAAACACATAGTTTTAAATGTGAAAAGTTAATGTGCCTTCTAAAAATACATATACATATAATACTTGATTTATCCCTTTTAATGGTATAAAGGCTGAAATGCCATTGTAAAAGATATTTTGTTTTGTGTGTACCTGTATCTGAATTATAAATCATGCCATTTTATTGCTTAATATTCTACCGTACATTGTCCAGTCCCACTCATACTGTTCACTTTACTTGTGCAGCTCTTAAAAAGGATTATAAATTGCCTTAAATTGATATTAAAAAATTCTGCAGATACACTAAATAGTGAAATAAAATTCCTTCCTTGATATTTGTTATTATTTGTGTATTGAAAACATATTTGATTAATTTGATTAGATTTAGACTCATTTGATTTTCTATATTTAAAAAAAAAAAAGTAAGCTTAATTTTCAGGCTACCAAAATCTGAAGAGTATCTGCCCAAAGAGCTCCCAGAGACGTGACCGAAATGAAGTAGGCTATGTACAGTATAAATTTCTACACCTGCTGTTAATGTTTACACAGGTCAGGTGGGAATATTGCCCTAGGTTATTTTAAAAGTTCAAATGTTTCAGAATTTGGAAAGAGACCAAAATAAACACAATTTATGTTTGATTTGTGTTATGCATGATAATTGTGCATCTAACAAGTATACCTAATATGGTAAATGTGATATCCTAATTATTAATAAATAAATTAAATCGCAAATTTTTTAACAAATTTCTAGGACTTGCCACCACAAAATTATTAATTTTCATCGCAAAAATCACAAAAAAAAAAAATCGTGAAATCCTGGAGGGACTGAGTTGGCGGAGAGAGTGTTATGCTTTGGGCAGTGTTCTGCTGGGAACCCTTGGGTCCTGCCATCCGTGTGGATATTCCTTTGACATGTACCACCTACCTAAGCATTGTTACAATCCATGTACACCCTTTCACAGAAATGGTATTTCCTGGTGACTGTGGACTTTTTTAACAGGATAATTCACCCTGCCACAAAGCAAAAATGGTTCAGGAATGGAGGAGCACAACAACGAGTTTGAGGTGTTGACTTGTCCTCCAAATTCCCCAGATCTCAATCCAATCAAGAATCTGTGGGCGAACAAACAAGTCTGATACATGGCGGCCCCACAGCACAACTTCAGAGGTTTAGTGGAGTCCGTGCCTCAAAGGGTCACGGCTGTTTTGGCAGCAAAAGGGGGACCAACACAATATTAGGAAGGTGGTCGTAATGTTATGCCTGATCAGTGTAGAGATATAGTTATTATTTTGGTAAGTTTAGGGTTGGGGCAGGTGTAGACGTTAATAAAACACAATCTAATAGGTAACTCTAATGCTCCATGATGTTTAAAAAAAATAATGTACCATCTGCACTACACCTAAACCTACCGATAGTATGAACAAAAATGAATGTGATGTAAAATGCAATTGAAAGCATGCAGTTTTAGCTTGTTTTTTGATATCTTATCATTCAGCTCTTTCATTGTGAGTCATATTTTTTTGTGGGATTTGTACCCAAGGACTCCACATCCTAAGTCCAACTCCGTGCCGGCTGAGCTACAGAACAAGCTTTTTACGGCTGGTGTTCTGACAATTTGTGCTACCCTGTCGTGTACACCTACCCTAAACAATAATAAAAATACAGTGTTGGTAGCATAATCTAATAGGTAGCATTATTTGTCAGAACACCGAAAAGCAAAACATATGGAGCTGTAATCATAACTGTTTAAGGAAATGTGCTCACTTTTTACCACCTCTAGTGTTAATTTCTGTTGGAAACTGCAGTGATATGTACTTATTGGCAGCGTTGAAAGGAGTATGAAAAAATTGTACAAAGTAAACGTATTGCTACTTAAAGAATAATTTACTTAAGTACAAGTAAAAGTCCTGAAAAAAATATGACTCAAGTAAGAGTAAAAAAAGTTTGCTGTAACCTGCATCACAGCATAGACTTTTGTAAAATAATGTATTTTCCACTATAACAGGAAATTATGAAGGGACAATATCAAGTGCCTTTTTTAAAAATAGCCAATAGGGTTTTGTTTACACCACAGCCCGACAAAGCAGCATTTGACAGCTTGTGACAGCCACTGTTTTATAAAGTCTAATAGATTATTTTTTTTTTTAGATTTAATGTAGAATTGTTACTACTAGAAAAAGTGGTAATTTTCAGTAATAGTGTTTGAAGGTGTGTGAAATATGCTGGTGCATATGGCACCAGTGTTATCTCTTCACATCATTGCTGTTTAAAATGCTGAGGATGTCTAATGTTTAATGTTTGATGATCTGCTCAATTGCAGTTTAAAATACAGCATTCTATGTACAATTCAAATGGGTTGGATACGTTTTGTGGTCCGCATGTGATCTGCTCTGCAATCTTCTTTCTCTGGACCGGAACACACTGTGTGCACGCTTTGAAGGTTCACCAGACTTGAGCAAGCCAGACTTCATTTACTTCAAAGCTTGTTTAAACAGTTTGAATCCCTTTCTACCCCCTTTATAGTGCACTAGGTATCATTCATCATAACATAATGAATGTGTGAAGAAGCAATTTCAGCAGCTTTACTGTCTTTTATGTCTTTGATGAGCAGCGATGATGTACAAAATGATGTAATTAAAATTGTTGAACCATATTGCCAGAATATATCCTCCAAATGCAAATATTATCATTGTTTTGGAAAACACTAGTTTATGGATAACCTTAAGACTATATGAACTATATATTACCCTGGACCGTAAAACCAATCGTAAGTAGCATGGGTATCTTTGTAGCAATAGCCAACAATACATTGCATGGGTCAAAATGATCAATTTGTTTTTTAATCATTAGGATATTAACTAAATATCATGTTCTATGAAGGTTTTTTTTTTTTTTTTGTATATTTCCAACTGTAAATACGTCAAATTTACATTTTTGTACTAGTAATAGGCATTGCTAAGAACTTCATTTGGACAACTTTAAAGCCCAACATCTCAACATTACCCTCAGATTCCAGATTTTCAAATAGTTGTATCTCAGCCAAATATTGTCATATCCTAACAAACCATACATCAATGAATGGAAAGCTTATTTATTTAGCTTTCATTTGACCCTTATGACTAGTTTTGAGATCCAGGATCATATATAAGTTTGTTATGCTCACCAAGACTGCATTTATTTAAGTAAAATACAATAAAACTGTAATACTGTAATATTATTACAATTTAAAATAACTTTTTTATAATATATTTTAAAATGTAATTTATTCCTAAAGCTGAATTTATAGCATTTACAGTAGATCCTTCAGAAACCATTTTAATATGCCAATTTGGTACTCAATAAATAAAAATTGCCTTCAGGTCTGAAGCAGAATTCACTTAAAATACCTTTATCACATTATTAGTGCAAACAGATCAAGGTGATCTCAGAAGTGTGGATGAGATATCCCAATATTGACACCAAAAAACAAGTATGGATATGTTTTTTGTTTCAGGTTATATGTCTCCCCGCAATGTTAGATGGGTGGAGCAGCTTGCCTCTGGGGCTGGTTCTGGGCAAGGGGGCAGAGATTCGGAGAGTGGGCCAGACAGGCTACAGAACATCGAGGTGCAGCAGCAGATTATTCTAGCCTTACGACAACTCAGAGAGGACATGCAGAGTGTCATGAAACGACTAGAGGTGGTTGAAGGTCTTGCAACTGCAAATGTAAGGAAGCTGAATATAATAAAACCAAAAAGTGTGTGTTATTTGTCAAAGCTGAGCAGCATCAAGATCAGTAAAGAATGGAGACAGAATGCTGCATGGTTTCAATTAACACATATTAATTTAAATATGAAAAAACTGAATAGAAAAGTTATAAGAATTGTAGAAATGGCATAAGTATAAACATTTGATCAGCAGAAAGAATATCCATAGATGTTATGCAACTTTAAATGTCAATTTTTTTTATTCAGTAAAATATTTTCTTTCTTTCTTTTGACTAGTGACTTTAAAAAGTAAATAAATTAATGTGTCTTTATTTTTGTTTTATTTGCATCTGTATATTTATTTTAAGGCTCAAAGTTCACAGCAGAGATCCCATTTACAGTTGACAGCTGCAGAGACTGAGGTAAAACTTGTGACAGACTTGGCATAAATCTCAAAACTCAGGGCCTGCTTGTCACCGTTTCTTAATCATAAATTGTGTATTTTGATCAAATGTGCATGAAAAAGAGAATTCTTTAATATTTTCATTTATGTTTTACAGCAGAAATGGTGGCTATTTGACATCTCTGGACGTGCATTTTTGCTGGTGTTAGTGTGGCCTTTTGTGACTCAGGCATTGATGTTTCTGCTGAGACGGAGGAAGAGGAAGATTAATGTGTGCTTTTGAATTTATTGTACTGAGTTCAAATTAAAGTAAAAGGTACAGTAATAACTAATTAATTGTAGCATTCGGTGATTCTAGTGTAGCACTTTGTTACAATGAACTGAAGAGAGGAAATATTCTAATCTCATGTATCTGAAATCTGATGATTTAATCGTGTATGAACAAGATGAATGCAGTTCTCAGAGACATCCTGGAGTTAATTATTTAATTGAATGTTCATGATGCATTCTACGTTATTCTGTGAGCAGATACTTTGTCAATAATGTATAATATACATACTATCGTATTTTAAAAATAAGTCATGTTTATTACCTCTGTGCCGATGGTTGACGTTGTGTGCCATCTGCACCACAACAAACCTTTACAGTCCTGGGGGGTGTTCCATAAAACAAGTTTACCAAATAAGCCAGGCTTATTTCAGTTAGTCTGACTTATTGTCACTTGATTTGGCACAAAATAAGTCAGACTAACTGAAATAAGCCTGACTTATTTGGTAAACTTTTTTTATGGAACACCCCCCAGCTGATCTTACTTGCAGGATGTTGCAGGATGCCAAGCACTTTGTAGCAATGACTAAAAAAAAATTTGAATTAAAAAAAAATATAAAGATGAGCTATCACTCTGATAGGAGAAAAAAGAACCAGCATATTACCAACAGCATATTCTGACTATAATGTCTGCTATAATGTATAAAGAGAGAATACACATAAATAAACAAAAAAGTTTATATAAATAATTTTATATATAATGGTCATTCACTTGTTACTTTTATTTAACATTTCATTTTAAAGCAGTTGTTTACAGACCGAACTTGTGTTTGCTGGGTTGTCTAGCTGCAACTTAGAATTAGTTTGAATGGGTATAATTAAACTAAATCCATCTTTTAAGAAACTGCTTTCGTTTCATATTCGATGCATTCATCCAGGTAAAACTCACATACAGGCCCATCGTCACTGTGGAATTAAACTAAGTATTTAGACTGAACGATTTTGTCTGTGATTGCTGTCGTCTACAAAAACACAATCTGATATCACCAGTTCTTTATGGTCCTTCAAAGTCTGTTTAGCGTTGTTAAAACAAATGCCTTCAGTATGTAATTAAATTAATATTTTATAGCAATACTGATTAAAATGGCAAGTTGAGTGCTATGCTGTGTTAGGAATTGTGCTTTTAATCTTTGTCGACAAAAGGTAATCTTCAAAAATACGAATACTAAAAACGTAATGTGAAAAATGATATCGAACAGCCCATATGTTTTGTTTTGTTTCGCATTGGTACGTTTAACAAATGCGAGGCAGCTTGCTAACTTCCCTAGCACGACTTTATTTCTGGGCGAACCAAACAACGGGGTTTAGTATTTCAAACCTAAGCATTTCCATTTATAAATGGAAGAGGCAATGCATTGCTGTCTTCTAAAACGGCTTGTTTGAAAATAACGTAAAGGCGTAAATCTAATCAGCTCACTAATATAAGAAAGCTTTGCCAGCTAGCTAGTCACTAAATCCGTCTGTTATCAAATATCTAGCACAGACCACACGGAATTCAGAATTTTGAAACGTCTACAGCCTATGTCAAATGCATGTAATGTGGTTTACTTGACTCGTCTTGGTTGTAACCAGTTTGCTTGTGCTAGTTTATTCATATTATTTAGACTCCATTATCCAGCTAGCTGGCTAGCGAACAATCAGTTTGCTAAACAGTCGCTTCCTCGTTTTATCGTTAGTGCTTAATGCAAAAAAAAAAAAAAAAAAAACTCAAGGACGTTTTAATGCTTTATGTTGCGACATTTCACTTTTTTTAACAAAGGAAAATACTTCTGCCGTTATAAACTGCAAGTTCGTCATCATCGTCGATACAAACGTTGCAATTCACTTACAATTGAGAACATACTGCTTGAAATAAGAACTACTTTTTGCTTGAGGAGTGATCAATCCTCACAAGGGCTCAGGGTGTGTGTGTGTGTGTGTGTGTAATTGTTAGGGTAAAGATGGAAACTAAACGAATGCACTATTGTTTACTACAACGCATGCTTTATACATACAATTCGGAATAAACATAAATTGCAGGGTTATTTCTTTGTAAATAGGTGAAAGTTTAATGCATCGTAGAATGGGGCGGAAGTTTCTACCCGCTTCGGACATGTTGGTAGCGTCCACTAGAGCGACCGGGGCAGCTTTCTTTTTGATTGACAATGAAAGCTACCAATCAGATTGCTTCGATTGGACAGTGAGCGCACAGAAACTTTTTATCCAGTGAAAATTGCAAGTGGGCGTAGCCCGCTCAGGACCGAAAACAATTGTTGGATTGTGGGTAATGGAGGTTTTACGGCAGAGATGTTGTTACGTGCAAATGCTTAGCGGGACTTCAAGTCCCACAAAGCAGGAAAAAACTGGAGGACTGGCCGCATGCGCCTTTACGTGGGGGAGGTAATAAATTCACAAGCCCCACTCTTCTCCGTATCAGAAGCGAATTGGAGTTTGCAGTGGAGGGAAATGTTCTCGTACCCGTCAAGAAACCAAGTCAATAATGGAGGGAATGGAAAGAGTTTACATTAACAGTTTTATATAGCATAATAACTCAAACACGAGATTGGAGTTGAACGGTGAGATAACTCAAATTTAACTTATGCGAGTTTGTTAATGCTGTTTCTTATGTTAAAATGTTCGTTCACTTTTAGAAAAAGCATTTCCCTTTTTCCTCTGTGTTTGGTGAACTGTTTTGAATGACAGCGTTTATGAACCTGATTTCTATTCATACCTCAGTTTAGGAGGTGTCCCTCATCTCACAGATCACAAACTTGTATCTCCTTCAGGTGGGAGTGTACAGTTATGGAGCTTATTAAAGAAGCAGCTGCACCGGAGGATGACAGCAGAGGGCGGCAGAGGGATGGTCTGACAAGTGTCGTCTCCTCGAAACAAGTGCAAAGAAACCAGCTGGAGATCTGTCCGGGTTTGGTGTCTGGAGATACACATCCTATGTGCTGCGGTCGTGATAGAAGTGATCCGGAGCCCAAGGCTGGCGACGCAGCAAGTGACGACGGGTTTCCTGCGGACAAGACAAATAATAAAAGAGACTCTGGTTGCACGGGAGTAAACATCGAGGGGCTGTCAGATGGCCGACAGGGCAAAAAGAAACACCGGCGGCGACCCTCCAAGAAGAAGCGCCGCTGGAAGCCTTACTTCAAATTAACCTGGGAGGAGAAGAAAGAGCTAGATGAACGCGAGACCGCCCGTGCGTCGCGGGTGCGAGCTGAAATGTTCGCCAAAGGTCTGCCAGTTGCCCCATACAACACCACCCAGTTCCTGATGGAGGAGCACGACCGCGAAGAACCTGACCTCAACACGGAGCTGGGCGGCAGAAAATCCGGGGCGATCCGCTCCGATGACACGGCCAGCGAAGACGAGAATTTCGAGGGCGAAGATGAGGACGAGGAGGAGCGTGGGGGCGAAGGCAGCGACGGTATGGGCAGACCCGGGCACGCAGGCGGAGAGTTTTTGCAGAGAGACTTTTCTGAGACCTATGAGCGGTACCACGTCGAGACTCTCCAAAATATGTCTAAGCAGGAACTGGTTAAGGAATACCTGGAGCTGGAGAAGTGTATGTCACGGCTAGAGGAGGAAAACAACTGGCTCCGCCACGTCCGGAGAAATCCCGAATCCCCGGTTGACGGCACCGGCGCTCAACGCGTGCGGGAACTGGAGATAGAGGTGGAGAGACTGAGAGCTGAGAATAACGAGTTATTACTCAAAACCCCCAAAAGTAAAGAGCCAGGACTTAACCAGTCTCAATCGTGATGAACCAATATGTTTTATTTCTGTTGTACATGTCAAATCGTTGCGCTGTCTAACTGTAAACAGTATCTCTGTGGTAGCTAATATCCTCTCAGCCTTTGCCCTCTCAAGGTAATGTTTTACAGAAATTATTAAAATCTTTCGTGCGGTCCCACATATTTGGTCAGTTTACAATAATATACGTTAGTAATTTGTACAATTCAGTTGACAATGAGAATGGCCTACAACGTTATGCAAAAGATTAAAAAACAGTAGGTGACTACTTGTTAAATTTGCGTGAGTCTTTGCCGTAACATCACAAATTACATCTCGGCCAATTTCATTTTATTAATTTACCATAATCATTGAATATTTAAACTTGCATTTCATTTAGAAACGGCAAACATGCAGCGCTTCAGTTTCATATTTGATGGCGCACATGCTTCAGTGTGTTAATGCATGACAAGACAGTATGTTGTAACCAGTGGAAAACGGTTAATGGTGTTTGCCCAAATATATCGTCGATTAAATTATTTAACGTTTTAGTTCTAATTTTATTTATCTTTTTATTTTGCCTGTTATATTCTCTCAGTCTCTGCAATATAAAAATCCAAAACTTGGTTTTATGTGGAATCATTTTCACATTCTCAGTTTTCAAGCTACCAGTTGTCAAGAACATTTTTTGAAGTGTACTTGCAAAAATTTAGCATAGACCTAAAATGACTACTCTATTTAAAACCTTGAAATATCTAATAATAATAATAATAATAAATGAAAATCAAATTAATAATTAAGGTGTGATGTATCTGGTAAATAATTTTTTTTTTTTTTTTTTTTTTTTTGGTCGAAATATTGTTTTAGTGTAGAAAAAGTAGATTTTTTTTTTTGTTAGGAATAAAAAAAATGAAATTTTCCATGAGATGCAGAACAAAATATTTTGTGAACAAATGCAGTTGGCTTCCAGCCTCTTCAGGACTGGTGTTAATATGAATTTTCTAGTACACTTTCTCACTCAGTGCTAAGATATCACTAGCTTTCTGACTATTAAAAAAAAAAAAAAAAACGGTAATTACTAACAGCTGTAACATTATGGGAAGTCTTTGGTCAGATGCTGTGATATGGTATTTTATCAAACACCTTTAATGTAGATCTTACAGAACCTACTTGTGTTTATCTTGCATTAAAATCCTATGTGTGTATTTATATGTATGTGTGTGTGTGTGTATATATATATATATATATATATATATATATATATATATATATATATATATATATATATATATATATATATATATATACATACACATACACATACATACCTTTTTTTAACTTCTCAGTGTAAAACACTGAGCAGTTATAGCTATAGAGATATTCTAATCTACAGAGGTTAACATCTCATATGTGCTGATAAACCTTTTTTTTTTCAATATTGTGTAGGTCTTGCAGTTTTTGTGCACACATGCACTTCACACAGAAACAAGACATTCTTTATATAACAGCACAAAGGTAAACCAGTATACAGACTGCACTATAAAAAAACAATTCAAACAAATAATATTATATATTGTATCATATTTAGCATTTGAACACAGAGGTTAACTTAACAAGGCTTTATATTGGTTACAAAAGTTGGTCCAGACAATCACCCATATGTTGTATGTACATGCAAAGGGAGAGTAAAAACAAACATGACATTCAGTATACATTAATTTGGGATTAGTTCACAAGGGGATATGAAATTTACAAACACGCTTCCTGGTCACAAAAGATGAACTTTGCACAGGCGTATCAAAGCCATCATGGAGCAAAATATATCAGAGGTAAGAGCACAGTGAGTTGGTATACAAGGGCAACTGCTATGTTATCTCTTGGTATGACATCAGTGTGCAGTGCTGCTACTAACAGAGCTTTTATTGCAATGGAGAAATGTTAAAGGGCACATATTGGGTTTTTATGAGCAGGGGAGAACTTTTTTTTTTTTTTTTTTTTTTTTTTTGAAGAAGAAGAACTAGTTTGGATGGACTAGTTTTGGAAAGTTCAAATTTCTTAATATAGTGCTGCAGTGATTACATACTTTTGTAGACCAACCAGAGGCCAGTTGCACAAAGCCGGTTTCTGCTTTTACCCAGGTAAGTTTGTTTAGTTTTAGCAAACTTTTCAGGCTCAAGAAGGTGGGTTGGTTTTGAGTAGGTTTGGCCACCATGGCAACTTAGACTACTTGGCTACCCTGCACCAGAGCAGGGGCCTCATTTATAAAACTTTCTTACGCACTGATTTGATCTTAGAGTGTTCCTACGATCAAATCCACGTCAAAGTACAGATTTATAAAAACCGTCTTTGACGTGGAAAAGTACTTATCTCCACGTCAGATTCCAGCTTGGCTTATGAAAAGGGTGGCCTAAATTTTCTGGATTTTGCAACATTAAATAATACATTTAAAGTTAATTGGCTTAGACAGATAATCAGAAATCCCAATTCCATTTGGAATTTTATTCCCTCCTATATTTTTTCCAACTTGGGTGGTTTACAGTTTTTCCTTAGTTGCAATTACGATATTGATAAAATACCAGTAAAACTAGCTGAGTTTCATCGCCAGGCTTTTCTTTCTTGGTCTTTAATCTACAAGCACAATTTCTCACCGCATAGGTATTATATCTGGAATAACAAGGACATTGTGTATAAGCGTAAATCTCTTTTTCTTGAATATTGGTTTAAGAATGGCATAATTCTGGTAGATCAATTGTTTAATTCTAATGGTTTTCTTTTCACTTTTGGCGAATTTTTGGCTTTTTACAAAATCCCTGTAACACCAAAGGATTATGCCAAAGTTTTTGATGCCATATCTCCTAAAATTTGTATTTTATTTAAATATACAACAAGAATAAATACTACACTTTGGTCCCTACCTAATATTGTAAATACCTATGAAGGTAGGATATGTTTGTCACTTAACTCTCATAACAGAGGTATAAGAACTTTATTTCAAAGAAACATTGTATCTTTGCCTTATGTTCATTCATTCTGGAACCGGTTCTCAGATGATATTGTTTGGAAAAAGGTTTGGTTACTTCCTAATCAGTATTTAATAACAAATAAAATAAAGGAAGTTTCATTTAAACTAATTCATAGGATCTACCCAACAAAACATTTTCTTGTGAAATTTAAAAGCGATATAGATACAAATTGTACTTTTTGTAATAACAGCTTAGAAACTGTGGTTCACTTATATTGGTACTGCCCACTTGTAAAACCCTTTTGGGAAAAAGTTTGTGAGTTTATTGTTAAGAATATTGATGTTGATTTTATTTTATTTTGGAAATATGTGCTTTTTGGTGTTTTCAAGAATCAAAAAGACTGTCATGCTACCAATAGTATTTACATTATTAATCTGATCCTTCTGTTAGCAAAGTTTCATATTCACAAATGTAAATTCTCTGGAAAAAAACCCTGTTTTATATTATTTAGAAAAGAAATGGAACTGTATATTGATTCTATAAGATTCTCTTTAAAGCAAAAGGCACTGAAAACTTTGAAAATTTGTACTTTATTTAATATTTTATTCTAAATTACCCCTAGCATACCCTGTATTTGTACTGTTACTGTCAAGTTTTCTTTTTTTTCTTTTTGCTAATGTATGTTATTATTTCAATGCAATAAAAAAAAAAAAAAAAAAAAAAAAAAATTCCAGCTTGGCGTACGACCGTTTCCTTGTGGTAATGCCTGGTATTGCAGATAGTTCAGCCTCACTATAATTTGATTTCTTGCGCTCCTTTTTACTTGCCATTGTCAGAGTTTTTGCTTTAGGAATGAGCTCATTTTATATGTTAATTAATTAAGCAGGGGCGTTTCGACGGCGGAACATTCAGCTGCACACAATTCCACGATCATTTGTGATTTATAACCGAATGACTGGCGTACGCATGGATTTCGTGGTACGTTCGTTTTCTCTGAATCGCTCTTACGATCAAATCAGAAAAGTTCTTAGATAAAATCAAGGATGGTTTTTACGCAAGTCTTTATAAATGAGGCCCCAGGTCTTTTTCTGGTTTAGAGATCGCAAACCCAAAGTGGACCAATCAGCTGTGAGCAAAGTGACATATATCAGATGCAGCCACTCCCTTCTGTATCTCTCGCTCCAAATTAAAGCAGTTTACAGTCAAGAAATTTTGCAGACAAAATTGCCTAACTTTTGCAGCTATTTATTATATTTATATTATAATTGTTTATAATTTCTATAATCATGTAATTATTATATGAATGGAAATTAATTTTAAGCTTTACAATTCAGTTAAATTAAAAATACATAAATATACATACTTTTGAACTCTGTGTAAAACTAAATTATTAAATTCAGTTGATTCCTTCACGGTCATATTTTTTCATTGTGCTTCATCAGAAGTGTTTATTCCTGCCTTGCAAATGCATTTAAATGTATTATATTTTTAATAATGACATCTCTTCAGGAGAGAAGTTAATCAAACTGACACTCTCCATGTTTGCTGCACATTTCAGGTGCACATGCTCCAGTGTTATTCACAAACTCTGGTTCAAACTCTGAGTTAACAGAGAACATTTATATCGAGTTTTGTTAGCCCGGTGAACCTGATCTAAACCAGATTGAATTTGTTTGGTTTTGTCAAATCTAAACCTACTCTGAAGCTCTGAGTTTGCTCGGCTAGTTTCATGCAACAAGCCATTGTAATTTTTTTTTGTGTTACTGTTTCTGTTGTCAGACAACAGGATGAATATGAAATAATGACTGAAACACAGCCCATTAAGACTACATAACTAGCTCTCGAAGATATTAATCTGCAATAAAATCCTGATTCATAATCAGTGTTACCAAGGAATTGGGCTACTTTCATACTGTTTTATGAAATTGGGTTGTTTTTCATCTCCGTGGGTTAAAGCGACCCCAATAACATAATATTTTGCCCCTGGAATGCTAATTTTACCAGAGGAACCCCATCACAAAACGTGTATTTTACCCCCTGGAATGCGACCCCCCCCCCCCTTGAAACGTGATTGGGCTACTTTTGGGCTAATTTGTGAGTAGCAATTTGGCAGGTTTTGTTGTGAAAACCTGGCAACCCTGTTTTTGGCTATACTTGCATGTAAAAAAAAAACCTTGCGCATGTGCTGCAGTACCAAAACGAAATAAGATTTGTCCAAGAAGTCACCTGTTGCTAGGCACTTTTTGGAAAAACATTGCTAAGGGGGTCTGAAAAGTCGCTAAGTTTGCAACACCAGCGTTGACGTAATTTAAACTGAAACAGGACAAATTAAGCAGTCCCGCCCCTTTTTTTAAAAAAAGCCAATAGCATTTCGTTTATATTACAGCTTGGGCAGATGAGCTCTGTAAAGCCGCATTTGACAGCGTATCTCATCCATATCCCTATAAAATATACCATTTTGTGTAGAATTCAAATAGGTCCGATGAGTTTTATGGTCTGCGCTAGCTCGCGCATATGATCTGCTCTGTGCCATCGTGTCTTTGGACCGGAGCAGACTGTGTGTGCGCTGCAGCGGTTTGTATGACAGAGCGAAACCAGACTTTATTCGGCACAGCGAAATGCATATTTACACTGCATGAATCGCTCCCTATCCCCTATATAGTGCACTACGCAAGTGAACAAGTGACCGATTTCAAGCCGGAGCTTCAGTGTCTATTTAAAATATAGGTGGCGGGATGCTTCGGATTCTAGAGAGCATTTGATTGGACAGAAATTTTGATGAGAAGCTGAAGTGCAGGGTGAATGTAATCAAAATCATTGATCCATATTGGCGGAGTTTTGAATGCGTCTATCTTGTAAATGTGAATTTTGTCACTGCTTTAAAACACACTAGCTTATAGTTAACCTAATGGCTAACATATTCATACTAAAAGCCAAAAAACTTAAACTTCAAGGTCTACGATAGCAACAAATATTTTAGCACAATTTTTAGTTTTACTCAGAATTATTGCGCTACTTTTCAATTATGCACCGTCTGTTTAACGTGCATACGTGCAGCAGCGCTCGTTCACTAGCGTTAGCCTCGTCCACTCCTGACAGCAAAATTTATGTATCTGCATGACTTTCTAACATTTACAGATAAAGAATATACCTGTGACATGTCAGTTATGCACTGAGGAAAATATACTGTCTTAAATACATTAAACAGCACAAATATATTCACTGTTGGCCATGGTGGATCAGTTTGATTCAAGATCGACATTAAGGGCTGCTTAAGAATAAGCGTGCGCATCAAATTATCTCATTAAACATTGGACGAATTAGTGAGATTGCGTGAATGTAAATGGTCATTTATGGAACTGCTTTTCCCTGACTGATTTGTTAAGTTATTTCAAGTCAGGTTTTAGACTTTAAAAATATGCCAATTTTCTTATCTTTTATGAAACAGCCCCCAAGACACGTTTGAAAACCCCTGCTGTAAACTATAAAGGGAACCCTATCACTTGGTAACACAATATTAGAAGTTAAAATTAACAAAACTATTATATCCAATGCTATTTATTTTCAGATATAACAATTACACTCAACAGTTGCACATACAATAGTTTTCATAAAAACTTGTCCTCATGACAGATTTATTCAAACAGACATATAAGTAACAGTAAATAAACACTGTGAATAACTTTCCTGAGGTAGGGCCTAAATGCAACATTAAGTGACACTGTTCACAAGCTGTTTTTATGTGATGTCTTTAGTTCAGTTGAAACGCTGTCTGAGTGATTACATGAGACATGATAGAATTCAGTAAGCCATACTGTATCTTTAAACATACCTACATGTATGTAGGTATGTTTACATACCTACATGTATTCTTTAACTTGTATTGAAGTGGAAGAGACTCATACTCCGTGCCGGCACCTGAATTGAACACCTGAATTGGCACCTGTATGCCACTCTGAAAATAGCTTTTAACGTTTGAATTTTGAAATAAAATGTACACGATTTAAAAGCTTTCTTTTCTTTTCAGAAGTAACAAAATACAAACATCAACCCCCATTTTATAGCTCATACAGAAATCACTTTCAACCCAAACAGCTTTCAGCTGTCACTGCAGCAAATCTCTAACCAACCTGATGTGAAAATCGTTCCCCGTCAAGCAAAATTCCTAATAGAGTAGATTCTTACATATTCTTATATACAGTGAGATGGTGAAAGCACTGAATGGCATTTTCACACTCAAATACTTTGCTGCGCCTGTTTGTAGGTGGCACATTGTGCTTAATAATGCTTTTGACTCTTGTTGACATAATAAGAATGTTGCTCTGTCATATGGTTGTGGCACTCACTTTAGCTGCCATAGTAGGTGAGAAAAGCAAAAGCAGTGAAGTGTTTTAAAGAGCAGGGCTAAAATTGGCAAGGGGTTGTTTATGTGTTTCATGTTTTAGTGCTATAGTGTATTATTGCTTAGTTAGCATATTAACCAGAACAGTGTGGCGCCTCCAGTCTCCTCTCTTACGGCGTGTCTCTGGTAAGCCCACATGTCCACAGGCCATTGGCTGATCAGTTGACCTGTTCTTGATACATGCAGCCCTGCTGAAGACATCTGTGCTGCTCCTACCAGGTGACACAGCCAGAGGGCGCCTGTAAGAGGCCGGTATCACCCCTGAGGCCTGCTCCTCTCCAGTCTGGCTCAGCTCTACATACAGCGAGTGAGGTCGCACTTTTTCTCCTCTCAGTTTCCTCCAGGTGAGACTATGAGTGATATTTGAGGGCTGTGCTGGAAGAAAGCAGGTGGAGGAAGAAGAGTTGGTCAACTGCGATGACGCTTTGAGGCCTGACACACTCTGGTGGTGTGAACACAGGAAGCTCAGAGGGCGCTGAGAAAGAATCCTACCTGTTTGTTTTCTCTTACAAACCTCCACTCCTATCTCATCCCGTTCTTTCTGAAGAATGTTGTTCTTCTCCTTTGCCACCCTCTGTTCTTCTTGGTCCTTATCCTGGTGTTTTGGTTTTCCCTCCATCATGTTGACTTCTGGAACCTTTGTGCTGTCACTTATTTCTTCGTAGTTGCTGGCTTTGACTGGCTCATGCTCAGAGTCATCATCAGTGCTGCTGTCTGCAGGGCAAGTGCTCTGGTGTTTCTTTCTCTTCCGAGTCACGGCTGATATGATAGACAGGGGGAGGAAGTCTTTGGCACTTAGGTCTTTCTTGGATGTTGATGTTCCCTGTGATAAATGAAGTTTCATTTCATTTGCAGAGCAGTGTGTTTTTTTTCTGCTGAATCTGAAGTCTTCTACTAAGGAATAAGTCACACTGAAAAACTATGGGCTTATTTTTGTGCCAATAAGAATGAACGTAACTTTATAAAACTGAACGTAACTTTCCAAGAAACGATCAAAAATATGCCACTGCAAAAGAAGAAAAACACAATGAAAATGAAAAAATGAACTCAGTCGCACGAATTTAACATGCTCTTCAAATATGCTTCATTCTTTGTTAATGATTCTCAAAGAATCGTTTTCGCGAATCATGGATTCTGAATGCGTTGCCACAGCTTTCGCTTACGCTTCGCACATTTTCGTCTGCTGTTTTGGCACAAACCTCTCGTGGGGGCGGGCTTAACAGCGATCTACTCTGATTGGCTAATGAGCTTTCGATGGACAGTTGCTCTCTGACCTGGATGCACAGACGGTGACGTCAGTGGCGCGCATATTGGAAAGTTGTTGCGGTGTGCAATACATCGTGCTTTGTTTATATTAAGTATTAATGTTATTAGTATTTCACTTACGGTCGTCTCTTAGTTTCTAAAGATGAGCTCCCAGGAGAGACACGGAGCGGCATCATCTTCCACCTCAGCTTGTCCCTCAGGGCAGCTTAAAGGGGACGTTCTAAAATGCTTAACGTGGAAAATGCTTAACGTGGCTTACGTACGTAAAAAACGACCAGGAATCCCCAAATTTCTGTCAAACCACTTGTAACAAACACTAACTACTATCAAAAGAACGAGCCCTTATTCCACAGATAAAGTGAATAATATCACGTTAAGCGTTTTCTCCCCCATAGAAGCCCATTATAAGGAAACAGCTTAACGTGGTTTAATTTACCTCAACAGAGACCCGGGAAGACCAAACTTCTGTCAAATTTTACTTATAATAAATGCTTGCTGCTGTCAAAAGAACGAGCTCTTATTCAGCATATAAAGTGATCGCCTCCCATAGAAGTCCATTAAAAAAACGTTTTAACGGAGCTTAACAATGACCGGGAAAAAAACAAATTTCTGTCAAACGTTACATATAAACACTTGCTGCTGTCAAAAGAATGAGATCTCATTCAGCAAATAAAATGAATATATTACGTTAAGCGTCCCCCATGGAAGTCCATAAGGAAACAGCTTAACGTGGTTTAACGTATCTTAACAACGACTGGGGAAAACCAAACTTCTATGAAATATTACTTATAATAAGTACTTGCTGCTGTCAAAAGAATGAGATCTCATTCAGCATAAAGTATAATATCACCTTAAGCGTTTTCTCCCTGGTTTGACATACCTTAACAACGAATGGGGAAAACCAATTTTCTGTCAAATCTTAGGCCTACATAAGATAAACAGTTGCTGCTGTCAAAAGAATGAGCTCTTATTCAGCGTATAAAGTAGCCTAATTAATATGTTAAGCGTTTCACATAGAAGTCGGCTTAACGTGGACGCTTCGACGAATTGAGAACATTGTAATTTTGTTCAGTTTAATTTTGTAATAAGCATGAAAGTTAAGACAGGTAGCCTACATTTTATCGTGTCTCAGCTGTCTGTAATGATCAGTCCTTTGCGCAGACCTCAGTGAAGTTGGCACGCATAAAAAATAAATATTTACCAAAACTATGCCATTTGTTTGTGCTAGATTTGTGCTGTTGAAATGAGAGTCAAATATATTTCCCCTTCTTAGAAATAACAAAAACAATTCGGGACAGTGATGTTTAGCTTGGCAGCAGAGTTTAAAAATAAATTTATTGTTGCCAACCGCAGCTCTGGGTTTTTTTTTTTTTTGTGATTGATTGTACCGATAGAATAGAATTAACATTCTATTTATTTCTCCACCGTAAAACATTACAAATTTCTGGAGAAAGTGGTGGCACGCAAAGTTGGTCCAAATTCATGACTTCTTTATTATAAGTAAAATTTGACAGAAGTCGTTAAGGTGCGCTAAACCAGGATAAGCTGAGTCCTTATAATGGACTTCTATGGGGAACGCGTAATTTGATATTATTCTCTTTATGCATGTTCTTTTGACAGCAGAAAGTGTTTTTTTTTTCTATGGGGAATAACGCGTAACATATTATTCACTATACGCTGAATAAGAGCTCATTCTTTTAACAGCAGCTAGTGTTTATTATGTAACATTTGACAGAAATTTGGTTTTCCCCAGTCGTTGTTAAGATACGTTAAGCCACGTTAAGTTATTTCCTTATCTATGGGGGACGCTTAACGTGATACATTCACTTTATATGCAGAATAAGAGCTCATTCTTTTGACAGCAGAAAGTATTTATTATAAGTAAAATTTGACAGAAGATTGGTCTTCCCCAGTTGAACCATGTTAAGCTTTTTCCTTAATGAAGTTCTATAGGGAGAAAAAGCTTAACGTGATATTATTTACTTTATATGCTGAATGAGATCTCATTCTTTTGACAGCAGCAAGCACTTATTATAAGTAATATTTGACATAAGTTTGGTTTTCCCCAGTCGTTGTTAAGATACGTTAAACCACGTTAAGCTGTTTCCTTATGGAGTTCTATGGGGGACGCTTAACGTGATATATTCACTTTATTTGCTGAATGAGATCTCATTCTTTTGACAGCAGCAAGTGTTTATATGTAACGTTTGACAGAAATTTGTTTTTTCCCGGTCATTGTTAAGCTCCGTTAAAGCGTTTTTTTAATGGACTTCTATGGGAGGCGATCACTTTATATGCTGAATAAGAGCTCGTTCTTTTAACAGCAGCAAGCATTTATTATAAGTAAAATTTGACAGAAGTTTGGTCTCCCCGGGTCTCTGTTGAGGTAAATTAAACCACGTTAAGCTGTTTCCTTATAATGGGCTTCTATGGGGGAGAAAATGCTTAACGTGATATTATTCACTTTATCTGTGGAATAAGGGCTCGTTCTTTTGATAGTAGTTAGTGTTTGTTACAAGTGGTTTGACAGAAATTTGGGGATTCCTGGTCGTTTTTACGTACGTAAGCCACCTTAAGCGTTTTCCACATTAACCCTCTGGGGTTCTTCCCCGACCAGTCACACTCAGGGCCCTCACGGTCAAAAGTGACCGGAGCCCTGAAATCATTATTTCTTTTTTTTCAGTAAAATCAATCAAATGTATTTTTGTTCAATAATATTTTTTCTTTTTTTCTGTCGTGTTTTGACAGAATTTTATGATAATAATTAATATTTATGCAACAATTATGATCTATTTTTTCCCATTGAATATAATAGAATTTTTTTAAATATATATAATTTTTATTCTTTTTTAATTAATGCTGTATTTTAGTTTAAAGTAGATACCTGGCCTATAGAAAATAATTTTTTGAAGTCGGATTTGTGCCATCTGGTGGCGTAGTGAGCATAATTACCAGGCAATATCCTATTTTAACCACTAGATGGATGTAATGCTCTCTATAGAAGGATTTGTGAATTCTAGTTGTTTTTGCACATATTTGCCAATGCCTTTTCAGGTTGTGGATTTTAATATATAAAATTAGATTATCAAAGACTATTTTTTTTATTATTTGCCAAGTTTTTTGTTTGTTTGATTGGTTTAACTGGTAATTTGAAGCGCCAGTTTTACTTTATAATACAGTTAAACCAGAACATTGCATTAGAAAGAGAAACAATGGAAAGCATTTTGTTACCCATTGTTTTAATTCTAACTTAATAAAAATGCAGTTCTTTCAGTCATACCATTTTTTTTATTTTGTAACCTTTTTATAATGAACATTTTGATTTAAATAATTTTTTGTAAAATTCAATAAACAATAACTCTTATTTAGCACAGGAATTATGAACAGCAACAGCATGGGCAACAAAATAACAGCAAAAGTATAATTATCAAACATTAAATGGAAAATAGAGAAATAAAAATATTTTAAATATCATCCTAACCCTATTTACATATTATGTGCATTCTTTTTTTACATATTCAATGAACAGTAACTCTTATTCAAAAGGCAACAGCAATTATGAACATGAATCTAAAATAACAGAAAAGTATAACAATTGTCAAATAGTAAATAAAAAAATAGAGGAAAAAAAAGTTTGTTTTAAATATCATCCTAACTATAATTACATATTATTTACATACTAATTGTGATTACAGATCAGGTTGTGACAGATCACAACAGAGTGTCTCCATATAGCACTTTGAGCAAATGATGCTTGTTTTGAAATCTTTTTTCCGTGTGTGTGTGTGTGTGTGTGTGTGTGTGTGTGTGTGTGTGTGTGTGTGTGTGTGTGTGACATGGTGTGTGACTTTTGCATTTTGGATCCAATGTCTCCCTTTTATTTGATTCATAGTCTCACATTTCTCTGTTACAGTCTCACCAATCTCATATTTCCCTGTGTGTGTGTGTGTGTGTGTGTGTGTGTGTGTGTGTGTGTGTGTGTGTGTGTGTGTGTGTCTATTTTGGAACTCTGATGGCTTACAGTCTCATGCTTTCATTGTTGTGTGCTTTATTTCTTACATTGATTGCTTCTATTTCACACATTTCCCAAAATTAGCTTTTGAAATGACACACGCTCATTTGTGTGTGCGTGTGTTTTTGTGTGTATAAGTGTGTGTGTGTGAGTGTATTGTAGTGTTTTGCACTCTTGATGTTTTAGAGAGTCACCCCTTCACAGTTGTGTGCTTTTTTTCTGGATTGTGGCTGATTTGTAGATTGTATGCACAAAAAAACTCTGTATTTTCATATTTTTGCCAATTTCCCATTCATTTCCTATGGCCGGTCATTTTGACCCGAAGACCCTGAGTGTGACTATTTTTTTTACGACCACTTAGACTTTTCCAATCCTGTCCCCAATTTTTTTGTGTGTTCATATACCAAGTACCATAAAAGTCACCAGGTTTCATACCATTCCGATGAAGCTACGATTTTTAAAAATTTTTTATTTAAAAAATTCCGGTCAAAAGTGACCGAAGAACCCCAGAGGGTTAAGCGTTTTAGAACGTCCCCTTTAAGCTGCCCTGAGGGACAAGCTGAGGTGGAAGATGATGCCGCTCCGTGTCTCTCCTGGGAGCTCATCTTTAGAAACTAAGAGACGACCGTAGGTGAAATACTAATAACATTAATGCTTAATATAAACAAAGCACGATGTATTGCACACCGCAACAACTTTCCAATATGCGTGCCACTGACGTCACCGTCTGTGCTTCCAGGTCAGAGAGCAACTGTCCATCAAAAGCTCATTAGCCAATCAGAGTAGATCACTGTTAAGCCCGCCCCCACGAGAGGTTTGTGCCAAAACAGCAAACGAAAATTTGCGAAGCGTAAGCGAAAGCTGTGGCAACGCATTCAGAATCCATGATTCGCGAAAACGATTCTTTGAGAATCATTAACAAAGAATGAAGCATATTTGAAGAGCATGTTAAAATTGTGCGACTGAGTTCATTTTTTCATTTTCATTGTGTTTTTCTTCTTTTGCAGTGGCATATTTTTGATCGTTTCTTGGAAAGTTATGTTCAGTTTTATAAAGTTACATTCATTCTTATTGGCACAAAAATAAGCCCATATAAAACTGGCTTTCAAAATTGTTTAAACAAACCTGGTAACAAAACAACATTTTAGGATTTTCTAAAATGAAAAACAAAGCAAAGCCATGATGTTAAATAAATCAAAAATATTTTAGATTCTGTACTTGAAGTGACTCAACTGTCACTTATAATGTAACTAATCAAGTTAGTCTGACACAAACCTGTAAAGTTCATGCAGCTATAAAACAAAATGTATATAAGACATTCAATACTAAAACATGCTAAAATGCATGTTCATTTTTCAGTTAAACATTTTCAAATGTAAATTATTATGATTACATTTCTTATGAAAAACATTTATAATAAAAGTTTTTTAGTCTTAGACTTGGATACTACAGTATGTGGAATATTTCACACATTAACAACTAAAATGAAAACATTATATGAAAAACATTTCACAACATTCAAGGAAAAACAGCTATGCTTGCCATTGTTAACTACAAAACAATAAATAATAATATTAATAATAATAAAATACACATAATAAAAATAATGCAGTATACACACTAGAAAATATTTATTAGTAGTACATTTTCTAAATTAAAAAAAAAGTAGTTCATTTTAGATGCTGATCTTACCTTAGATTTAGCTGAGTCACTGTTGGTAGAATCTGTAGAGGTGAGGAAAAGTAACAGATTAGAGTTGGGATTATTATCAGACAATTTATCAATCAAGTGCAATCTTTGTTGTCTTTAAACATAAAGTGTACATTTCTGCACTACCAATGGAATTTAAAATAGAAATATAAAACGTCTATTTATGAACAAGTTTCCCCAATGATCGAATAGGACAGACAGGTAAACCTTTTGGTTGAGCCAATGTTGCTTTCATACTACAACCAACAGAGCAATGTAGTGCTACAGAATTATGTACAACCCACATAAATTTAACCTATTCAACCTATCAACCTACCAATAGCTTACTTGTATTTGCCTTATTATCTAGGAGAGGAGAACATATTTTTAACATTAGAAATTATACACCTCACCTTTAAGAGATAAAAACAATTTTGAAAGAAAATTGAAAATGCTGTTTTGTTTTTTAATTACCAAATAACAGGTATGAAATAACAGAATTGAAGATGAGAATATAACAACATTATGTTATAAACTGCAGCAGATGCTAAAATAACCTGAGAAGAATACAATGCAAAAAAACTAACTTTAGGTTATTTGTGAAACCCTGTGATTCTCTCATAATAAATGAGGTGTCTCATTATGGGAATCACCTTGATCATGACCAATCCTGGAAGAACCAAAAGAGACAGCCAATTTCATTAGAGATGGCAGAGAGAATAGTGACTCACATCCAGATTTCAGTTCAGCGTGTGTTCAACTTGGCCTATGGCCTATGATTGTTTCAGAGCAGCCGTTTCTCGCTGCGCTGTGTGAAATTCGATATTATATGCAAACGACATTTCTTAGTTAGATAAAGCAGTGTTGCGCTAGTAAAGTTTTGATGGATGATGATTGTACTCAAGGTAAAGTATGTATTATATTTTTGCCAAAAAATCAAACCTCTTATAGATTTTGTACGGGAAACAGAAATGATTAGTTCACCTGTCGAGTTATTGGGTCCAAGTGGTTCGTTAATCACATGACAGCCCCATAGGCCAAGAACGACAACGACACCTATAACTATATCAATACAATTTTTTACAATTACAATTTTTTTAAATACAATTTTTGTCCATACCAGGCAACAATAAGTGTTTGTTATATCTTGTTTCTAAGTAACAAAAGTGAATTTATGTGAGCTGCTACAGCTCACACGCTCAACACTTCTATTCCACTTCTACTCCTGTTGAAAGGTACCATATTCCAATGTTTACTGGAAGCTCATATAAGCTCTACGACCAAGATGGCGGCGCGTACACATCGCGAGGCTCAGTGTCTCTCCAGTTTCTGAAAATTTGCAGTATTTTACTTGCTCATCTCGGGTCAGTTCGTACAGAACATTCGTGCCTTTACATCGTACACCCGACAAGAGCTTTTGGATATTGGTTTGTACATTCCCGACAGTTTTATCAGTAATCTTCAACTCGTCCCTGAGATCACCAGAACACCTACGGCTGCGCACTCTACCCGGCCGGGCGGAAGTGCTCGAAGGCGGCAACGCGACCGTAAACAAAGACGGGGGAAGCGTGGAGGACTTAGAGCTAAGCTAAAGCTAACACCACACCGGCTCTCTTTACCCAGCATTTTCCTCGCTAATGTACGATTGCTGGTGAACAAAATGGACGAGATTCGACTCCGCATCAAACACAGCAAGAGACTTTTGAACTGCAATGTCATGATCTTCACTGAAACATGGCTAAACAGCGATGTATCGGACAGTGCTATTGCTCTAGCTGAGCTTCACACATTCCGGGCAGACAGAACGGCGGATGACTCTGGTAAGACCAGAGGCGGAGGATTGTGCATTTATGTTAACAAAGCTTGGTGCACGAACTCTGTTACTATTGGGAGACACTGCTCAGCTAACCTAGAGTTTCTCATGGTTAAGTGTAGACCGTTTTATCTGCCGCGGGAGTTCACCTCCACCATAATAACAGCTGCTTACATTCCTCCCGATGCTGATGCCAAGCTTGCTTTGAATGAACTTCATGCGGCCATCAGCAAACAACAAACTGCTCACCCGGAGGCTGCATTTATTGTTGCGGGGGATTTTAATCACTCAAACTTAAAGACAGTACTCCCCAAATTTCATCAAAACGTTTTCTGCCACACCAGAGGAAATAAAACTTTAGACCATGTATACACAAACATGGCTGATGCTTATACCGTGTCCCCCGTCCCCCACTTGGGACAATCAGACCACCTTTCTTTGTTCCTCACCCCCAAATACTCACCCCTCATCAACCGTGTGAAGCCATCAGTGAAGACCATCAAAGTGTGGCCAGCGGGGGTAGACTTCACACTCCAGGACAGGTTTCTACACACAGACTGGAGTATATTTGTTTCTCAGGCCACCTGTGGCTCTCACACGAACATTGACAGCTACACTTCCTCTGTTCTGGATTACATTAATACTACCATAGACAGTGTTACAACCCAGAAACAGATCACCACATACCCAAATCAGAAACCATGGATGAACAAGGAAGTGCGTCTCCTGCTGAAAGCACGCAACACTGCCTTTAGATCAGGTGATGCACAGGCCTACAGCACTTCCAGGGCAAATCTGAAGAGGGGCATCAAATAGGCCAAGCACTGCTACAAACTTAAGCTAGAGGAGCACTTTTCTAATTCTGACCCTCGACGCATGTGGCAGGGCATTCAGGCCATCAGTGACTACAAACCTAGCCACTCCACCCCCACAGCCACCAATGTCTTCTTCCTGAATGAGCTTAATGACTTTTATGCTCGCTTTGAGAGAGACAATATAGACACTGCCACCAAAATCACTCCCTCAACCGACCACTCACCCATCACACTTGCCTCTTCAGACGTCTACGCCGCACTGAGTCGGATCAACACGCGCAAGGCTGCTGGACCAGACGGTATCCCTGGCCGTGTACTGAGGGCATGTGCAGAGCAACTCGCTGGGGTATTCACAGACATTTTTAACATGTCCCTTGCCCAAGCAGCTGTACCAGCATGTTTTAAATCCACCTCCATTGTGCTAGTGCCGAAACACTCCAACCCAACATGCCTGAACGACTACCGCCCTGTAGCACTCACACCCATCATTATGAAGTGCTTCGAGTGGCTGGTCCTCTCACACCTCAAGGGCTCCCTCCAATCCACACTGGACCCACACCAGTTTGCCTACCGTGGCAATAGGAGCACAGATGATGCAGTCTCCATAGCGCTGCACTCTGTACTCACACACCTGGACAATACACACACTTATGCACGAATGCTGTTTGTTGATTTCAGCTCAGCATTCAACACTGTCAGACCATCTAAGTTAATCACTAAACTTAGAGACCTAGACGTTAACACCTCACTTTGCAACTGGGTTATGGATTTTCTGACTGACAGACCTCAGCATGTTAGATCAGGTCACATCTGTTCCACTACCGTCACACTGAACACTGGTGTACCACAGGGCTGTGTGCTGAGCCCCTTTCTCTACTCCCTCTTCACCCACGACTGCAGGCCTGTGTATGGATCTAACACCATCATCAAGTTTGCAGACGACACTACGGTGATCGGTCTCATCAGCAACAACGATGAGACTGCCTACAGGGAGGAGATTCAGCACCTGGCCACGTGGTGCACAGACAATAATCTGCTCCTTAACACCACCAAAACCAAGGAGCTCATTGTGGACTTCAGGAAGGGAAGAAGAGGCTCACATGATCCCATCCACATCAATGGGATGACTGTTGAGTCTGTTTCATCCTTTAAGTTCCTGGGGACCCACATTTCAGAGGACCTTTCCTGGACTACCAACACCTCCGGCCTGGTCAAGAAGGCTCACCATCGCCTCTTCTTCTTGAGAACACTTAAGAAGAACCAGCTGTCCTCAGCCATCCTGGTGAACTTCTATCACTGCACGATAGAAAGCATCCTTACGATCTGTGTCACAGTCTGGAACGGAAGCTGCTCTGTTGTGGAGCGTAAGGAACTGCAGCGGGTGGTGAAAACTGCCCAACGCATCATAGGGACTCCACTCCCATCCATTGAGGACATTCAGAAGAAACACTGTTTGCGTCGAGCACGCAGTATTCTTAAGGATTCCTCTCACCCCGCCCACAAACTGTTTTCTCTCCTGCCTGTCTCCGGCAGGCGCTTCAGATGCCCAAAGACTAGAACCAGCAGACTGAGGAACAGCTTCTTTCCCAGAGCTGTCTCCTTATTGAACTCTGCCCCCCACTGACACCTTTGCCCCCCCCCACTCCACACACCCCTACAGTCTCCCCATTACCATTGCACTACTTAATCTGTTGCACTACACTGTACATATCCATTTGTAAATGCACATTTCCATTTTGTAAATTTTTGATATGTATCTATACATTTGTCAATTATTATTTGTTAATTCCTGCTTTAGTAATCAGCTACCTGTATATTATGTTCGTATCAATCTGCAATTCCTGATTATAGTTAACAACAACCTGCATACTATGCTCCTCTGCTTGTACATTCTACTTGTTAATAGCGCCTGTAAATTATGTCCACAATACTTTCATCTGTAAATAATTTCCATAGTTTCTCCCTGTACATATCTCCCATTAGTGCACTTATAACTTATAAATTATACCTATATCCTGCACTTGCTGCTTATTGCACTCCTGGTTAGACCTAAACTGCATTTCGTTGCCTTGTACTTGTACATGTGTAATGACAATAAAGTTGAATCTAATCTAATCTAATATAATATAATCTTGGCATATTTTAAAGTGGTGGCTAATGCTAAACTTAATGCTAAGATTGTTATTCATGTTGGCGCTAATGATATCTGACTTTGCCATTTTTAGTGAGATTACTAAAAATAACCTTAAAGATGTGTGGGACCTTCAAGTATGGTGTCAGGCCCTCTCCCTGCTTAACATGTTGATAAGACGCATAGCAGACTGTCATCACTCAGTGGCTGGATGTCTAAGTGATGTCCACAGAATAACATGGATTTTATAAACAACTGAAGTTTTTGGGGCAGACCTGACCTGTTCAGGTGTTCCTTCCTGGGGGTGATGCAACTCTTATCTCTTAAAATAAGGCATATACTCTTAGTGATAGCACTTGACCAACTGGGGCCAAGGTCAGAAAACTAGGTCTGCTAGCCAACTCACATCACAAAAGTCTCAGCACATAGTGACTTTTTCAATTATAGATCATACTATAAAGACTACACTGTAAAAAATTTACTGTAAAATTTACAGCAAGTTACTGGCAACTTTGGTTGCCAGCAATACTGTAAATTTTTACAAGTGCACTGTAAATGATTAACTACAGTTTTACTGTAAAATTTACAGCAAGTTACTGGCAACTTTGGTTGCCAGCAATACTGTAAATTTTTACAAGTGCACTGTAAATGATTAACTACAGTTTTACTGTAAAATTTACAGCAAGTTACTGGCAACTTTGGTTGCCAGCAATACTGTAAATTTTTACAAGTGCACTGTAAATGATTAACTACAGTTTTACTGTTAAAATACAGCAATTTTCTGTATATATATACTAGCAACGATATATACATTATTTAAAGCTGCTACTGTGAAATTGCAGCAATAGTTTGCAATTTTACAAGTGTACTGGAAATCATTAAATAACGTTTCACTGTAAAAATATTGTACTACTTTAATTTGTATATTCTTTATTTGCAGTATTTATTTTCCAGATTGCTGAATAATAATGACTAGCAATTTAAACAATTTATTAACTGCATAAGCTTTAAACAATATTTAACTGCATAAAGTGTTGTATAGTATGAAACTCAGTGCACCTATTATTTAATAAAAACAAAAATAATAATAATTTGACACATCTTAATCTTGATAAACAGGTCCAATTTTATTTAAAAAATCTCTTATTTATTAACTCTCAAATTTGCATGAAAGAAATGTCATAGAACAGTGTATTCAGTATTATTCTGAATTCCAAAATAAATTGGGCATGAAAATATTTACTTGAAACATATTACGCTGCTAAATATTAAGGTTAACCAATATTTAGCCAAAGTTGAAACCAACATCAAGTTAACCAACATGGTTATAATTAAATGGTTCGAAATACCATAAAGACAGTGATGAATTTTCACAACTTCATGGACAGTCCAACATGGCCAAACAACAAGCCCTCAAGTGAGTCCAAAAAAACTTCTGATCGAAAAAGGAGAACAGTTCAGATCCAGATGCTGTTCCAGCCCAGGATGCAGAGTGGCTAAAAAAATATATAAAAGAACAAAAAGGGCAATACATTAGATATTTTACAAAACAATGATACAGTCAGACAAAGACAGAGGGATGACAGATACAGTCAAAGGCAGAGAGAGTGATGATTGTTACAGTTAGATCAGTATGATATTAAACAGTAAAACACTAAAATTGTGAAAAATATTACAATTTTTACAAGTTATTACAAGTTTTATATTTTACTATACTTTCAAATATAATTTATTTCTGAGATGCAAAGCTGAATGTTCAGCATCATTACACCAGTGTTGCATGATCTTTCAGAGATCATTCTCATTTATTATCAATATCCTGATTTATTGTCAATGTTATTGTCAATGTTGTCAGTGTATGTTTTGGAGCCTGTGATACTTTTTCAGGATTCTTTGATGAATAAGTTTCAAAGAACAGCAGTTATTTAAAATATACATTTTATCTAAAAATATAAATCTTTACAATCAATTTCAATGTAACATACTATATATAAGTATAATATATAAGATTCCTGAAAAAAGTATCACAGGTTAATAAAAATATTAAACAGCACAATTGCTTCTAACATTGATAATAAATCAGCATATACAATAATTTCTAAAGGATCACTAAAGGACATTGGAGTAATTAGAAGACTAGTGTATTGATGCTGAAAATTCAGAAATAAATTACATTTTTAAGTATATTAAAATGGATAAAACATTTTAATAATATTTCACAACATTATAGTTTTTTCTGTATTTTTTATCAATTAAATGCAGCCTTTATGAGCAGAAGATACTTATTTCAAAACATAAAACCTACTGATCACAAACTTTTGAACGCTAGTGTAGATAAAGGATAAAATAACATAATAAAAGGAAAAAGATCTTGGTGTATGTGTACTTACATGTCAGTAATTCTGCTGAAAATCCTTCGCATTGCAAAGAAAACTGGTAACTTGGGTTCACTTCTGCTGGTTTCTTCTGTGTTCTGTCGTTTTAGATGGGTCTTTTCCTTTCAACTTCTTTGTTTTTCTCTCAGGATAAATATCTACAAAACAGTCAGGAAGCAGACAATATGTAATTCACATTAGTTTTAGCTTTTGTACATCTGAATTATTCTCCCTAAAAAAACTCTCTCTACTTGAGTTGAGAAACATATTCTATCATATCTACATGTAAAATGCAGGTACTCAGATTGTTAGAATGCAACTATTACCTTTGTATGAACTCCAAAACTCCGTCTGTCTCCTCTTGATAACGTTAGTCCAGAATATGTAATATGCTGCGAACAGGCCAGACAGGACAATGGGCTGGATTAAGGCATTCTTCAAATCAAAGTTAGCAAAAAGCATTAACGTTACATTCAAACAATAAGCGAATAAGCAAGTTATCAAAGGTGCTAGTACATCTCACTGCTTACGTTAACCACTTTAACAGCACCGTTCAGAGTTTACGTGACACACATCCTCCGTGAGCGGCTGACCGCGAATCGCGAGCCCTAAATACGCGTTTTATTTCGGTGCCCGTGTTAACAGATGGCTGCCTGTGCAAATTTGTTGTACATCATAAAATAATCACGAGAAAGTGTGCTGATCAGCACGACGTCGCCGTGAATCACATCTTTTGCCAATGAAGCTTGTAATTCTTAACGTAGGAACCCAGAGATGTTACGCCTATAGCCGATATAAGGCAGGGGAATGTGTGTGTAATCCTTCCGCGACTGCAGTGCCGAATCCCCGCACAAGTCTCTCTCGTGCTCCGCGGACGGAGGATTCGTTAATCTGCGGTTACCGCGAATGTTTATGACACCTTATATTCTTTAATATTCTAATACAGTTACAAATTATGAAAAATAAAACAGAAATAAGACACTTACTTACCACAGTTATGAATCGTTCTTCTTGCTGCTCCCAAATGTCGACCGTTAAAGATAATCCCGCCTCTTTAGATTTGAAATTTACCAGAATGCATTGCGGTTTACAGCAATATGCTGTATTGGCTGTATTATAAGAAATACAACCCGCTGCTGTAAAATATTGCTGTAATTTTTACAGCAATTTGTTACAGTGTATGTCTGTTTCTTTACCTAGTAAATACAAAAAATTCCTGAACCCATGTAAGCGTAATAATTTAATTAATAATAATTAAAAAAAAAAAAACAGATAATAACGTATAGATGTGCTCTGTTATGACAGAAACCTGGCAAAAACCATTTACTTTAAACAAGTCTACCCCCAAGGGTGCTTTTATAAATATGAGTGGCACCAAAAAAGGTAAAGAAGAAGTTGTTGCTACGTTTTATTATAGTAATATTTTCAGTTTTTTTCTCAGAGGTCTGGTTTCAAGCATAATTATTTTGAAGTGATAGTGCTTTACATAATGTTATCTAGTTTAACAAGTGTAAATGGTAAATCTCTTTTGACATTTGTACTGGCTACTGTATACATGACACCAGGGCACAATACGGACTTTATCAAAGAATTTGGTTATTTTGTATTAAGTTAGTACTTGCTGCAGATAAAGTTTTAATTGTTGGTGATTTGTTGTCTTTAATATCCATGTAGATAATGAAAAAGATGCATTAGGATTAGCATTTATAGAGATTCACAACTCTGTTGGAGTTAGACCATGTGTCATGATTCACTCATTGTTGTAATCATACTTTAGACTTATTATAGTCACATGGAATCAATGTTGCTGGGAATGGAATATCAAAGCCATAAATCATTTTGTAAACCAAAATTGAAAAATGAGAAATCAAGGTGAAATCTAATTTTATGTTTATTAAACGAAACGAAAAAAAAAACAACAAAAAAAACACACAAGCCATCTTTCCATTTCTCATTATTCCATTTTAGACATGGTATCAAACGGGTAAAAAGTATACCGACACTTCTACTACTAAAGATTGCTTCATAAAAAAGTTTCCTGATTTGTCTCAACTCCTCAGAATATCTGATAGCTCAGAAAAACTATTACAATTTAGTTATGGACGGTTGCTCCTTTATGCTTGAAAAAGATTAAAGAGGTTTTTGGATGCAATATTCACATTTACATGTTGTTTGAACATAACTGTGTGTTTGCAGGGTGTGTGCACAACCACCCTATAATGATAAAAGTCCACCCAGTGCTTTTTTTTATAAATCTCAAAGCATTTTGGGATTTACGCACCCGCCCTGAGTGAGCTGTGAACAGTCCAGAATTGTTTCAACGCCTGAGCAGAGGTAGACAAGAATGTCTCATAAGCAATTGAGGTGCTTTTTTGTTGGATGTAATAATGAACACAGCAGTCTTCATTTACTCCCTACATCTGAGCCACTGAAGTAGCAGAGGATTACTTTCGTTTCTGAAGGCAATGCACTCCCCGATCTGCCTAAATGCGTCTATGTTTGTGCAAATCATTCATGATCTAATCTAGATTGATATACAGTGGTGTGAAAAAGTGTTGGCCCCCTTCCTGATTTTTTTTTTTTTGCATGTTTGTCACACTTCAATGTTTCAGATCATCAAACTAATTTAAATATTAATCAAAGATAACACAAGTAAACAAAACATGCAGTTTTTGAATTAAGTTTTTTTTTTATTATGAAGGGAAAACAAAATCCAAACCCACATGGACCTGTGTGAAAAAGTGTTTGCCCCCTAAACTTAATAACTGGTTGGGCCACCCTTAGCAGCAACAACTGCAATCAAGCGTTTGCGATAACTTGCAATCAGTCTGTTACAGCGCTGTGCTGGAATTTTGGCCCACTCATCTTAGCAGAATTGTTGTAATTCAGCCACATTGGAGGGTTTTCGAGCATGAACCGCCTTTTTAAGGTCTTGCCACAGCATCTCAATAGGATTCAGGTCAGGACTTTGACTAGGCCACTCCAAAGTCTTCATTTTGTTTTTCTTCAGCCATTCAGAGGTGGATTTGCTGATGTGTTTTGGATCATTGTCCTGCTGCAGAACCCAAGTTCGCTTCAGCTTGAGGTCATGAACAGATGGCCGGACATTGTCCTTCAGGATTTTTTGGTAGACAGCAGAATTCATGGTTCCATTAATCACAGCAAGTCTTCCAGGTCTAGAAGCAGCAAAACAGCCCCAGACCATCACACTACCACCACCATATTTTACTGTTGGTATGATGTTCTTTTTCTGAAATGATGTGTTACTTTTATGCCAGATGTAATGGGACACACACCTTCCAAAAAGTTCAACTTTTGTCTCGTCAGTCCACAGAGTATTTTCCCAAAAGTCTTGGGGATCATCAAGATGTGTTCTGGCAAAACTGAGACAAGCCTTTATGTTCTATTTGCTCAGCAGCGGTTTTCGTCTTGGAACTCTGCCATGCAGGCCATTTTTGCCCAGTCTCTTTCTTATGGTGGAGTCATGAACACTGACCTTAACTAAGGGCAAGGAGTGGAGATGGAGGAGGAGAACCGGAGTAAATGAATATATATAAGTTTATTAAATGAAACACTGAATATACAAACAAACCAAAACCAGGAGCATAAACAGAGAACATGTAACGTTATCGACGGACTAACGGGAGTGAGAGACACATAATTAAATACACTGAACATAGGGCGTGGTAACAAACAAGATAATGAGATGACGAGGGGGAAATACAAATATGGGCAAGACTGAACCAATTAAACACAAACCAAAAGGGGGAGACAAGGACTAAACCATATGGACTAGAAACAGAAGGGGAAAAACATAGGGAAAACAGAACAGAACAGAGACAAAATACTGACATTACACCCCCCTCCCCAAAAGGCGCGTCTCGCGCCGTCTAACATCCATTGGGGAGGGAGGGTGGGCGCCCTGGAGACCGCTAGACAGGGATACAGGGAACACAGGATACAGGGGCGGTCTCCAGGGCATACAGTCCAATAGGCCATGGCGGGTCTGGGGGATCAGGAAGCCATGGCCGGGTAAACAGTGCGGGGGGCCATGGCGGATCTGGGGGCTCAGGAAGCCATGGCCGGGTCAATAGTTCAGGAGGCCATGGCGGATCTGGGGGCTCAGGAAGCCATGGCCGAGTAAACAGTCCAGGTGGCCATGGCCGGGTAAACAGTCCAGGTGGCCATGGCCGAGTAAACAGTCCAGGTGGCCATGGCTGATCAGGGGAGTAGCCCCCCCCCCAAATTTTCTTGGGGGAACCTAGGGCATAGTCCACCCAGGAGAGCACGGAAGGGCACGCAGGAGAGAGCTCCGGCTCTAGAGGGCGCGCAGGAGAGAGCTCCGGCTCTGGAGGGTGCGCTGGCTCTTTAGGAGCGGGCTCTGGATGGCGCTCTTGAGGAGCGGGCTCTGGACGGCGCTCTTGAGGAGCGGGCTCTGGACGGCTGGACGACCCCAGCGGAGATTCAGGAGGGCTGGGCGTCTCCAGCGGAGACACTGAAGCAGCAAGCTCTGGGCGAGCGGTCACTGGAGGGCACTCTGGCGGCGCGGTCACTGGAGGGCTGGGCGGAACCAGCGGAGACTCTGGGAGGCTGGGCGGAACCAGCGGAGACTCTGACTTGGCGGTAGTCTTTTTGGGTGCAGACTCAGGCTTGGTGGCCATCTTGGCCGGGGACTCAGGCTTGGCGGCCATCTTGGCCGGGGACTCAGGATCAACGGCCATCTTGGCCGGGGATTCAGGCTTGGCGGCCATCTTGGCCGGGAACTCAGGAACGGCGGCCATCTTGGCCAGGGACTCAAGTTTGGCGGCCGTCTTGGCCGGGAACTCAGGATCAACGGCCATCTTGGCCAGGGATTCGGGTTTGGCGGCCATCTTGCTTGCAGACTCCGGCGTGGCAGCCATCTTGCTTGCAGACTCTGGCGTGGCAGCCATCTTGAGGGCAGCTAGTAACATGGTGGCCATCTTGTGAACAGACTCTGGCATTGTAGTAGCCATCTTACTTGCAGACTCGGGCATAGTGGCCATCTTGCGTGCAGACTCGGGCATTGCGGCCATCTTGTGCGCTGGCGTGGCGGCCATCTTGTGAGCTGGCGCCGGCTCGGCGGCTGACAGGCTTGATCGCGGAGAGGAAGCCTGAGGTACTGGGCTTGAGCGCTGGGCGGCGGCCGGCAGACTAGAGCGCGGGGAGGAGGCCTCGGGCTGAGGACAGCAGCGGAGCTTTGGAAGATGACTGGAGATTGGAGACTGGGCTGGCAGTCCGATCCGTTGGCACGGTATGTGGGGATTCTCGGCTTAGAACAGGCTGACCCGACGTGACGTGTTTCAGAGGGGACCGAACGATGAGACCTGACACTCTTTACTTCAAGTTCAAAATCAGAGCAATTTAAATCAAGAATGAGATTGATCAGTTCGATCAAGGAGAAATTACAGGCAGGAGAATCGCAACAAATCGTCTCATCATTCAGTCCCATCAGAAACACGGCACCGAGAGAGGCATCGGGCCAGCCCACCTGATGTGAGAGCTCGACAAAATCCGCCACATACCGTTCCAAACTCTGACCGCCCTGCCGCAGTCTCACCAGGTCTGCCTCAGCCCGATTCATCTTCAGTTTTAGGTCCGTCGTTCTGTCACAGTCTGGTGGGTTGAGGAGTGGAGATGGAGGAGGAGAACCGGAGTAAATGAATATATATAAGTTTATTAAATGAAACACTGAATATACAAACAAACCAAAACCAGGAGCATAAACAGAGAACATGTAACGTTATCGACGGACCAATGGGAGTGAGAGACACAGACTTAAATACACTGAACATAGGGCGTGGTAACAAACAAGATAATGAGATGACGAGGGGGAAATACAAATATGGGCAAGACTGAACCAACTAAACACAAACCAAAAGGGGGATACAAGGGCTAAACCATATGGACTAGAAACAGAAGGGGAAAAACATAGGGAAAACAGAACAGAACAGAGACAAAATACTGACAACATGCCATTCAAGTTGATTTTAATATGCACTGAGCACTTTGTAATAATAAATAAGACTAGTCTTATCGCTAAGACCAGTACATCACAACATTATTATTAACACAATAATGTTATTTCATTTTTTAAATATCCAGATTATCATCAATTCACTCCCTGTCCAAATATGTTCATCTTGGTCCATTTATGTATGTAATAAAAAGTATAAACAAAACAAAACAAAAAAAAATTAGTAATTTATATTTAAACTGTTTTGAGGTCTTTTTTCTGTAAAGTTAGATATTTAATTAGATTGAAACCCAATACTTACATCTAGAAGTGTAATGTGATTTTCTTTTTTCCAAAAAAAATAAAAATATTATAATAAATAATGATAATAATAAAAAAATTTTTTTTAGAAATCCCATCATCACAGGCGTGCAATAAATCTTGGGATAGTCTGGGACGCAAAGGATCCAACTGTTGTTATATTCCCACATCACTGTTGTGATTAGTCTGTGTCAACTAACAGACATGGTGTTATTGATGCTTCCAGGATTGGCCATGCCCAATAAATGTCTGAAAAAGAACACAATTCCTGCGCCTACCGCAAACTTTCATCCATTGGCTCAGCTAGCAGAATGATGCAGAGAGTGTGCAAAGAGAGAGAGAGAGAGTGAAAGAGAGAGAGAAAGAGGGGGGGGGGGGGAGAGAGAGAGAGAGAGGTTTAACAATATCTTTATTTATACAATTTACTTCACAATTCTAAACAATATAACCTTTTCTATAAAACCAATATCCAAAAACCTTCAAAAATTAAAAACAAGCTGATCATCATACAACATACATAACACTTCATTTACACAGCATGTTTCACAAAAACCCCACAAGTTATTTGTCAACCTATAATAGGCAAATTCAATCTTTAACATCCCTGCAATTAGCCACTTCAACATTTCTTCAGGATCTATATTAGCTAGTTGTAAACCTTTATTTTTCTGTGTTTTCCACACTGCCAGTTTAGCCGTTCCAATCAGGTAATTTAATAAACACATTTTTTTCCTTCTTGAAAATTTGTATTTTATTCCTCCAATAAATACTTTGTCAGAAAACGTTTCCTCAAATTTACTAAACCAGCTCTTAAGCAAAATAAAAATACCTTTTAATCTCTCACACTTTAAAAACAAATGTTCCAAATCCTCCTTTTCCCCTCAAAATCTACATTCCCCCTTCACAGATATATTCAGGTGTGCTACGTGCACATCAGTGGCTATTGCCCCATAAATAATCCTCCATTGTAAATCACCAGTACGCTTCTCCACTGGAGGTTTATATAGGGTCCTCCACCGGTCTCTTATTAGGAATTCTGGGTTCAACAAATCTGGCCACTTTGAGACTTTTTGTTTTCTCAATGAAACGTGATGCATTGCTTTTACATTAATATTATACATTTCTTTTTTTTGTCACACCTTTAAAAGAACAAAAAACAAGAGTCTGAATGGAAAAAATAGCATCGACCACTTCTTCATCTTCCTTTATTGCAGAAGAAATAAGCAGTTCTGGAAATTCCACATTATTCCTCATATCTTGGATATTCTCAAGTCTCTGTGCGATAAATGTCCTGTATCCACTTGGTAAAGCATTGGTAAGTTCTTCCTTTAGTTTTGACACAAGACGTAACGATCTCAAGCCTGTTACTTCTTTAAGTTCTTCAAGAGACTTCCACCCTTCTTTGTTCAATAAATGGCCCAACTTCACAATTCCATTCCTCAATAAACAATTTCGTACAGTCACAGAAGACAGCAGCCTTGTTTGAATCAGTGGATTAAAAAAGAGTGGTTCCTCCAGTGCCCACTGTTCTGCTTTGCCCACATCCTGTTCTTTTCTTATAACACTTTTCCATGTTTGTAGCACCAACTGTGAGTTCAGATAAGTTAATCTCTTCAAGATTCATTAAAAATAGTTGTTTATCAAGTCCAAAGTCACCAACTCTCCTCATGATCGTACTTGCAGTTTTCCCCCATATTACATCTTTATCATACAGAAATCTCTGTGCAGCTTGTATTCTGAAAGCACGAATTCTATTTCGCACATCCACCAGTCCTTGGCCACCTTCCTGTACTGGCAAGTACAAAACTGCAGCACGGGTCCAATGTTGTCCATCCCCAAAAAAGTTTACTATTGTCCTTTGTATTCTAGAAATCAACTCTTCTGGTGGTTCCATAACAACAGTCCTATGCCACAAAATAGAAGCAGCCAGATTGTTTACTACCAGAACTCTTCCTCGATACGACAATTGACAGACGGGCAGACACCTTTTCCTTCAAACCCTCCCAATTTTTTCTTTGAAACTGTTCATTTCCTAAAAAAACTCCTAAGATCTTTAGTCCATCTTTCTTCCATTGCAACCCTCCTGGAAGCTGTGGAGCTTTTTCCAAATTACCCACCATAAATCCTTCACTTTTTGTCCAGTTAACCTTAGGCTCTTTCATATAAATTGATAGTATTTGTTAAAATTGTAATATCTTCTTGACCTTTAATGAAAACTGTAATGTCATCTGCATAGGTTGATAAAACCACCCTAAAATAACCGTTACCATGAGGAATTAAAGTTCCTTTTAAATTCTTTCTTAACCTACATAATAGGGTTTCAATAACCAGGCTATATAGTTGTCCAGAAATTGAGAAAAAAGACATTTAGAAAAAATCTTATAGTCCAAGCACAACAGAGCAACTGGTCTCCAATTTTTTAACAGTCCAAGGTCTCCTTTTTTTGGAAGCAATGACAAAACTGCTCGACGACAACTTAAGTTTAAAAAGTAGATTACTTTTGATGCATTCTAAAATTACTTCATATAAATCTGGTCCTATCAAATCCCAGAATTGTTGATAAAATTCCACTGGTAATCCATCAATTCCAGGCAATCTGCCTTTAGATAGTTGCCTCATGGCCTCTGTGAGCTCTTGAAAGGTAATTAAAGGTCCCATATTGTCAAAATCGAAATTTCCTGGCTTTTTTCATGATAACTGAGGTCTAGGGCAGCGGTTCCCAATTCCAGTCCTCGCGCCCCACCGCTCTGCACATTTTGCATGTCTCCCTTAGTTAACACACCTGATTCAGATAACCAGCTCATTAGAAGTGAGGTCCGTGCAGGAACTGCGATCCGATTGACATGGTCCCTGCAAAGTATTCATTGCTCCCTGCTCCCTGCTCCCTAAGCGGGGGAAATCTGTTTACTATACTTCGAAACATTCATTCACATATTTGCGCTACGCCACCGCATGTAGTGTCTTCACACACAGATGAAACTTACTAGAGAAGTGTGACATAAGTGCATCTGTAAATAAATGCATTTTAAATTTACGTCTTGCAGGCTTTAATGGCCTTCAAATGGAACACATACGCTCGCTTCGAACTAATGAATAATGGCGGAATATCCTGTGATGTCCACTTCGAAGGGCAGTAACGTTGGAATAGAACAAAAGTCAGAAGCGATGCGTGAAACACACAAAATGTGCAGAGCGGTGGGTCGCGAGGACTGGAATTGGGAACCGCTGGTCTAGGGGTTATGTAACTACCATATAAGTTTCAAAACAGTCAGTCCACAGCAAACTGCACACAGCCTGAATAAAGTAGCCGTTCCTTTTCACAAGCCCCTGTAACTTCTGTAAAAATATGACGTCCGATCTACTCAGTCACCGCCTTCAGTCACCACCCTGAGCACCAACCACCGCCCCACCCTCCTTTTGTGAAACCTCGATAACTTCGTGTCTATGCCATTGCTAAGCAACAACAACACGAAAACAAGTGGAGAAAACCCTGTTCAGTCGATAGATATCAAGCTACATCATTACACAGGCTTCTGAACAACGTTAATATAAGAGACCAGTGGCACGTCAACTTCAGCCTCTTTCACACAGCCATTCCGGAAAATACACGGATAATGTGTCCCACGATTTGTTCCGGAATTGCTTAATTAGGTTCATTCACAGTTCTTTTCCGGAATCTGTGCGTGCTTTACACACAACCCGTAAAGACGTGACATTTGGATGTGAGATGTAATGCGACGCGTACGTTTCACTAAACTGAAACTAACCTGATTTTCAGCGCTGATAGTGAGGAGCTCCCTTGTAGGATTTTAGTTACGCAAGACACAAGTAATGAACAAATCTCCATACTCCAAGGAAGATCAAGATTCTTTTGTCTGAACCATTTGCCGAAACGGCGCGAAGACACTGGCGTCACGGTGTCTACCCTATGGTCCGTCTGCTGCGCCGCAGGGAACAAAGCGGCCATAAAATTAATCCCATCAGGGAAACAACAGTGATGTGTGTTCAGCTAATCGCTAATTCATGACTACAATCTTTTGAGCCTTGTGAAACTCCCGGAAAAGGACAATCCCCAGAGATCGTCTCCCCCTTCGACATTCCACAAAGAACCAGTTGTCCGGCGCACTCTGACCGAGACCGTCATAAAACTGAGTCACGAATAAACAAAGAACAATGATCGATTCCAGATTGTCCATTCCGGCCCGCCGAACTCTTACTGACCTCTTTTTCAAGCGGCGTGGGGTTTTTCCACTCAAAACCCAGAAATACCCCACCGCGCACCGAAGGTGCGAACAAATGTGATGCAGAAGGAAAAGAAACAAAGAACGCTATTTCAATCAATCGAACTTACTATGCAAAGGGATAGGGCACCCTCCTTCCTGTATGCTCAATGTGTACCGTGTAATCGTGTACTTTACTATTGTGTGCCTTAATTAACCAAGTTATTAAATATGTATCCCATGTGTAACCTTATATTTCTATATTTGGTATCGTTTGAAAGATCATAACGAATGCAGGTTGTCTGAGTAAATGAGAATTTGATGTTGTGTGTATTTTATGCATTACACTAGTTAACAGAAGTTAATAACCAAATCGCAGAGAAATCTATATTCAAATAATTCACATGCCAGGAGGAGTGGCATGGGGGCGTGACCCCGCCCCGTGGCCACTCCATTGGTCCGCAGCCCTCGGGGTCGTGGATAGGAAGACCCTTTAAAACTTACTGACCCGAACCAGAACATTGGCTTGAATCGTGCTTGAAGTGCCGACTTGAACTGATTGAACTGAGCGAGAAGAGCCCTGAAACATCCTGAAAGACTCTAAACTTTCTCTGCCGAAGATCGCCTGCTCGTTCCAACTACAAGGCATTCTTGCCCTCCAGAACTCACAAGAAACTGAAAAGACTTTCGCATCCCGGTTTGAACCTTCAGAGCCTACGCGCCTTGCAACCCAGGCGCCAATCAAACTCTGAGAGCAACTCCCGTTGCCCAGCCCTTATCGCGGAAGAACCCTGCAACGACGTCATTCCCAGACTAGCAACCAACCAGAAATCTCTGCCGAGGCGAGCCTCCAGCCCAGACGGAATCCCCATTCCGGCACAAGCGCAAGTAAACAAGGTCTCACATTTCTTGTTGAAATCTGGTGCGTTTTCGTTTAAGTTAGATCTCTGCTTTGTGATTTTCTGAGGTTGTGATTTGAGAAGCTAGTAACAGTAATAGAACACGTTTTGGGTTTTCTCACAATTCATAAAATCCCATCTCTGAAACTGTATGAGTGTGCGTGTGAATGTGTGTGTGTGTGTGTTCGTGTTTTAAGTAGTTTAGTTTTGTAATCCTAGTGTAGTTTTCATTAAATCCTTGTTTTCATTGAGAGAATTGTCTTGCCTTTTGTGTTCACAAAGTACTATTTTGCCCAGATCAAGCTACCTGGCTTTAGTTTCCCAAAGTAATATTTAAGTTTATTTACGCTCCTGACCATGAGCGTTGTTGTGAACTTTTCTCAGAGACCAGGAGACGTTTTGGATATCTTGAAGCAGAAGTTTCTCTTTATTGAGATCCTAGCTGTTCGTTCGCTGCAGTCATCAAAAGTCGTCTACTAAGGCATATACATTACAGTTTATATACCTTTCCAGGGGGAGAGGAAAACATAGAGGTGGAGTCAATCTAAACAAAGCATGCAAATGCAGTACAGATAGTCAGCCTAGTAGGATTTTCCCGGCTTTGATCTATTTAGCATTCAAATGCAAAGGGAATAAACAAAAGGACACAGTTGTACTTTGAGCTTAGATTTAACACTTAATAAGAGAAACCTGCCAGATGTTCAGGAACTGCTTAAAGACATAAGGTTCCTGTCTCAGGGTCTGGTTTGTCTGCTCTTAGGAATCACAATATGCATTACTTTTCTGTTTAGGCAGTTATATTGGAATCTATGTTTAACCTTTTATAAATTTGTAATCCTACAATCCCCTCTTTGAGAGTTTTAATAACTCTCACATAATACAAATTTAAACATTTAAAAGTTCGTTCTTGTAACCTTTGATTGTTACAGGCACATAGTACTTGCTCTGTGGTGATTGTTTGTAACGGCATGTTGACACAGAAACCAACATGCAGCTAGGGCCCGTTAAGTTCTTACGGGTAATAGTCTTTTCTGGTTGGACCAGTAATTTCCTTGTGATGGTCGTGGGTCATTTGCTGAATGAAACACTTGATACTGTGGACGCATAGATAGTACACCAGTAGGAGAATCAATAGCAGAACTGCTATTTCCTTGATCCACAGCCAGGGTTTCCCTAACAAGTTTCCAAACCATGAAGAACTATTTTCAGTCATCTGGTGTAATTTTGCTGAAAGATCAAGAATGTCTTGTTGGATTCTGTTGCAATGTTCATGGTGATTACTAGAATGCCAATCTTGATCATGTTGATGGATGACTGAAGTTCTCTCATGTGATTCTCTGAAACTTTCATAAGTCCATTCTATAGCCTACGTTGGTTAACATAAGCCCCATCTTGCAGTCATGTAACTTGAAAAAGTTACAGGCACATAGAACTTATTCTGTGTCTTGTCCTAGATTTACGTAGGTGTAATAGTTCTTTTCAGAACCATAACTGTTGACACATACGACAAGGGATGGTGAAATGTCGTACAAACTACATGATGTCACAGAAAATCATGTAGCGTAAGAGTGGAAGTCTTGAAGTCTATGGCGCCTGAATAGCTGTGAAGCTGTCTGTTTTCTGTAGTCCGTTTCCCACGTAGATTCACTCAGATGACTCTTTGTCCTCATGAAGCTTGTTCATGGATGTCTGAAGTGATGCTTCACACCAGGGTTTCTCTTATGAAGATGACTTGGCATACACACCTGAAACACAAGAAAACAAAGAAACAGCAGACCAGCAGTATTCATGCATAGACATTTTTAGACTTCTGTTGATCGTATAGTGGTTTTATTTATTACATTAAAATTCTAGTGATCGTATAGTGTTTTTTTTTTTTCTTAACCTTATCTTAATTTGACACCTAATAGACCAGTGAGGTGGGGATTGAAAGTACTAATGGGGAAAAACCTATGAGGAAATGTTCACCGCAGGATTGGCCCCCGAGGCCTATTGCACTTCGGTTCTTTCCTGGGCTCCTCACTGGTTTGTGTGTCCTAATCTGTCCCTTTAAGTGTTGTGCACACTGTATAGTGTGAGACATAAGTTCCTAATGCAGAACAAAAATACATGTATTTCCAAAACAATGCAATCACTACATTTCAGTCCTCTAATTAAACATCAGTCCTGGTAGACATCATAACAGAGGATGGGTTACTGAATAAAATATTCTGGTATGGCTGTGAGTGTTGTTAACCAAGTGTCCCCAAGTTTGGGGGGAGTGATATTCAACTTCCCTTTGTTCTGTTAACAAAGAGTCTTTCATCTTTGTTGTAGATTACTGGGGTAATTAAGAATTCACAGCCTTAACGGTTAGCACCTCAGCAAGCTGCCCAGTGAGTTTGGTGTAGTGGGGAGGTGCTGTTTTAGCATTGCTAGCAGACTGTGTAAAAGCTGATTTACATTGTTCATTTCTTTTACGTATTTTTTGTTTTTCCTGCATTCTTTTATCCTGTGTCCAGGTTTACCGCAGTAATGACAACTACCCTCTCTCTTAGGACATTTACTTTCCTGTTGGTTCTCTGTTTTCAACTTAAAGGATGCTGCTGCAATCTTTACTCTGGCTTTAACATCAGAGTTTCTTTCCCAAGTAGCTAACCTGTCCAAGTTGCTTTGCAGGGTTCTATTGGACCATGTGAGGTCTAAGAAAGGCAGTGCATTTCTATATTCAATTAAAAGGCCATCAAACCATGTACGAGCTAGTGGTCCTTTATCATCTAGCACCTTCTCTGGAGTGTCAGCTATTCCACTGTATGCTGCAGCTGACTGACAAAACCTTTCAGTGTACTCACTTACAGTTTCATCCTTCTTTTGCACACAGTTAGTGATTCTGGACCAGTCTGTTTTGGGTCCTATGATATTCTTTAGAATTTTTAAAACACCTTCTCTCAAATCGCCTTTACTGGCATGTTGTAGTTCAGAAGTAACAGCAGACTCAAAACTGTTGAATTCAGATTCAGTTAGAATTTGTGACATCAGCTGTGTGACTTCTGCTAACGACATGTCGTAGAGACGCATTTTGCTGTTCATTGTTCTTCTAAATTCTGAAAAATGTGTGCGTGCTGAAGGTAAGCTCTGGGACAATCTCTCTATGTCTTTAGGTCTTAGCGCTTTGGCAACCGTTTGTACTGGGACAACAGAAGAGTTTGGAGAAACACCTTCAATTTTCTCAATTCCCTGAGATCTTCTCCTAGCACCACATACCTTCACTGAATTCACTGCATCTTTCTCCATTGTTACAGTATTGCCACTGTCTTCTGGTCTACATGAAGACTGTAAGTCAGGATATCTTTCATCTGACTGTTGGTATTTTGAATCACTTTTGGTTGAAGCCTGGTTATAGCCTACCTTTTTAGTGAAACAGGACAATCTAATGTGTAGCTGTTGGTTTTGTTCTTTCAACTTAGTGATAACCTGAGCCTGTTCTTGTGCTAAGGATAAAGTCAATTCTCTGTGGCAACAGATAATGCCTTTTAGGTTTTTCTTTCGGATACATGTTCCGAGTACCTTTTTGCATTCTTCAATTGACCAAACTTTATCTGGATCAATACCAAATTTCTTTGTCAAATCCAATTTTACTGACTCAGTCACTATTGAGTCCATATGCTCTCCTAACAATGATTTAAACTCATCGTCTGTCCATAATGGCGTAGCTAGTCCACCTTTCTCTGTGGTTGGAATTAGCCTAGCATTCTTTCTAACCATTTTTCAAGTTTCTTTGCTACCACGCAATCACAACACTAAAACTTCTCTGATCAACAGAGGGTACGCTTGTTAACACAGATCAACTATTGTTAACCTTCCCTGAATTAACAGAGGACAACACAAACTACTAGCACTTAATGCTAAACTTCTCTGCCAAAACAGAGGATAACAAATTTTAGCATTTTAAGGCTAAACTTCCCTGCTTAAAACAGAGGATTTGCCATGAAACAGAGGATAAACAATTTTAGCACGTAATGCTAAACTTCCCTGGGTGAACAGAGGATAAACAACTCTTCTCTAAAAGAACAACTTTAGAGGGTAACTTAGTTAACTAAACTGTAATAGCTGTAGTTAACCTTCCCTGAATAAACAGAGGATAACAAATATTAACACGTAATGTTAATCTTCCCTGAGTGAACAGAGGATAAACAACTTTAGCACGTAATGCTAAACTTCCCTGAATTAACAGAGGACAACACAAACTACTAGCACTTAATGCTAAACTTCTCTGCCAAAACAGAGGATAACAAATTTTAGCACTTTAATGCTAAACTTCCCTGCTTAAAACAGAGGATAACAGATATTAGCACGTAATGCTAAACTTCCCTGGGTGAACAGAGGATAACCAATTCTTCCCTGCCAAAAAAACAGAGGGTGAACAAATATTAACGTAATGTTAACCTTCCCTGAGTGAACAGAGGATAAACAACTTTAGCACGTAATGCTAAACTTCCCTGAATTAACAGAGGGTAACTTTTCATCTCTAAAAGAACACCTTTAGAGGATAACTTAGTTAACTAAACCCTACAGCTGTCTGTTAACTCTTCTCTGACGGCGCAGAGGATAACTATATGTACTGGTCTTTAGCGGTTCTTTTGGATAGAGTAGCACTCACCAACCCTTGGTTGTAAAGGAAGATTCATGGAAATCTTTGTTCAGCTGGAAGTTTCGCTCTGGATTCCAAAAGATGCAGTCTTGAAAGCAGATGTTCTGTTGAGCTTGCTGTTTCAATCTGGATTCAGGTGAAGGAGCTGGAACTCTATCCGGGTCACAGGGCACCAAAACTGTTGTGAACTTTTCTCAGAGACCAGGAGACGTTTTGGATATCTTGAAGCAGAAGTTTCTCTTTATTGAGATCCTAGCTGTTCGTTCGCTGCAGTCATCAAAAGTCGTCTACTAAGGCATATACATTACAGTTTATATACCTTTCCAGGGGGAGAGGAAAACATAGAGGTGGAGTCAATCTAAACAAAGCATGCAAATGCAGTACAGATAGTCAGCCTAGTAGGATTTTCCCGGCTTTGATCTATTTAGCATTCAAATGCAAAGGGAATAAACAAAAGGACACAGTTGTACTTTGAGCTTAGATTTCACACTTAATAAGAGAAACCTGCCAGATGTTCAGGAACTGCTTAAAGACATAAGGTTCCTGTCTCAGGGTCTGGTTTGTCTGCTCTTAGAAATCACAATATGCATTACTTTTCTGTTTAGGCAGTTATATTGGAATCTATGTTTAACCTTTTATAAATTTGTAATCCTACAGCGTGAATAGACTTCAGAATTGATAAGGTATATTGAGTTGACCGATTCGGTGGACGACCGGTCAAGAAACATAAACTATTAATTCTAAATTGATTTCCCTGAAATTTAGATTCGATTCTATATCCGAATCAACTTTAAATTTGAGTTAATTCTTTACACCCTGATCGCTGCTTCATTCCACTTGCACGTATTTTTTCCGTCGTGAAGAGTCGCAGGGTAAAGTGCATCATCACTAAAACACTGCCTTAATGGCATTTGGTTCTGGCTTTTGTTCACACAGCGCTCGTTCCCGTAATTTTCCGGAATCAGCGCGCATTGTGAAAGGGGCTTTACTAAAGCAACAGTTACGTAGCTTATTGCATTCAGTGTTTGAAAAAGAAAAAAACATTAATGATCATTCTGAAATATCCTGTTGAGTATCACCAAGCCACAGCAGGCTAGGCTCTGAGCTAGGCTACAGCATACATGACCATATTTACCTGTAGTTGGCTTGGATCAGAGCCATACAGAGAGAGAGTTGCGACAACGGAAGTCCAAAACGCTCGATCGTCACGTGATACACGCAGCCCTCAAATAGTTCCAGGAAGTTCATAGCGGGCAATTGGAATACATTGAGTTAGAGGGACAGAACAGCAATTTTTGGTATTTAGTTGACAAAAAATGATTTATTGACATTATTTATAAAATAATGTATACATGTATACGTAGTATATATATGTCAGCAACACATCCGGACCGTCAGGTTCCATCACCACGCCCACTCGTTCCCAATCACCAGCCTACTGATCTCCTGCACCTGCCGTTCCTCATTAACTCTCCTCCATAAATACACAGCACTTTCACCAGCACACCGTCAGATCTACTCGATAGACACTGGACTTCATACCTTCTTTCCTGCCAAAACCAACCTGCCTGCCTGCCTGTCATTCTTATTGTCCTCAAGTTAAGTTTATCCTGCTTTCTGTTTGTTTTACCCCTTTTTCATAATGATGTGATTCCTGTTCTGAATGTTACCGTTTTGTTTTGAGTTCAACCATTAAACATCTTTAAGTTCACCTTACCTCTCTCTCTCTCTCCTTACCCCGAGCCTGACAGAAGATCTGACCTAGAAAAGATCATCAGATACTTCACCATGTCAACTCGCCCCACTTCCGATCCTCTCCTCTCCATCTTCCAGCCTGCACCGAGCACTTCCCCATTTGCCTCTGGAAGTCCCATGGCCTTGCCTGCTTGCTACTCGGGCGAGGCGGACAAATGCAACGGCTTCCTACTCCAGTGTACTCTCCACTTTGAGATGCAGCCCCAGCGATTTGCCACGGAGCGTTCGAAGACGGCGTTTATCACCAGTTTGCTGTCGGGCAGAGCGCTGGATTGGGCTGATGCACTGTGGCAAGCGGATAACCCCTTAATCGGCAATCTATCTGCATTTACCAAACACTTCAAGGAAGTTTTTGGACGATCGACCGGATCCTTATCAGTCTCGGATGAACTGTTACGCCTGCGTCAAGGCTCTTCTTCGGCTGGTGAGTACACTCTCCGGTTCCGTACTCTAGCGACCCTCAGTGGCTGGAATGAACCAGCGCTCTGCTCCATCTTCCGTCAAGGGCTCAATAGTAACATCAGACAGCAACTGGTGATATTTGATGATTCCATCGGTCTCGAAGTGCTCCTCCAAAGGACCAACCAGATCGCCCAACGCCTGTTTGCATGTGCTCCTAACGCCATTTCTCCTCCAGTCGCCTCGCCCGCTCCCGGATATTCTCCTCCAGCACCAGAACCTATGCAAACGGACTCATACCATCTGTCTGCTGCGGAGAGATACCGCCGCGTGTCCCAGGGGCTCTGTCTTTACTGTGGAGGAGAGAACCATACCATCACTTCCTGTCCCATCAAACCACCACGTTCGTTTGTGAGTATCTCTAACATATCCCCAGACGTATCGCAAATGAGAAAACTTCCAGTCACTCTACTGATCAAAGATTCTGCTTTCACAGTCCAAGCCCTTATCGACTCGGGTGCCTCGGGAAACTTCATCTCCCTCAACACGTTAAAAACCCTCAACCTGCCTGCCTTACCTCAGTCTCCCCATTACCTGATCAACACCATCAGAGGTGAGCCCCTGGGACCCGGTCGAGTCAAACAACGATCACCTGTCTTCAACCTTCAAATCGGCAACTTCCACGTGGAGGAGATTTCCTTTCTGGTGCTGGAGGGCGCTACTGTGGACATCGTCCTGGGACGCCCTTGGCTCATCCAACACTCTCCGTTGATGGACTGGGAGAGATGTGACGTCCTCCAGTGGAGTCCTACGTGCCACGAATCCTGTCTTCAACACCTACCTGTTCCCAACCTCTCTATCCAGTCCACCCTCGTCGAGAGTCCCGACTCCGCCAAGGACATCTCCATCCCGGAGGACTACAGGGCGTTCCAGGACGTCTTTAGCAAGCAGGCCGCCACCAAATTGCCACCTCATAGGCCATGGGACTGCGCCATCGACTTGCTGCCTGGAGCTAAACTCCCTAAGGGTAAGGTATACCCTCTGTCCATCCCGGAGCAGAAGGCCATGGAGGAGTACATCAAGGAGGCTCTCCAACAGGGATTTATTGTACCATCCACCTCGCCAGCCGCCTCCAGTTTCTTCTTTGTGGGCAAGAAGGACGGAGGCCTGCGGCCTTGTATCGACTACCGTGTCCTCAACTCCCAGACGGTCAAGTTCCCGTATCCCCTGCCGTTGGTCCCAGCTGCCCTCGAGGAACTGCGCGGAGCTCGCATCTTCTCCAAGCTGGACCTGCGTAGCGCGTATAACCTCGTTCGCATACGCCCTGGGGACGAGTGGAAGACCGCCTTCATCACCCCTACCGGCCACTACCACTACCGGGTCATGCCCTACGGCCTGGTCAACGCGCCCTCTGTCTTCCAGGGCTTCATGAACGAGGTGTTCCGAGAGTTCCTCCACCGGTTCGTCATTGTCTACATAGATGACATCCTCATCTACTCTCGGAACCTGGCCGACCATCGCCACCACGTTACGCAGGTCCTCACGAAGCTGAGACACCACCATCTGTACCTCAAGGCGGAGAAGTGCGAGTTCCACCAAACCACCATCCAGTTCCTCGGCTACGTCATCGGTCCAGCTGGGATCAGCATGGACACGGACAAGGTCGCAGCCATCAGGGACTGGCCCACACCATCATCAGTTAAGGAACTCCAACGCTTCCTCGGATTTGCCAACTTTTACCGCCGTTTCATCCACCGCTTCAGTCTTCATTCTGCCAGCCTCACCAACCTCCTCAAAGGGAAGCCCAAAACCCTTACCTGGACTCCTGCCGCCACCCACGCCTTCACCACCCTCAAATCCGCCTTCAGTACGGCTCCGGCCCTCGTCCTTCCAGACCCTACCAAGCCATTCATCGTGGAAGTCGACGCATCCACCACCGGGGCTGGAGCCGTACTCTCTCAGTAGTCCGGAGAGCCTCCTAAACTCCATCCATGTGCCTTCTTTTCCCGGAAGTTTTCCCCAGCGGAACAAAACTACGACATCGGCAATCGGGAACTCCTGGCCATCAAGTTAGCTCTGGAGGAATGGAGGCACTGGCTGGAGGGTGCCAACCATCCCTTCACCGTAATCACCGACCACCGTAACCTGGAGTACATCCGGGAGGCCAAACGGCTGAATCCTCGCCAGGCTTGGTGGGCCTTGTTCTTCTCCAGGTTCTCCTTCACCATCACCTATCGTCCAGGCCATAAGAACATCAAGGCGGACGCCTTATCCCGCATTCACCAACCAGACCCCCAGTCAACCTCTGATCCCATCCTTCCTCCAGAGCTTGTCCTCAACCCTATCCTGTGGAGCTTCGACCAACAACTCCAGGAGGCCACATCCCGAGAGCCAGTTCCGCTGGGAGGTCCAGAAGGGAAACAGTACGTCCCTTCCACCCTGCGCTCCTCCCTTCTGGACTCCATCCACTCCTCTCCGGGCTCTGGACACCCAGGCAGCAAGCGGACCCTCTCACTCCTCCGCTCCCGGTTCTGGTGGCCAGGAATGGCCCGTGAGGTAGCCCGTCATGTCCGTGCCTGCTCAGTCTGTGCCATCACCAACACACCTCGACAGCTACCACAGGGAAAACTCCAGCCTCTGCCCATACCTGCCCGGCCCTGGTCCCACATCGGGATCGACTTTGTCACCGACCTGCCACCATCCAACAACTTCACCTGCATTCTAGTGATAGTCGACAGATTCTCCAAATCATGCCGGTTTGTTCCCCTCAAGGGACTACCCACAGCCATGGAGACCGCCGAAACCCTCTTCCAGTCTGTCTTCCGTTATTTCGGCCTCCCTGAGGATATTGTGTCGGACCGGGGCCCACAGTTCATCTCCCGGGTATGGCATGCTTTCTTCAAGCTACTCCAGGTCTCCATCAGTCTTTCTTCAGGTTACCACCCTCAAACCAATGGCCAGACTGAGCGGAAGATACAAGAACTCGGACGCTTCCTCCGGGCGTATTGCTCTTCCGACCAGCACAACTGGAGCCGTTACCTGCCCTGGGCTGAGTATGCCCAAAACTCTCTGAGACAATCTACCACCGGCCTCACTCCTTTTCAATGTGTGCTGGGCTATCAACCCCCTCTATTTCCCTGGTCGGAAGAGCCCTCCAACATCCCAGCCGTCGACCACTGGTTCCGGGAAAGTGAGAGGGTCTGGGATTCGGCCCACGTCCACCTACAGCAGGCAGTCCGGAGACACAAGACCTTCGCGGATGTCCGACGTCGTCCAGCTCCCACCTACCAACCTGGAGAGCTAGTATGGCTCTCCACGAAGGACATCCGCCTCCGACTGCCCTGTAGGAACTCAGCCCCCGCTACATCGGGCCGTTTCCCATCCAGAGGCAAATCAACCCTGTCACCTACCTGCTCCAGCTCCCTGCACACTACCGCATTCACCCAACATTCCATGTCTCTCTCCTTAAACCTGCCACTAACCCTCCTCTCCATTCCTCCACAGAACCTGGCGGTGCCGAGGTGCCTCCTCCTCCGGAGGTCCAGGAGGACCCTTCCATCTACTCTGTCCGGGAGATCCTGGACTCTCGGCGGCGAGGGGGTCAGCTGGAATACCTCGTGGACTGGGAGGGGTATGGTCCTGAGGAGCAGTCCTGGGTTCCCCGCAATGACATCCTTGATCCTTCTCTACTCACCGACTTCCACCAGCAACACCCGGACCGTCCCGCTCCCAGACCTCGCGGCCGCCCTCGCCGTCGCTCCCGGGCATCGGGAGCTGCCCGTGGAGGAGGGGGTACTGTCAGCAACACATCCGGACCGTCAGGTTCCATCACCACGCCCACTCGTTCCCAATCACCAGCCTACTGATCTCCTGCACCTGCCGTTCCTCATTAACTCTCCTCCATAAATACACAGCACTTTCACCAGCACACCGTCAGATCTACTCGATAGACACTGGACTTCATACCTTTTTTCCTGCCAAAACCAACCTGCCTGCCTGCCTGTCATTCTTATTGTCCTCAAGTTAAGTTTATCCTGCTTTCTGTTTGTTTTACCCCTTTTTCATAATGATGTGATTCCTGTTCTGAATGTTACCGTTTTGTTTTGAGTTCAACCATTAAACATCTTTAAGTTCACCTTACCTCTCTCTCTCTCTCTCCTTACCCCGAGCCTGACAATATATATGTAGTTGTAATAGTGTTGGTTTTAAAAGATAAAAACCGCTAATATTTGAGGATTAATGTGGTTAGCGATCCGTACCTGCCTTGTTAACATATTTAAGGCTGAAGTTACCATGGTAAATGTCCGTGTTTGCTATATAAACAACATCGTGGTCTTTTACCAAGTAATTCAGCCTTTATATATAACGTTAAATACAATTATTTCTATATGTGCGTGTGTTCTTACAGCTTGTATGTTAATCAAGTGCAATCACATCTTAATGTTTATTGTCGTTTTACTAATCTCATTGTAAGTGTTAAGTTTGTTGTCTTTTTTAAATTAATTCCAAATAAGTAAAGATATTTTAAGATTAAGTGAAAATGAATCTTGATTAAGGTTTTTGATTCTTGTGCACCCCTCAATATCTAAAAATGTATTTGTAGTATATTCAAATTAAAACATTTTTACACATTAAATCATATATTTTATGTATGTTGAGTTTTGTTATGCACATATTTAGTATACACATATAGCAGCTTTACAAATAAGAGCTCTGTTAACAGGCGTATCTGTTTTACTGTAATGTCCATATTGCAGAAATGTTCTGAAATTAAGCTATACAAATCATGCAGTTAAGTAACGTCACGTAATCAGAAACAATGAACAAATTAAAGCATGATGTGATCATGTTGATTACAATGCAAGGGCAATTTATCAGTTTTGTATGTTTATTTAGAGTCTGCTTCATCTGAAGTCCTCTCAAGTGTTGGCGTCATCTCTTCACAGGTGCTGGTCATCTGAAGTCTTCATAAAAAACTGGATATAGTCAGCAGGAGCAATCTATAGATTACATTAACAAAATGTTATGTAATCATACTTAGGAGCTGGCACTGTTTTACTTCAGGTGGTTCTTGTTCTGAAAGCAGGATAGAGAAGGAGAATAACAGGAAAAATGGTTTTGTGATGCTTCATCACTATTCAGTCCTGTGGCATCACTGATCCTTCACACAGTAGTTCCATAGTAGTTAAGACGTTTAAGTGTAAAAACAGTAATAACATACAGGTTTACAGTGATTACTGCTATAATACAGCAGTGGTATATATATATATATATATATATATATATATATATATATATATATATATAGCCTAGCATGATTCTGAAACGAAAATAGCTCGCCTATTTTAAAATTTTCATTCTCACTTAGGTCAATCAGCATTCATTGCAATAAATTCAGAACTATTAAGTAGCTCCCATCAGCAAAAATCCTGTTTAAAAGCCTTAATTACACAATGATGGATGAAACTGCATGGACATAATGCATAACATCCCGTAAATCTACTAATTAAGTGAGAAATAATGTAATAATAATCTGTTTTACTGCACAAGTTAAATTGATTAGCTGTGCTGATAGTATACAGTTTTGTTCTATAAATGTCTTACCGTTTAAAAGTTGATCACAGCGGTCTCTTCTGCTGCATCTCTATGGCGCTGATATTATTAGCGCGAACTTCCGGGAACTATTGAGCGTCTCCATTGCTCCATCCGCCATTGCTGTAAAAAAATGGTCCATTGGCGTCAACGGAGTTGTCGCAACTCTCTCTCTGTATGGCTCTGGCTTGGATGTGCGTCACTCAGAAAACAACAGGCCAATCAGAAGAGAGGCTCATGAATATTAATTAGATGGGCCAAAATCGACCTGTTCTTGACAGAGCTCCTAAAAAAGGAGCTGTAAAAATATATTGAGATGGATTTTGGCACTCATACCGCAGATATATATTCTTAAGGACATCAACAACTAAAATAAACCTCCAGAAATGTGTACAATATGGGACCTTTAAATTTCCTGCCATTCTCCTCATTTCTGTAGGATCTGATGTGACTGATCCATCTGCACGGCGAAGATGGCACATCATCTTTTGCTGGACATGTTTCCTTTCAAGATTAAAAAAGAAGCTACTTGGAGCATCCATATCCCTAATGGAACAGTATCTTGATCTTATCAATGCTCCTTTAGCTTGTTCATTTAGAAAAAAAACCTCAGTTCTTGTCTTTTCTTATTTAGCCCACTACATTGTACAGCCTCATTATTATTCACAATTTGTTTTTCCAGAGACTCAATGTCCATTTGTAAAGTTTTCACTGTTGCTTTCAATTCAGCTGATGAATGAAAAGTATAGTTTTGGCAAAACATTTTTATATTGGTTTTACCCACATCCCACCATTGGCTTAGGTTTTCATAATTTTTTTTTCTTCAATTTCCATATATTCCAGAACAATTTAAATGTTTCACAAAAAGAAACATCCTGTAATAACTTAACATTAAAAATCCAGTAATAATTAGATTTAAAAAACTTCTTCAGATTTATATCTAATGTAACCATATGATGATCTGAAAAACCATCACCCTATTATTCCATGTCTTTTTAAAATAAAACCTATCCAATCTTGCACCACTAATTCTATCATCCACCACTTTCAGCCATGTATACTGCTTTACTCTTTCATTTCTCATTCTCCACACATCAGTTAACTGAAATTCATTAATAACTTGTTTTAATGCATCAATAGACTTATTATGCGGCTCTTCGCCATTTCTGTCAAAAATAAAATCTGTTGTACAATTCCAGTCACCTCCAAGTATTAAACAAACATTGTCATCATATTTTTCAATTACCTTCCCTAATTCCATAAAAAAAACAGCCGTTCTAGACCATTATTAGGAGCATATACATTTACAAATACAAATTCAATCCCCTTATACTCAATTTGTGTTAATAGTAATCTTCCTTTAACAATTTCTTCTATCTTTAAAATATTCACATCTTCAAAAAATAAAATAGCTACTCCAGCACTATTTCTTGTCCCATGACTCAAGGCAAAATCTCTTTTCCACCATAATCCCCATTCAACTTCATTATCATTATCTGTATGCGTTTCTTGTAAAAAACAAACATTAACCTTATCAATTCTCAAAAATTCTGAAATCTGTGCTAATTTATTCTTATCTCTACCCCCATTAATATTTAATGATCCCACTCTCCACACATCCATATAGAGAAATAAGAAATAGATAGAAATAGAAAGAGAAAAGCACAGAGTAAAGAATGCCACTTGTGATTTGTTCATATTACTATTTCTTTGAAACCTTCACTTTACTTCGTCTTAATTTCGTTAGCATCTTTTTCAGCCGAAATCTTTTCTTTTTATCCAAGGCTTCATAACTCACGGTTTTTTGCAACAACAACACTGATCCTATGAATTTTTCCACATCCGGAAAGAGCTCTTTAACATCAACAGTTTAACCCAATGTTGTGTCAAGGAAATCATTAATTTCCTCTAAAGAATATGTGTCCTCCATCACTTGTGAACCAATGTCTGAGATCTCAGAAAGTACATCCTCGTCTCTCATTTCTGCATCACAGTTATCCTCAGTTTCATTTTCTCCACTTGTTATAGGCCTGACATTTTCCACATCTTCACTATTGTTTACAACTGTTTCTAGTTTTTCATCATTCAAAATCACACTATCAATTCGACTGTCATTTTCTTCTGTTAATTCTACAACTTCCTCAGCTCCCTGGACCTCTTTTTCTTCTCCCACTTCCTTACCTTCTTGAGCCTCATCATCTTCCACATCTACCTACTGCACATTCTCAGCATCATTCACAGCAACCTCCTCATTATGTCTACCGTTTTCCTCAACAACTTGAACTTTATGTGGGCATGCTAATTGTTTATGCCCAACTTCACCGCATTCGAAGCATTTAATGTTTCCAGTATTTGCATACACCATATACGCTCTTCCTTCATGCCAAACTCTAAAAGACACATCTATCTCCTGTTCATTTAAGAACATAAAGACCTGTCTTCTAAACGACATTACGTGTTTAAGCGCTTCATGTTTACATCCTAGAGGAACTGTTTTAATTGCGCTAGCTAACTTCCCATATCGCAAAAGCTCTCTTTCTATCTCCTGATTTTGAATATACGGAGGCACATTTGAAACAGTTACTTTAATAGCTGGAGCAACCAGCGGCGAAACTGTAAGAAAGTCTCCACTCACCACTATTCCGCTGCTTATAAGACGATTGACTTGATTCTCTTCTTTTACAAACACAACCACCGCCTTGTTCATACGCAAAGCAGATGAAATGTTTTGATATCCAATCTCTTCTCCTACGGCCAGCAAAACTTCCTCCACATTCACCCCATTCGGCGTCACACACCTAACTCCATGGCGAAGGGAAACAGGTGGCGTGAGTGACGCCATCCTGCTCCCACTCTGATCTTAGAAAATGCTTTACTATCACTAGCAAAATAAACTTTAATTAGAAAACTGAAAAAAAGTTTAGAAAAAAGTTAGAAGTAAACAATCACCCTCCCCTCGTGAGAACCTCACGCACACCAAAACACTCCGAGAGAGAGAGAGAGAGAGAGAGAGACCTTACAAGCCATTTTAATCACCAAAATACAAATCCATCATACATCAATCAACACCATGAGTACACAACAGAGAGAGAGAAAAAAAAAAAGAAATTTCTTCAAATACATATCTTAAGAGATCCATCATCATCAATTCCACAAATACACTGGTTTACTCCCCAAAGATTACTAAAAGTTTCCAAATCTTCCACCAAACTGTAAAAAGCATATTCAATTAGCAATCTTGATTTTATTAAATCCTTTAACACTAGCACAGCATCAGTTGACCCCACACCACTGAGTTTACTTTTACGTGACAGCCATATTGCCATTTTGGCTTGTCCAAATAAGAAATTAATTAAAACATGAACTTGTCTCCTATTCCAACTGTATTTGGGACCAAAAATTAACAACATCATAGAAAAAACCTCTCCCAAATTTTGACACCATTCCTCAATTTGAGCAAACAATTGTTGTAGCCTCGTGCATTGACAAAATAAGTGAAAAATCGTCTCAGTAACTCCACAGAAAGGAAACCCCTCCTCTACTTGTGGATCAATGTGTGCTCTGTGTCTGTTTGTAGCTATTATGCCATGCACAATCCTCCACTGAAGGTCTCCAGACCTTTTCTCAATTGGAGGCTTGTACAAGGTCCTCCAGCTACCTTTAGGGGAAGCGCCCAGTCTAAAAAACTCCTGCCACTTCGACTCCTTAAGTCCTTCCAAGGAATGTTGATGTAAAGCCTTTGTACACGCAGTATATAGTGCTCGTTTCCCAATGTTACTGAAAAGTCCAAGTTGAGGAGTCCTGAAAGTAAGTAAACTCCCCTCTTGTTCTTGAAATTTGTCAACAGCAATTGCAACTTCAAGCCTTGGAAAAAAAAGTTCCTTCTCATCTTCCATTCGATTCAGAAGGGATATATAGTTCGCCGGTAATAAATCAACAATACTTTTCAGTAACCTTTCTGCCAGTCGAATAGACCTGGCACCCATCTTAATCGCCAGTCTCTCAGCTGACATCCATCCTTCTTCCAATTCTGAGAATTCCTGCATTTCTTAAAGCATCCCTCACCCATTGTGATTGTAGCATTTCCATGCTCATCACAGGGTTATACAACAACGGTTCTTCTTTAGCCCAAAGTCCTTCAGCTCCACTTATCTCCCTTTAAATATGAAAAATTCTCCAAGCTTTCATCACTGAGTAATAGAAAGATGTCAAACCAGACATATCAAGATTTTGGGTATCCATAAGAAAAAGATGTCGGTCTAGCCCCATCTTGCCTGCTTTTTGCAAGAGGGCACAAGCTATTTCAGACCAGCTTATGTCATGTCCATAAAGGAGCCTTTTGACTGTCTGGAGTCTAAATGCCATCAACCTGCTTTTAATGTCTACCAGACCTTGTCCTCCTTCTTGTCTGGGTAAAAATAATACTTGGGCTTTAAGTCAGTGTTGGCCGGACCAGAAAAAGTTAATTAAATACTTTTGAATGTCTTTCACCAATTCTTCAGGAGGCTCTAAAACGGTCATTTTATGCCACAAAGCAGAAGCAACAAGGTTGTTACAAACAAGTATCCTTCCCCTGTAGGACAGCTGGGGTAGCAGCCAGTGCCAGCGAGACAACCGAGCACACACTTTCTCCACAAGGCCCTCCCAATTCTGTCTTCTATATTCCTCCTTCCCTATATAGACCCCTAAATATTTTAACCCAGATCTTCCCCACTGCAGTTTTCCTGGAAGTAAATGTCTCTTATGTTCTACACCACACCACAGAGCATCACTTTTTTCCCAGTTAATCTTGTCAGATGATGCCTTATTGTAACACTCCAAGACTCTTTTCAGCACGTGAACATCTTTATCATGCCTTATAATGACTGTAATGTCATCAGCATATGCTGAAACTTTTATGTTTATATTTGAATTTCGGGCAATCTGCAAGCCCATTAACTCTATCCTCACTTTACATAGAAGGGGTTCAATAGCTAGAGTACCCTGTCTTATACCCCTCTGAACTTTAACTGGGACACTTAGGCCACCTGCCATTTTAATCATACATGTTGCGTCTTTATAAAGTAATTTTACCATTGAAATAAAATTATTACCAAATCCAAAAGCCTTCATGACACTAAAGAGATAATTATGATCAATTCTGTCAAAAGCTTTCTCTTGATCTAATGATAAAATTCCTATGTTAATATTATCATACAGGGCTAAATCGATAACATCCCGCATCAAAAAAAGATTATCAGTAATATATCTGCCTTTTATACAGTATGATTGATCTTTATATACAATACTATTTAACACTTTATTTAATCTTGTAGAAAGACATTTTGATAAAATTTTATATTCTGAACACAACAACGCAAAAGTGCTTATAAAATTCACCAGGAAGTCTGTCTATCCCAGGAGTACGCCCTGAAAAAAGTCCCATCACAGCAGCACTTACTTCCTCAAATGAAAGTCCAGAGTCTAGATTTTCTTTTTGTTCAGAGGTTAGGCAGGGAAGATTCTGTAATAGTTCGTTCTGACTCTGATCATCCATTTTCTCAGCCGCAAAGAGTTGAGAATAAAAGTCCACAGCTATTCTACGCATCTCCACAGGATCAGTCGTAACAAACCCATCACAATTTTTCAAACTTGACATTTGTTTTTCCTGTTTTGTTTTATATTCCAAGTTAAAAAAATAAGAGGTTGGACCATCTATATCTCTCAACGTTAGAAATCGATTTTTCACCAGAGCACTTTTAACCCTTTAATTTAAAATAAAACTCAATCTTTGTTTTTTTTTTTTCATCCATTTTTGTACATTAACAACATCATTTTCCATCATATTATTTTCAGTCACAAGAATTTCTTTCTCAAGCCCATCAAGAGTCCATTTCAAACATGTAGCTGAATATGCTGTATATTGTTGACAAAATTCCCTTATATGAGCTTTACCAACTTCCCACCATAAAATAATATCATATCTGCTCTTTTCATTTCCCCATGTTTCCCAGAAATATTTAAAACTCTCACAAAACATTTTCTCTTGTAATAACTTAGCATTAAAATGCCAGTAAGCACTTTTGTATCTTCTCAGTGCTAATAAAACATCAACAGTCACTAATTTATGATCAGCACTTGGTGTGGGGACAATAGCTGTGTGCACAACTCTATTTCTCATGCTCTTTAATAAATACAACCTATCTAAACGAGCTGCCGAGACTCTGTCAGCATTCATCTTCACCCAAGTGTATTGCCTTGTTAGGGGGTTATTTTCTCTCCACATATCTGATAAATTATATCTTTTAACAATACTAGATAGGAGACGTGAAGACTGAATACAAGGTTCCTCTCCATTCCTATCAATATTAAAATCAAGAGTACAATTCCAATCTCCTCCAATAATAAGTAAATCCTCATCCTTCTGTTGTTTTAAAAAAATACTACACCCATTAGGTGCATATATATTAATAAAAACAAAGCAAAGATCATTAATTTCTACTCTTACAGCTAGTAGTCTCCCTGGCTCAATTTCTTTCTTAAATAGACACTTTGCCCTAATTAATGGTGAAAAAAGAATGCCAACCCCTGCACTCAGATTAGATCCATGACTTAAAAATTTATCATTTCTCCACCATAAATTCCAATCAGTCTCATTGCTTTTCATAAAATCACTATGGATCTCTTGCAAAAAAAATCACATCTAAACGCAATTTGATAAATTCTAAGATTGTCTCAGCTTTCTTTCATTCCCTCATCCCATTTACATTAAGAGATCCCACCTGAAAAATCTCCATAGGGAAAAGAAAGATAAGAAGGAAAAAAAATAGGAAAGAAGTGCCCTTACACATAGTGACTAGTAGTCCCCCTTTTCGGCCTCCCCTTCCCTTTCCTTTTTCGTATAACAGTAATATGTTTCTTCAATCTAAAACGCTTCTGTTGTGACAGCTCTTTATCAGTACTTACTTTCCTTGCCCACATCACAGAGGCCTCAAACTTGTCTAAGTCTGGAAAGAAATCACTCACCTCAACGCTTTTCCCCTTTGTTTCATCCAGAAAGGCATTAATTTGTTCCACAGTGTACAGATCTCCTTTGTTAATCTTAGCCAACTCATACTCTTCAGACCACTGTTCTTCATCTCTCACACTATCTTCAGTACATTGTGACATGCCATCAAATTCATCTCCTGACCCTTCCTCAACAACCTGTATCTTTGTTTGGTCCCCTTCCTCAGTATCATTCACATTCTTACTTTTGTCAAGAGTAACATTGGAATGTACATCAAAAACAGAACTACATCCAGCTTTTTCATTATCGCTTCCACTCACCTTATCTGACGCATCTACTTCTTTTGATGACGTTTCAGCCTGTTCCTCTCCTCCTTCACCATTCTGTGTTACTGTGACCTCCATTGTCTTATTGTTAGGATTAGATCTGTTTTGAATTATATCAGCAGCCTCCTGTTGTTGATCATTACTCACATCTTTATGCGGACAAGAGAACCTTTTGTGTCCTAACTCACCGCATTCAAAGCACTTGAGATTGTCTGTGCTCGCATATACCATGTAGGAGTTCTCTCCATGACTAGCACAAAAAGAAATTTCCAGTGTGCGTTCAGGTGAGGTCAAAAACATAAACACTTGTCTTCAAAATGAAAGTACATGTTTAAGAGCAGTGTTTTTGCATCCCAACGGGATCATTCTGATCGGACTTGCAATTTTTCCATATTGCATCAGTTCTTTAACGATGGCATCATTTAAAACAAAAGGCGGAACATTAGATATTGTTATTTTTGTTGCGGGTGCCGCTAACGGAGTCACGGGCACAAACGTTTCTCTCACCCATAAACTACCCTCTGTTAGCTGATTGACTAACTGCTCCATTTTCAAAAATACAACAATCACCTTATTCATTCGTGAAGCTAATATAATATTATCGAATCCAATTTGTTCTCCGACAAGTACCTCTTCCATGCTAACACCAGGTTCTGGGACACACCTGCACCCATTACGCCGCGTCAGGTGTGACATGCCTTGACCCGTGTCGGTCATATCGGCCATGTCAGCCAACAAAAAGGAGAGCCGCGCTGTGTGCGGTCAGATTTGCACAACACCTCTCTAATCCAAGGAACTATCAGCCAAGAAAACGGGGAAAAGAAAGTTAAAGAAAGAAAAAAAAGAACACCAAGTTTTTACCCCAGCATTCACCAACACACTCCACTCTCACGCAACCACACTCCCAGCATGCACCTCTCAGAGAGAGAGAGAGAGAGAGAGAGAGAGAGAGAGAGAGAGAGAGAGAGAGAGAGAGAGAGAGAGAGAGAGAGAGAGAGAGAGGGAGAGAGATGACAAGTAGAAGAAAGATTAACAGAAAAAGACAAAGAGAGACCAGGTGAGGTAGGAGTTCAAAAAAGAGGAGGGGTAAATAGTGAAAACCATTAGTGAAAACCATCTTCCACTAGAAAAATAATAATAGGAGGATTTCATGAAGGCTTGGTGTTAGAAACAAGCTCTTAACCTCTTAACTTTTTTTTCCCTTCTTTTTACAGGTAAATATACACCTGTGCCAAGAAGCTTATCCAATGTCAGTATCTCTCACCTGAGGAGTCTCCTAGTGGCACTGTCCTGCCAATGTTAGACAGGAGGTGGTCAATATTTGGAACAGGCTCTATATCCTGCTGGTCTTCTGGTGTCTACAGGGAAAACATCAACATATTGATGAGTTTTTTTAAATTTTGAAGTGCCCTGTCCACCCTGTCCATCAAAGCTATTTATATAATGACTGTACTGTTCTGAACTGTATTAAACTTAATTTTAACCAATTAAAATGATGATAAGACACAGACCAAAGACTGTTAAGTGGGTAATCTAAAGGGTGTCTATTAAACCCTTATCCCTTTTTAAACTTAATAAATATTTAAAATGGTTACAAAAAGCAGTCTGTACCTTTTCATCCTTACCCAGCTCATCACAGAAGAACCACGTATACTGTAAATAAACAAACAAAAAGTACTTAAAGACAGGAAACATTTTCTTATATTAATTCTGTTCAAATTGAGAATATATTCCAGAATCAGGTTCAGCTCTGTGAAAGACATTTGTGGCACAATGTTAAGCAAAATAAATTATTCCAGGGTCATGAAATGGATAATTAAAATGTTCTTGCTATTTACACATACAATAGGTTACTCTACAACAGGGATCCTCAAATCTGGCCCACGAGATCCATTTTCCTGCAGAGTTTAGCTCTAACCCTAATCAAACACACCTGAGCATGCTAATCAAGTTCTTCAGAATCATTAGAGAATCACAGGTAGGTGAGTTTGATCAGGGTTGGAGCTAAACTCTGCAGCGCATTGGCCCTCCAGGGTAAGATTTGAGGAACCCTGCTCTACAATAATGCTGCAAGTTTCAAAACTAAAAATTGTATTTAAAATATGAATTATTCTTTTCAACCCTTCTGAAACACCCAGATCTGAAATCAGGAGAATTGATGGCATTAACGTGTAATCATTGTATGTAATCGAGGAGGTGTGCTCTGTCTGTCAATCAGTTACAAAAGCAATAGTCCTGTTGGATAAAGATGTTGAGTAAGACTGTTAAACTCAGATATTATGTCAGTGAAAGTAAAGAATCTGCACCTCCAAAAACTTTACATAGCCTTCCTAAAGATCCAACCATTAAAAAAATGCTTATTTGTTTTTAATGACATGCCTGAGAGACTGAAAAATTAGGTTTTCATTTCGTTTATCGAATTTTATTATGGACTGTTTTGTGAATTATTCTAAACCTGATGTCGTTTTTTCAATATATCTTTTATTGTACCATTATTTTTGTACCAAAAGTAATGATAGGACTAAAAAGGGAAACAATGTGACATGTGGCCAGGTATGGTGTCCCATACTTAGAGTTTATGCTCTGCTATTCACCCATCCAAGTGCACATACACACCAGTGGGTAATTTTGCTGCGGCACCCAGGGAGCAGTTGGTGGTTCGGTGCTTTGCTCAAGGGTTGTCGTTATTGAAAGTAACCTACAATTCTGCTGGTACCCAGATTGAACCAGTCCAACTCTCTAACCATTAGACCATGAATGCCCCTACTTTATACTATATAAAACTATGTACAATATAAAAATATACCATATAAAACAGTTGCAATCTTCATGGTTGCATTGTATCAATTTCTATTGCCTTAGGATTTGACTTGGGCTAAAGACATATAGCTCTATCACAGTGTTTGCCATCTCAAGTATCCAACACACAACATGCTGTAAAGGGGGGTGTTGATACGGTTTGAGATAGTTAGCCATTTAGCATTTACTTCAGTTTCTGTAAGAAGAGATGTAATGGCCTTTAAAATTAAACGCTTTTTACAGAGAGTGAAAATGAAAAAAAAAAGGATATATATATATATACATACAGTGGGGCAAAAAAGTATTTAGTCAGCCACCAATTGTGCAAGTTCTCCCACTTAAAAAGATGAGAGAGGCCTGTAATTTTTATCATAGGTATACCTCAACTTTGAGAGACAAAATGAGAAAAAAAATGCCACACATCCAGAAAATCACATTGTCTGATTTTTAAAGAATTTATTTGCAAATTATGGTGGAAATAAGTATTTGGTCAATAACAAAAGTTAATCTCAATACTTTGTTATATACCCTTTGCTGGCAATGACAGAGGTCAAACATTTTCTGTAAGTCTTCACAAGGTTTTCACACACTGTTGCTGGTATTTTGGCCCATTCCTCCATGCAGATCTCCTCTAGAGCAGTGATGTTTTGGGGCTCTCCCTGGGGAACACGAAATTTCAACTCTCCCCAAAGATTTTCTATTGGGTTGAGATCTGGAGACTGGCTAGGCCACTCCAGGACCTTGGAATGCTTATTACGTAGCCACTCCTTCGTTACCCAGGTGATGTGTTTGGGATCATTGTCATGCTGAAAGACCCAGCCACGTTTCATCTTCAATTCCCTTGCTGATGGAAGGAGGTATTCACTCAAAATCTGACGATACATGGCCCCATTCATTCTTTCCTTTACACGGATCAGTACATATCAGTCGTCCTGGTCCCTTTGCAGAAAAACAGCCCCAAAGCATGATGTTTCCACCCCCATGCTTCACAGTAGGTATGGTGTTCTTTGGATGCAACTCAGCATTCTTTCTCCTCCAAACACGACAAGTAGAGTTTTTACCAAAAAGTTCTATTTTGGTTTCATCTGACCATATGACATTCTCCCAGTCCTCTTCTGGATCATCCAAATGCTCTCTAGCAAACTTCAGAAGGGCTTGGACATGTACTGGCTTAAGCAGGGGGACACGTCTGGCACTGCAGGATTTGAGTCCCTGGCGGCATAGTGTGTTACTGATGGTAGCCTTTGTTACTTTGAGATCGTCACTTCCTGTTTTGCTGAACTGCCGTGTGGTTTGTGTTTTTAGCTCTCTGTGATTGTAGCTTTCTGGAGCTTGTTTTTCTTTAGAAATCTCTATCTTATTATTACTCTCTGCTGATTAAAGTAATTAAAAACAGCTTTACTCCCAACAGACTTGTGAAATTATCCGCGACTGCAGTGGGTTAGCTATTTAGCTTAGCTATTTAGCTTGCCACTGGCGACTTGCATTTACATTCACATTCTTTACTCGCACCTACTACCGCTCTCCTTTCTCTCTCGCGAACCGTTTCGCTTTTATTCCACAACCATGATTTGCAACAAGTTAGCATTCAGTTAGCCGATTAACTTGCAAATCGCGATTCCTTTTACGTCCTCTTCACTCCATTGTTCCTCCTCCCATCCCTCTCTTCAAGAGTTCATCAAAACAACAGTGGTAAGTTGGAACCATTCTACAAAAACGGTGAGTAATGGATTCTTCTCTTGCTATTGTTGTCTGCACCACCTGCCACATGTATAGCTTATCTATCTCTGTTGGCAGTGAGCCTTATACATGTGATAAATGCAAGGAAATAGCTAGGCTGACAGAGAAGATTTCAGAACTAGAGACACACATCCAAACTTTAATGGAGGATAGTAAGAATGTGAGGGACTTGGATAAGGCTTTGGATGTGACTAGCTTAGGGAGACATGCAAATTGTTCGGTTCCAGTAGTTACAGTGCCCGTGCAGCAGGGCAACTGGGTGACTGTGAGACGGCATAGTCGCGGGTCAAAACACCGCTCTTCCGTTCCGATCAGAACATCAAACAGGTTCTCCCCACTCAGTGACGCACCCACTGAGAAACCTGATGAAAGTGCTCTAGTAATTGGCGATTCTATTGTACGGAACGTGAAAATAGAGACTCCAGCCACCATAGTCCAGTGTTTACCGGGAGCCAGAGCGCCTGACATCTTGGCAAATTTAAAAGTGCTGGCTAATGCTAAACGTAAATTCAGTAAGATTGTTATTCACGTCGACACTAATGATGTTCGACTTCGCCAGTCGGAGATCACTAAAAATAATGTTAAAGAGGTGTGTGAACTTGCAAGTACGATGTCAGACACTGTAATATGCTCTGGTCCCCTCCCTGCTTACCGTGGTGACGAGATACACAGTAGATTGTCATCATTAAACGGCTGGATGTCAAAGTGGTGCCCGCGAAATAACATAGGTTTCATAGACAATTGGACGAGTTTCTGGGGCAGACCTGACCTGTTGAAAAGAGATGGTCTTCATCCCTCCGGATGTGGAGCATCTCTCCTATCTAGAAATATGGCACATAGTCTTAGCGTTTGCACTTGACTAACTGAGGCCCAGGTCAGGAAGCAGACAGACTGGCTAAACCGACCGTCTGCTAGCCGCCTCACGTCACAGAAATCAGTTAATTCTCAGCACATAGAGACCCTTTCACCTAGATATCACACTATAGAGACTGTGTCTGTTCCCCGAGCTAGAAAATACAATAAACGTCCAAAGCAATGTAAGAGTAACAATGTAATTGATGTTCAACAAATAAAAAATGTATATAATACTGAGAAACAAATGATAAAGCTTGGCTTATTAAATATCAGGTCACTTTCTACGAAAGCACTTTTTGTAAATGATATGATATTTTATAGCAATATGTTCAGTGTTTCTCAGAGAACAGGCTTTAAGTATAACTCGTTTGAAGTAATGGTGCTCCATATGACATTATCCAAAGAATCAAGTATTAATGATAAATCTCCTGTGACGCTTGTACTAGCTACTGTATACAGGCCACCAGGGCACCATACAGACTTTATTAAAGAATTTGCTGATTTTCTATCCGAATTAGTGTTGGCCGCAGATAAAGTCTTAATAGTGGGTGATTTTAACATCCATGTTGATAATGAAAAAGATGCATTGGGATCAGCATTTATAGACATTCTGAACTCAACTGGGGTTAGACAACACATGTCAGGACCTACTCATTGCCGAAATCATACTTTAGATTTAATATTGTCACACGGAATTGATGTTAATGGCGTTGAAATTCTGCATCAAAGTGATGATATCTCAGATCATTATCTAGTCTCGTGTATACTCCAGATAACTAAAACTGTAAAACTAACTCCTCGCCATAAGTACGGTAGAACCATCACTTCTACCACAAGAGACTGCTTTGTAAGTAACCTTCCTGATTTATCTGAATTCCTCAGCATATCCGATAGCTCAGGAAAACTTGATGATGCAACAGAAACTATTGACTCTCTTTTTTCTAGCACTTTAGATATAGTTGCTCCTCTGCGGTTAAGAAAAATTAAGGAAAACAGTCCGACGCTGTGGTATACTGAACACACTCGTGCACTGAAGAGAGCACGACGAAAAATGGAACGCAGCTGGAAGAAAACAAAACTAGAGGTTTTCCGTACAGCCTGGCGTGAATGTAACATATCCTATAGAAAAGCATTAAAAACTGCTAGATCAGATTATTTTTCATCTTTCTTAGAAGAAAACAAACATAACCCTATGTTTTTAGGTATTTATTCAATACAGTGGCTAAATTAACGAAGAATAAAGCACCAACAGGCGCTGAATTTTCCCAACAGCACAGCAGTAATGACTTCATGAACTATTTTACTACCAAGATAGATACTATTAGAGATATATATGTTACCCTTGGGAGATATCATCAGGAAACATGGTGTTAGCTTTCACTGTTATGCTGATGATACGCAGCTCTATATTTCTTCACGGCCCGGCGAAACATACCAATTTGAAAAACTAACAGAATGCATAGTTGAAATAAAAAATTGGATGGCAAGAAATTTTTTTACTGCTAAATTCTGAAAAAACAGAGGTGTTAATTATTGGACCTAAAACCTCTGCATGTAATAACCTAAAACACAGTCTAATACTCAATGACTGCTCTGTCAATTCGTCGTCATCAGTCAGGAACCTAGGTGTGCTATTCGATAGCAATCTTTCCTTCAAAAGCCACATTTCTAGCATTTGCAAAACCGCATTTTTTCATCTAAAAAATATATCGAAATTACGACCTATGCTCACGATATCAAATGCAGAAACGTTAATCCATGCGTTCATGACCTCAAGGATAGATTAGTGTAATGCTTTATTGGGTGGTTGTTCTGCACGCTTAATAAACAAACTCCAGCTGGTCCAAAAATGCAGCAGCTAGAGTTCTTACTAGAACCAGAAAGTATGAGCATATTAGCCCGGTTCTGTCAACACTGCACTGGCTCCCTATTAAACATCGTATAGATTTCAAAATCTTGCTAATTACTTATAAAGCCCTCAACGGTTTAGCTCCTCAGTACTTGAGCGAGCTCTTATCATATTATAGTCCCTCACGTCCGCTGCGTTCTCAAAATTCCGGCAATTTGACAGTACCTAGAATATCAAAATCAACTGCGGGCGGCAGATCTTTTTCACATTTAGCGCCCAAACTCTGGAACAATCTACCTAACACTGTTTGGGATGCAGACACACTCTGTCAGTTTAAATCTAGATTAAAGACCCATCTCTTTAACCTGGCCTACACTTAATACATTTCCTATTCCAAATCCGTTAAAGGATTGTTAGGCTGCATTACTTAGGTCAACCGGAACCAGGGACACTTCCTATAACACCTGATGTACTCGTTGCATCAGAAGAAGAATGGCATCTACGCTAATATTAGTATCTTTCCTTCTTATTCCGAGGTCACTGTAGCCACCTGTATCCAGATCAGACGGTCACTGCAGTCTCCCGGATCTAGTCCGTGCCCATCAGCACCCAGAGATATCCTCTACAGCCCTGAATTTCAGCAGAGACCACATCAACTAGATGAGCCCCAGAGACAGATCATCAGTGAAGACCTCATCACCTAGACGGCCATCGACAGCGAAAACCAGATGAGTCCTCTCCAATCTGATTTTGTGGCAACTTGGAACTCTTGCATCTACATTAATATTAGTCTGTTTGTTTCTTATTCCCAGGTCACCATAGCCACCAGATCCAGTCCGTATCCAGATCAGATGGTCACTGCAGTCCCCCGGATCCAGTCCAAACCAAGAGCAGATGGTGGATCAACACCTACAGCCGAATGTCAGCGGATACCGTGTCAACTAGTTGAGCCCAAGAGACAGAACATCAAGAAAGAACTCCTACCCTAAACGGCCACCGGAACAAGGCCATGGGAACCAGATGAGTCCTCCCCAATTTGACTTTGTTGCAATATGGAACTCTTGCATTATTATTGACATTTTACTTTATTATTTTAATACTGTAAGGTTGCTTTGACACAACTTGTATTGTAAAAAGCGCTGTGATTTTTGCTCACCGTTCTTGTGATCATTTTGACCCCATGGGGTGAGATCTTGTGTGGAGCCCCAGATCGAGGGAGATTATCAGTGGTCTTGTATGTCTTCCATTTTCTAATAATTGCTCCCACAGTTGATTTCTTCACACCAAGCTGCTTACCTATTGCCAATTCAGTCTTCCCAGCCTGGTGCAGGTCTACAATTTTGTTTCTGGTGTCCTTTGACAGCTCTCTGTCTTGGCCATAATGGAGTTTGGAGTGTGACTGTTTGAGGTTGTGGACAGGTGTCTTTTATACTGATAACGAGTTCAAACAGGTGCCATTAATACAGGTAACGAGTGGAGGACAGAGGAGCCTCTTACAGAAGAATTTAAGGTCTGTGAGAGCCAGAAATCTTGCTTGTTTGTAGGTGACCAAATACTTATTTTCCACCATAACTTGCAAATAAATTCTTTAAAAATCAGACAATGTGATTTTCTGGATTTTTTTTTCTCATTTTGTCTCTCATAGTTGAGGTATACCTATGATGAAAATTACAGGCCTCTCTCATCTTTTTAAGTGGGAGAACTTGCACAATTACGGCTGGCTAAATACTTTTTTGCCCCACTGTATATACATATAAACACTAAAGTCATGACTGCCCTTTTTTATTTTAGGAGCCAGAAGAGAAAAGCAATCTGAAAGGACATACATGCAAAATAAGAGTCTCTGTAATCTTGTAGCGGTCTGGCATGTGAGTGACCATGTTGATCATGTTGTCTTCTGAGGTCCGCACCAGTGTGGGGCCAAATACCAGGGCCAGATTTCTAGGCTCCATCTGTAAAGCAAGGAGAGTCAAATTTAGTCAGTTTTTATCAGAAATTACTTCTCAATGTAAAGGTGTTCTTTTATTTTAGTTTAGTTCAGAATAGTTTATGTATTATTTTTCCTAAGGGATGATGAAAAATTGATGAAGAAAAAGAAAACTTGAGGTAAATTTTACACTGTAGTTTTGTCAGTTCATGCAGTGTAAAAATACAGTTTATTTTAATGAATTTAGGATCATGAAAATGTGAGCTGTATTATTAGCCTTAAAAGCAAAAGAAGTCTGCCATTTAATTCCAGAATTACAGAATTACAGTCACTTCCACTGTCATTTACACCTCAGAACATTATTAAACAATACATAATTTGAGCTTTGCTGTAACTGACACAGTGAGGGAAATTTTTAATGACTTTCATAGAATAATGGCAAAAATTACAGAATTGTCATGCGTGTACATTACTGTTCAAAACTTTGGGGTCAGGAATTTTTACACTGATCATAAGTGGCAGTAATGCCATTAATATTGATACAAAAGATTTCTATTTCATATAAATGCTGTTCTTTTGAACTTTGTTCATTAAAGATTGCTGGGAAAAATGTATCACAGTTTTCATAAATATATTAGGCAGCACAACTGTTTCTCATAAAACAAAAAAAACAAACAAACATAAAATTAGCATATTTAAATTATTTCTGAAGGGTTATAAGACATGAATGAAAATTAATCTTCGCAATCACAGGAATTATTTGCCTTCTAAAAAATCCAGTAGAAAACAGTTATTTTAATTGTAATAATATTTCACAATTATACTGTTTGCCCTGTATTTTTAATCAAATTAATGCAGCCTTGGTGAGCAAAGGAGACTTCTTTCAAAAGCAGTAAAAACATTGTACCAACCTCAACATTTTGAACAGTGGTGTATGTATACTGCTGGACATAAGTCTATTATGTCTATCTCTATTAAGTCTACAGTGCCAAAAGTGCCAGCGGATGAAGAAACACTCTTTTAATGTGATTGTCCAAGTATGTCTAGTATAGCATGAACCTTGTTCTTCTCTGAATAGTCTGCAACTGTTTTCAGGTGGCCAATTAAAAACTTTAGAGTGTAGTAGTAGTGATCCGGCAGGTCATGTATCTAAAAGAGCAACATAAACAAGAACAGCACAAAACTTTGGTTAGCAACTGCAAATACAAATTTGCTGAAATTGAATGAATAAACTGATGGTACATACAAGTTTCTTTATGGTCTTCAAGCGGTCCCCTGCATCTTCTAAACGGTTAGCGTCAATGAAGTCATTATATTTATCTGCAAGTAGAGGGCAGCAGTGAGCTGTGTTTTGAATGGAACACCTACTCACTGAGGCTTTGTATGAATGAATTTAAAGGGAAGCTGAGCTAAATATACCATCTGTAAAAAGAGGCTCTGGAAGTTTCCTTAAGAAGGACTTCAGAAGACTGCTGATAACATTCAAATCTTGCCATTTCTGTAATCAATGCAATGTAATTACTGTTCTTTATTATACCTGCAGATTTGCTATCTGTCTTTGTCATTCTCCCTACTCACCTCCTCAGTAGTGTCTATATCCATGCCCTTGTTGAGCTGGTCCTGAAGGGAAGACACCACTGCATTGTTTCCTGGCACTCTGTAGATGCCAGTATATTCTAAACCCATCTCCTCCACCAAACGACAACAAGTCTCTACAATCTGTGGGACAAACTACATGCACAAGCACATAAAAGGTAACAAAATATTTCCTTTATTTTCTGTCTCAAAAGCACATTTTAAGTTCTCAATACCTTACCTTTATCTTTAAATTGTATTTGCTTTATTTTGAAACAATGTACGGAAAGGGGATAAGATCACGTTACATGCCAGACTCAAACCTAAATTACCCACATGATTTCTCTCAAAATCAAAGCCAAAGCCTAAACAAAAATGAAGTATTCTTAAATGTGTCAAGCCCTTAAGTAATTTCCCACAATGCAGTTAATTTAAACCTAGCACTGGTTTACAAAGTTTACTGACCTTATTATTAGCAGCAGACGGGCAGTCTTCCAGCCTTACCCCAAAAGCTTTTGGACCCATTTTCTTTGCCTTTCTCGTTATGTTAATGCCCCATGAAGCCTTAGTACTCTCATCTGTTGGAGATGAAGAAAGTGAAGATACAGAGATCTGAATGATGCAAATGCAAAGCAGAGAGTTGATAAAGGGGCGGGGGTATAGTATCTAACCCTGTTAGTCATGTTTACCTTTCCCTGGGGCTCGGTTAACTCCTGATATGTTTTCATTTTTAGAAAGGAGGAAAGGTGGCATCATCCGATGGATCCTTGGAGAAGTGTCTGGCTTGTTACCTGTTGGACTGCAAAATGGAAAAGATAAGACTACAACACTCACCATTCTATAAGTGCAATCAAATAGGCAAGAGAAATCACCTCTGTTTCTTATAGTCATTCAGCTTCTTATTGATGAGAGCCTGTCTGGAGAAGCCCAATTCCTGTTCAAAAGCAAAGATGAGGTGTCAAATATTTTAGTGTAAATTTACAGTACATTCCTAGCTACTTTCATAGCAATTTTTACAGTCATAGTTCTACAGTTTATTTTAATTCAATTAAGTGTACTATGACTTCACTGAACAGCAGCAATGTTTATCTGTGTCTGCATTACAGTTATCTCTTGTTGCATTATAACACTACTCACAATATTAGGTTGGCACTTAGGTTGGTTTCCTAGCATGTATTGTTGGCATGAATAAATTATGTAGCTGCATTTTAACTTTTTTATTATGCTTTTTTGTTACTATTAGCTGATTGTTGTCTAATAACCATTTGTCTAAGAAAGAGCTTTTTTATTCTTTTATTTTCTGAACAAACCTCATTGTCAGTCTTGCTGTTCTCTCTGATGACTCTGATCCAGCTCAGCATGTCATCCCTGTCCTCCGCCTGAAGCAGATACTCACAGAAGTCCTGCGTCGTCAGCCGCAAGGTGTGTTTACGCTTTGTCTCACTGTATGCAATGTCAATCAAGCAACCTCGAATGCTGATTGGTTGCTCGTCCTCCCCTTGTCTGTTAGCATGAACTACTGCCCCAGCTGCATGAAGCACTGCATCCCGCTTATCCTTGTAGAGGAAAAGCGAATGAGTGTGAAGCACAGAGAAGACTCGTTTCCAAGGCCGCATGCCTCCGCCCACTTTCTGGATATGATAAATAAACACAGGTCTCAGGATAGCCTACAGAAGTACTGTCTAAAAAGTAAATTGCATGACTCATGAACTACTGTCAGACCTTTCCCTTTTTAGTAAGAATCTGTTTATAGTGCAGCCAGCCTTCTTTCCTGATGTCAGTGAGAGTGATGTTCCTCAGTTCAGAGGTGGAGTGACGTTTACAGCGAGCTTCCTCTGCTGCTCGAAGATTCTCTAGAGACTAGAAAAAACATACCACTATTAAACAGACTTTTAAAGTGGAAGTGAAGCAGTCAGTCAAGTTTTTTACATTTAGTAAACTGATTTCCACTTTAATAAAATATGTATACAACAAACACGATTAATGTAACCATTTTTTGTTATAGCTTTTGGAGCAAGGATGCTGCCATTTTGCAAAACCACAGCATGTGATGTCACAAGGTTGGTTTGCTCCATTGGCCAGTGAAGTAATCATGACTTCACACCATGTTCTAATTATCGTAATTTTGACATGATAACACAATCTGCGGTTGTCAGGTGATACAAGTCATAGCTCTCAGAGAATTCCCAGTTTATCAGGTATAACGACGAGCTCTATGAGGACCTGAATGTTTCTTACAAGTTGGAATCTCGCTTTACATTAACATGGTGTGAACACACCTTAATATAAGCATTTCTTTACTTTTTGAACACACGCTTGTTTACAATGGAGAAAGACAAACTTGAAAGGACTGTTGAGCCCTTAATAAGTCCAAGTGCTTATTCATTTGAGATTTTAAAAATATACACCTTACTTGTGAAAATAGTACCTTAAAACACGTGAGAATTACAAACCTTACTGAGCAAGCAGGACTAGCCTGATCATTCAGATTAGTTAGTTAAAATAACATCTGTGTCAAAAAGTAAAGAAACGCTTATATTACTTTACTGACAAACAGAGCAAACCAGCCCAGTGGCTGTGGTATTGCAAGATGGCAGCACCCTTTCTTCAAAAGCTATAACAAAATGGTTACATTAATCGTGTTATATATATATATATATATATATATATATATATATACACAATGACCAAAATTAGAAACGCAACACTTTTGTTTTTGCCCCAATTTTTCATTCGCTGAACTCATAGATCTAAGACTTTTTCTATGTACACAAAAGGCCTATTTCTGTCAAATACTGTTCACAAATCTGTATAAATCTATGTTAGTGAGCACTTCTCCTTTGCCGAGATAATCCATCCACCTCACAGGTGTGGCATATCAAGATGCTGACAGCATAGACAGCATTATTATTACACAGGTGTGCCTTATGCCGCGTTCCAGGCAACCTGTTACCTGTGTTTTTCCAACCTTCTACCCGTGAAAGTGCACTGGAGCGGTGGTCAAACCCATGACTTCCCACCTGTGAACTCGTACTAGATCAATGTACTCCCAGTTCCGAGCTCTGACATCACATAGCCCGCGAAACAACAATGTCAGCCCCTACGGGTGCGGTGTTTATGCAAGTGGTACACGGTGGAAAAATAGACTTTAGGACAATATAACGTTGCATTCAAATTAATAATAACATAATAATAATAAATGCGCTCAGGCTGTTTGGCGTGACTTGCCTGGAACGCTACAAAGTCGTGAATCGTGGTTTGAAGTCGTGATTTACGGGCTCAAAAGCCTGCCTGGAACGCAGCATTAGGCTGGCCAAAATAAAAGGCCACTCTACAATGTGCAGTTTTATCACACAGCACAATGCCACAGATGTTGCAAGTTTTGAGGGAGTGTGCAATTGGCATGCTGACTGCAGGAATGTCCACCAGAGCTGTTGCCTGTGAATTGAATGTTCATTTCTCTACCATAAACCGTCTCCAAAGGCGTTTCAGAGAATTTGGCAGTACATCCAACCGGCCTCACAACCGCAGACCATGTGTAACCACACCATCCCAGGACCTCCACATTCAGCATCTTCACCTCCAAGATTGTCTGAGACCAGCCACCCAGACAGATGCTGCAACAATCGGTTTGCATAACCAAAGAATTTCTGCACAAACTGTCAGAAACCATCTCAGGGAAGCCCATCTGCATTCTCGTCATCCTCATCGGGGTCTCGACATGACTGCAGTTTGTTCGACTTGAGTGGGCAAATGTCTAGCACTGGCACTTTGGAGAGTTGTTCTCTTAATTAATGAATCCCGGTTTTTACCGTACAGGGCAGATGGCAGACAGCGTGTATGGCGTTGTGTGGGTGAGCGGTTTGCTTTTGTCAATGTTGTAGTAATTTGCAGGCATATGTTATGGACAACGAACACAGGTGCATTTTGAATGCACAGAGATACCGTGTTGTGCCATTCATCCACAAGCATCAACTCATGTTGCAGCATGATAATGCACGGCCCCATGTTGCAAGGATCTGTACACAATTCCTGGAAGCTGAAAACATTCCAGTTCTTGCATGGCCAGCATACGCACCGGACATGTCACCCATTGAGCATGTTTGGGATGCTCTGGATCGGCGTATACGACAGCATGTTCCAGTTCCTGCCAATATCCAGCAACTTCACACAGCAATTGAAGATGAGTGGACCAACATTCCACAGGCCACAATCAACATACTGATCAACTCTATGCAAAGGAGATGTGTTGGCAAAAACAAAAGTGTTGCGTTTATAATTTTGGCCAGTGTGTGTGTGTGTGTGTGTGTGTGTGTGTGTGTGTGTGTATATATATATATATATATATATATATATATATATATATTTATTTTTTTTTCATTAAAGTGGAAATCTGTTTACTAAATAATGTAAACTTGACTGACTGGTTCACTTCCACTTTAATCAATAAAGATTGACTGTATTAGAGGTTGGAAAGAAGGAATAACTCACGCCATCTGTGAAAAAACTTTTGACACGTTTTGGTAGTCTCCTGTACAAAAAGAAAGAAAGAAAGAAAGAAAGAAAATTAACAGACAAACCTTATTGTTGGAAATAGGGCAACACTTTACAAACGTTATTCATTCATTTGCATCTTAAATAATTTACAAATAACGTAATCAGCAGAAATTCAGAATGTGCCCACAAACACATGCCGTACTAAAATAAACACTAAGCACCCCTGTTGAAAAAAAAAAACAGCATATGCTGGTTAGGTAGGTTTTGATGCTGGTTTAAACTGGTCCTTTACTGGTTTATGCTGGTCAAGCACATGACCAGCTAAGGACCAGCATAAACCAGCAAAGGACCAGCATAAACCAACTAAGGACCAGCTTAAACCAGCATCAAAACCTACTTAACCAGCATCCCAGCATCAAAACTACCTAACCAGCATATGCTGTTTTTTTCAACAGGGACTGGAATTAAAAGCCATAATGTTAAGGGCCTGAGTATCCTTGTAAAGAGATGACACATCAAACAACATATTATGTGCAGCAGTTGTCACAGAGAAATTGTGATACTTTTCCTGTCACCTGTCACACTTACAAGAAAACACGGCCTTCATCCCTGAAGGTGTTTAAACCTTCGTCACATGACTTGGAACGCTCAGTGGTAATGGCCAGCAAGTAAGAGGAACGGCGGCTGTTTTTGAGATTGCCTGTTACAAAAATACAGTGTAGTTAGAGACAAAATAGAAGACAATACACAAAAAAGAGAAGGGGACGATGTATAAATAAGTGATAGGATGAATACTCAGATATAATACATTAATTAAAAATAGTTAAATGCCACACCAATGACCTAATATGAGCCAGATGAGATATTTGCAGGCACGTCTCGTCTGTAAAGGCAGGTGGATCAAAGCCTACCAAAACATTCACCCAAAACAGCATTCTGTAAAAAATATTTTGTTAGATTATCTTGACATTTTACATTTAGTCATGTAGCAGACGCTTTTATCCAAAGCGACTTCGAATGAGGACAATGAAAGCAATCAAAATCAACAAAAGAGCAATGATATGCAAGTGCTATGACTAGGGGTGTGATGAGATCTCGCGATATTCCGATGTGTCCCGCGAGATCTGACTGGAGAACGTGATGATATCATGGCAAAACATTTTGCTCCACTGACGCTTATGATGTGAAAGTTATTAGGTGTATTCGAGCTCATGCTGCGCTGCGCAGACCGATCGGCGAGATTAGCCGAAAGCAGTCGGGGAGGAGCTGAAAACGGAGCCGTCAAGTCGGACACGTTGGGGATCTTGTTGCTTCCTCAAACATGGCAGATCACGTGGTGTTTGCCTACTTTAATGCAGCTGAATACTATAAGTGGTCTGTATGAAAAAAATACAATAATAAACTTATGCACAAATCCAATATAAAGAATTTAAGGGGAAAAAAGATCAGTCAAAAGATTGTAAACTATTTACGAAATGGCATGCAAATTGATTTGTTATGCAATTATATGGATTGAAGCACGAAACACGCGTGATCATCGTCATGTGGTGAATGTGGCCAATCATGAGAAGCTGTGACGTCATCACAGCCTGGTGCAGTCACTCCTGAAACGCTGCGCTGGCTGAGCAAGCTGCAGGGGCGGACTGGCCATCGGGAGAACCGGGACAATTCCCGGTGGCCTGGCAGCCAATTTGGCCCGCTGCCATTTTTTTATTTATATTTTATTTTCATATATATATTGTTGTTGTTGTTGTTTCTGTTGCCTGCCGAATGTACTAAAGTGATTATTTCCAAATTCGCCATTCAATAATAATACACTAATAAATCGTAATCCGGTTTGTCTTGACTGACAACCAATTCGCCACGTGCACACTCCACCCATCCGCCAAAAGAATGCAAGACTCGAGAATGGAGCGCCCAGGTGGAGCAGAGAGTCGAAACTGTCCTGTTCAGTACTTAATTTACAGGTCAGATACATCTGTAAATAGGCTATTGTAGTTTTGTTTTCTTAGTTAAGCATTAAACTGCTT